>NW_021633845.1:0-495599 GCF_004799145.2 Neltuma alba
TTTGAAAAGATTAAAAAAAACAATTAATTTAGTTATTTTGTTAATAAAATAAACCTTGTTTTTTCCTATAACAACCTTTACTAATAATGTGTATGAGCTAAAACTATTATTTGATAAAATCTTTAATACGTGCAACTAATACAAGAACTACTTGAAAAAAAATAGATAAACATAAAAGATAAATAGATTGAGGTTTTATATTTAAGACTAGCTTTTATATTAAGGACCGGAGGTAGTATAATATTACACGAGAGTATTTTAGAAAAATCAAATCATATTTATTATAATTAACTAATTTGTGTAACTTTCTTAATCTACTCAAATTAATTAGGTGGTTGTTATTAATAATTAATAATTAGTTAAATAAACAAGGGAGAACAATGCATGCATTAATAATTAGTAATTAGTTAAAACTACCCTTAGCTCATAAAAAACGGATATACTCCTCTGATCCATAATGTAAGATCTATTAAACTAATTTAATTAAATTTAAAAAGTTAGATAAGTTACTTAATTTTAAGGATTTTTTTCTAAAATACCATAATCATGTTTTTTAATATCCTCCTTTCCTGTCGTACTTGATTATAGTTGACGAAATATCAATAAGGATAATTTAAAAAATAGATAAATATAAAAATATGTATTATATTTAGGACCAAAATTAACTCAATAATTAAATCATCTGATGAGTACCTTATATCACATATGTCTACAGTGATTTGGATCTTTAATTTATTAATTATTATGATATATATTGGATTCAGTTTATTCTATATGTTAAAATGACTATTGTTGAGGGTGTTAGACAAAATCTTATGTTTCATGTCTTCCCTTCGTTGAATCTGGAATTCAAATATAAATGTATCGAATGCAAAGTTGGAAACTCAACTTTTCATTAACTAAAAATTGATTTGCAAGCTAAACCTTTTAATTTGAAATATACAAATATTGGTTCGATTAGTTGCATACGTATAATCTTTTCATCACAATCAATCACATTCTATTATTTGTCCATCTCAATCAGTTGATCAATCAATCACATTAATTACTTAAACCATTATACACTTTTGATTGATATAAACAACTATACAGAATTATATAGCATGGACCTACACTAAGCACACTTCCGTGAAACAATAATATTTATATATGAACCTTCATAGATCTACTCACACACTTCTTCTTATGTATTATCTTGATTCGATTAAATTAATTTAACATCTAATGAAAACTATAAGCATTTACTAGCTTTGAATTTACTAATTATCCTTAAAAAAAGAATTTACTAGTTAAATTAATTACATTTTCAATTAAATTTTATTTTGCTAATTAAAAGCATATTTCGCTAATTATTAATTATTATTTATTACATAAACACTAATTAACACTAATTATCACCGGTAATTATTTTGTCTGTATTTCCCAGTAGCATATCCATGATGTGATGTCATGCAGACCTAAGAATACTTAGTATCCAACTATTCATATTGTCTACAGCCTTTTTTTTTTTTTGTGGGTGTGTGCATATTTTGGCTAAATATTGCCCATAACTTCGTTATTTTTTTAGATAAAAAAATTTACTTGAGTTCAGTTCTGAGAGACTCACCAAGATCAAAACATTTTTAGATTAAGAGAGTATTTACAAAAATACTTACAACTCATGATGAGAAATGATGATGTATTTGAAATGTTCTTGAATAAATTACATAATTTTCTTAAAACTTATTAAAATTGTTTATGATTCTTTATTCTTAAAATCATATATGAACTGTCAAATTTATGCATCTTGTTTAATAAAGATGAACTTCCCAATAACAACGATCGGGCGCAAAACTTGAAATAAAAAATAAATAAATTTTAACTCGTCGTTTTCTAGCGTAATTTTTTGGGTGTACAATTTCCTAGTCAAATGCTCCCTTCAGATCTTTTTTTCTCTTCCCAACGATGCTCCCTCGTATCTACTTGTAAGTTCTCCTTTTAGATTTCTCGTGTCTCTAATTATAAAATCTTAAAAGATTAATACTTTAGACCAAAAAAATATGTTATGTAATGACCTGTGCAAAAAATTCTTATAATAAAGATTTTAAGTCTGTTTTTCCCCGCCTCACATGCATAAGTTGATGCATGATGTTGAGGAAGATTCAATTTTGTGTTTGTGAAACAATATATGGATTATGCATCGTGACGTTATACAATATTTACCATAATTGAAAATTCTTTGGATTTTAAATATTGTATAAATATTGAACCATCAATAATAATGATGATGATGATAATAATATTCCTGTGATTCCATTGCTCAATGGTTGACGTTATTGCAGACCCAATATGTAACCATCAAGGAATGAGGAATTAGAAACAAATCGGAGAATCAAACTGCACACTAGCAAAAGAAAAAACATTTAATTAGTGATAGAAAAATATTCAGCTAATTTCGGACGAATTAGTAATGAAAAATTTATCGCCAATATTATCAATGGATTAGCAATGACAGAATTTAACGACCAAAAACTTTTATCACCAATTTTATCTAAAATGAAATAAATTTTTACTTTACTCACACTTAAATAAAAAAAAATTTAGATTTGTATCACATTCGTTTTTTGGCCAAGATATTTGTATCATATTCTCTCATAGTTAATGACTTCAAGTGTGAGAAACATTGTAAAACTTTACTTCTTTAATCATATTTATAAGGTAGAGAAATAATTAATGTTTTTTTTATCTTATTTATCAGTGACTTTATTAAATTTTTAGTATGAATGTACTACTAGTTTTTGAAAGGTGAATATATTAAATAAGGATAAAGTTAAAAATTTATTATATTTTTAAAGAGAGTTAGTATAATTTGATATCTTCTTTATATATGTGAAATATATTGAAAATGCTCTAAAAATAAGATCGGAAAAATATCTCATCAAGCGATTTATAATAAAGAGCATCTGTATCTTCTGAAATAGTGGGCCTGATGTTGGCAAAAAAGAAAAATAATGTGCCTAATAATAAGGGCGTGGAAGCTTGAAAATGACCATTAACAGTTTTTTGAACCTAAAAGCATGAGAAAGGAACGTTAAATTGAGGCGATGGTGCTCATATCTCGCAGGCTTTGCTTGATCCTTTACCAGTGATCCCTACGTGCTGAATATTAATTGGTGAATTTCCTAATTCTATTCAATTATTAAATTAAAGGAAAAAATTATTCTTATAATTAATTAATTAAAATCTCCTACATCAACATCATCAACGTGGACATTGACTAGAGGAAGCGGTTAATTATAAAACCTTCTCAATTAAGTTGTTATTATTCACAAAACATAAAAACGCGATTAACTTAATAAAGGTCATTTCCATGCATCTAAGCATGCATGCTAATCAATTTTGTCATAAACTTAAAATACTATACTATGAAAGGAGGAAATAATATATATTTCTAAACCTTTGTAGGTCATAATCAATCATAAAGGGACTAACTTAAGGTCATTTTCTTGCAAGCAATTAATTAAGCATGCTGAGCAATTTGGTTAAGCAACTTCATATTAAAATTGAAGGGAAAACAAAAAAAAAAAGAATAAAAAAAGAATTTATCAATTATCTTTCTAGTTTCTTTTTATGGTTTAATTTAAAGGTTTTAAAAAATATTTCAGCGCAAAGTTGAGATTGAAAATGTCTCATGTCCCGTCAGCCACCTAGACGGAGCATTTATTTATTCATTTTTCCAACAAAAACTTCTCAATTTCTTGGAGAAGGAGATGTTGATGATGATGATACAGAGAGTATCAAATAATAATAATAATAATAATACAGAAATTTGTAGTTTAGGGGTGTTGATTTCCAAGAATATACTTCCAGATTCAGAAGTTGACGCATCTCCAGTAGAAGATTCAGTTTTGTCCTTGTGAAACATCGTTTTCTGCAGTATTACTCATGTCTTTATGGATTAAACAGCAGTTTTGCTTTGAAGTTTTAAAATGGAGCCATGAGTATTCAAAAGTTTTTTTTATGTAATTTTGTTCTAAAAATAGTAAAATTATAGCAATTTGATCCTGTCCTAATAGACCCAAATAGTCAACTAATGCTAACTGAGTTAAAAAATATTTTTGCCCCAAAAGTTTTTAAAAACAGAGCTGTGGATATCCAAATTCTTTTTTTTCCTTATTGTGATTTTGTTCCTGAAATAGTAAAAATGTAGCAGTTTCACCCAGGCCAAAATTGTCACTTGAGTCTTATATAATATATCAATTTATAGGTTAGGTAAATTAGTTTGAGAGAAAATGATAAATCTGAGAAGTAAAGTAGATTAAAATATTATATTTAAGACCAAATTTAATTGTCAATTAACTCTTATATTAAAGATAAAGAGTATTAATCTATATTTTTATAAACTTTTTATTATAGATATAACGCTTTCAATTTTATTTTTATGTAAAAACTAGACATATGTTTATTTTACATGTTGCATGGAGCTTTTAAAATGATCACTCAAGTAAATAATTTATAAAAAAAGTACTGCTTATAAATTTTTTTTATATTTTATGTTGATATATTATCTTATCATAAGATGCCACATCATTATCACACTAAAAAAAGCAAAAAAAACCTCGCACCCCTTTTAGCATCATTGATGTTCAAGAAAATATGAATAATAAAAAAGTAACCATAAAACCAGATAAACAATTACCGAATATGCAGATAAAAAAATAAATATGAAAAAAATAATGCTTTCCCCTTTCATCATGATTAGCATCCATGAACACTCAACCACAAAAAAAAAAAAATAAACCAAACCAAATCAAAAATATCTTTAACCCTTTGGAAACTAAAGGGTGCAAAAAATCGTACGATAATATATTAACATAAAATATAAGAAAATTTATATGTATTATTTTTTTATAAATTATTGTTTAGTTGAGTGATCATTCCAAAAGTTCAATACAACATGTAAAATAAATATATGTCTAGTTTTTATATAATAAATAAATTAAAAAATGTTATATCAATGATAATAAATAAATAAAAATACAGATTAATACTTCTTATCTTTAATATAATAGTTAGTTAGGAATTCGATCTGGTTATAAATATAAGATTTTAATTCACTTTACTTTTCATATTTATCATTTTCTCTAAAACTAATTTACTTAATCTATAAATTGATATATTACATAAGAGTCAAGTGACAATTTATGATAGGGTGAAATTACTACATCTTACTATTTCTGGGACAAAATTGCATTAAAAAAAATTTCACATATCCACAACTTCTTTTAAAAACTTTTGGGGCAAATTTTTTTTGAACCCAGTCAACGTTAGTTGATAATTTGAGTCTGCTAGGACAAATTAAAATTGCTACCTTTTTACTGTTTATGCGGCAAAATTGCATAAAATTTTTTTTTGGGATACTCACAATTCTTTTTTAAAACTTCTAAGGCAAAAATGCTGTTTAACCTTATCTTTAATATATATGTATATATGAGTCACATAACAAATTTGCAAAGATTAAAAAAATAATTAAATTAGTTATTTGTAACAAATGTATATTGATTTGTTTATAAAATATTCTTTTTAATTATCATTCGTAGCAAAAATTTGAAATTACATTTTAATATATATGGAAATTAAATCATCTTTGTATGATGTGTATTTAAGATAAATAATTTAAAAAAAAGTTATACATTTAGAGATAAATTATATTGAGATTTTATATTTAATATCTAATTAATTTTTATATTAGGATGAACGGAAGTATATATATTGAAAGATTCCTCGGATTTCATTGTTGAAATTAGGGTGAGGTTTATTGTAACACCTCACATAATTATATCAATATACGTCATAAAATATTTAATTTAAAAGTCCATACATATTTTTAATACTGCAATTAAGTCAAAATTTCAAAACATTTTTAACATAACTTAACAACACAAACTATTAGTCTTATAGTCATGGCAAATAAAAATATAACATAGCATGTGCTTGAGGAGCACAAAAGCCTTCACGGCTCACTCCATTGGTGCCTTCCCTTGATTCCTACTAGATCCTTCGCCTGAAAATTGTTAATATAGGGGGTGAGATCAAACGTCTCAGTAACTACTGAAATTCTAACCTATACAAGCAAATCATATATTATAAACCAAAAATCCGTTTATATGTGTGTATATAAATATATTAAAAATCACGGATTTGAGACATCCAATTCAATTTCATTTTTTCCCCAACAATATACCAATATCATTTTTCTAATATATCCAAAAATAATGCAATATGCTGCCTCCCTTATATCACCGTCCACCCTTATACCGCTGACTGGAACCATAGGCTAACACATAGTCCGATAGGAACTAATCCATTTTACTGAATTATTCCAAGCTCACCGATACTAGAGATATATCCGGCCAAAGATATAGAGCTCAAGCTCGAACTATGGCTCCCCTCCTTTGTGAATAGGGAGGTGTCACATGTCCCACAGCTCCAATGAATTCCCGGCCAAAGGAAAACATGGAAGAAGGGGCCCTGACAAGTGCCATCCACTGTGCACCGAGTGATGGCATACCACGTGGTAATTTTATATCCATACAATCTCCTTCTATCCTTAGCCCAACAATGCATGTTAGATGCCAATAATGTTACATCATAAATGCTTCCTCAAATATATTAAAAATAAGATAGCAATAAAACTTATGTATCATTTAATAGCAATTCATGATAATTTCATAGCTATTAATATATTTAAATATTGATCATAATTACTAGCAACAAATCTTAATAAAATCATGTAACATACCAAAACATTTATTTTACAAAAATCATAATATTATATTTCAGGAATATAATAATTAGTAAATCCACAATATAATCATACACAATTCACATGTACAAGAAAGAATTTTCAGAGTTACCTGGTACTCTTTAGCTTACAAAAATTCACACAAAGATTACTCCAAAATCCTCAAGTTTACAAAATTGCACATAAATATTTATTAACATAAACTTAAAACTACTCCAAAGCTACTCTAAAATTCTAAGACTACCCTCTAAACCAAAATTACATAAATATATTAACTCTCCCAAATCTAGGCATTTATAATAGATATTATTTTGAAAAATAATTTACATATAAGGCTATTTAAATTTAACAAAAGTATATATATATATATATATATATGTTTAATTATAAACAAACTGTAGCTTTATTTAATTTCACAAAATTCTCAATTTATAATTTTTTCAAGCCTTCAAAAATTATTTCAAAAATATATATTTAACTTATTCAATATTTAAACCGATTAAAACCTTAATAATATATTAAATAACTCAAATAAATTATTTAACTCAAATTTAATCGGTAAAAACATATTACAAGTCTAAATAACAAACTTTTCAACTAAAATCTTAGTTTAAAATTCTCAAAATAATCATTCAACAAAAATAAACTGATTAAAATTCCTTAATAATGTATCTTTAAATTTCTACGGTCATATATTGTCAAAACTCCATATTTACTCTATACCTAAACAGTCAAATTTTCTCTAAACATGATAATGAAACTAATAATATAAAGATATAAATATATAGGAAATATTCATAAAGAAAATATGATAACAAGAAGTAGTTTTGTGTACCTAAATGATCTCCAAAACCGTCAGGTACTCTGCAATTTAGCTTTCTCTCTTTTCCTCTCCGCTTCTCACTCTCTTCTCTTTTCTTTTGCTCTCTCTCTTTTTCTCCCGCACTCTCTTGCTCTTACTTGAAGGAGATAACTGGGGGATGATGATATATATAATACCTTCACGTTTCAAATTTTTCCACCGCCCCTTACCCAATTTTCTACGTCCATCTGCTACTTCCCCTTTTTTTTTCTTCGGCCATTAACACCTCCCCCCCTTGTTCTTTGTTTCATTAAATGATGCCCAGGCTTTCAGGCTTTCCACCGAATTCGGTGGAAAGCTGGGTATCTTTTTTTTTTAATAAAATAATAATATTATATTATTTTAATTAATTGATATCTTTTTTTTATTTTAAAAACAGTATGTTACATTCATGATATCAAAAATAATTAGGGTGCGGTTATATATCACCAGATGTAGTATTGGAGAATATGAAGAGTCCTATACCATAGCTTAGTTTTAACATTGGGAAAATATAATATTAAATTAGTAAAAGTCGTGGCAGCAGGCTTCATGGTTGAATTTTCTTAGTTATTTTGTGTAGAACAAAATAAACATGTGAAAAGAATTTGACCCCGCTAAATAAAAAAAATTGATCATGAGGTTTTCCAACTACCTGCACATATTTACTCTATATATTATAAATTAAAATTGAACAGCTATTTTTAAAGACTCTTACCATCATTCCAAACAAACATATACTAAGATGATTTTCTGGCAATATTTTTATAATTTTTTGTTTTCCTTTTTTATACTTGGCACCAGTAGGCTATATTTTTTCCGCTGTGTCGGGGGAAAAAAAAAAGGGTATCAATAGGCTGCTGGCTATCACGATTAATTTGGACTGAGATTCTGATTAGTGGTTAGGTGGACCTATTTTCTAAAGTGTTCTCTCCAAAATTCGAGTCCCTAACATTAATTACCTGTGAATAGTCTAGGTTTAGTTTAGTATTATCTCCGGTCCTAATTATAAGACATCATTAGTAGGCTATAAATAAAGTCTTATAATTAGAATTGGATGTAATATATTAAGCCGGCCAATTCCTTTTGATCAGTATCGTTTGTATATTTTTGCTTTGCATGTTACTAGGAAAGATAAAAGAGGTAAAAATATATATGCTTCAAAAAAAGTTTCAGTGGCAACGCTTATTTTACAAAACCATAATACATGACTGCAATTTGGAAACATAACGTCATGGATTAAACAAAAATAAAAATTATAATTTTTTAAATCACAAAATTTGAAATAATTCGATTGTTTATTACTAAAATTAGAAATAATCTACTTTAGATGATTGAAATTATTATTAAAAATAAATATAGAATATTTTATTATTTATAGAATAAATATAAATTTTTTAATAATTAAAAAATTCCTTGAATAATTAATAATTAGCATATTTTAATATATTTTTTTAATATTTGGAGTATTATTGTCTCCAATCAAATACAAATGCCAATTCATTTTCATTACATATCAAATATACTTTTTCTCCCACTAACCTCATTCTCATTCGGATTTCAATTCCCACGCCCATAAAATTACTTCAGGAATCAAAATTGAAAAAGGGGAAACACATTAAGAATAATCAAACTTTGATTAATCATAATTATAATTATAATTATCATGAGAAAGGGACATGAGGGGTACATGCCACAGGGGAGATGGGGTCCACCTCCTAGGTGATGCCATCTTGCCTGGATCCCTCAATATTGGCGAGGTCCGTGATTCCGTACATGCATGTACAATCAAGTGGAGGTTCTTTAATGGGAAAATGACGTTAAGGTCCCATAGAGAAGAAAATACATCAAATAGATCTCCTGAAATCTCATAATTTTTCTGAAATCCTAAAGGGACCTCAGTGCAATTTTCAGAATCTACAAATTACTGTCTTGCCCTGCCCCTGCCATCAAAAACAAAACGGGAGAAGTTCATTTGGGCGAGGAGTTCCTGCGCAATATGCTTGAGAGAGAAGACATAGGGAAAGAGGGAAGGAGCCATTGATGATAAAATATCTTCTCCATTACCATTAGTGAACTCCAAAGAGCTTCCATGTGAATCTCCACAAATGTTCAGGTGTGAAACTTTCTTTCCTCTCCTCTCCTACCTTTCTTGACAGATTGTGCATTTGTTTGGGAATGAAAAATCAGAAAATCATTTTTGTCTTTTTGGGTTGCTTGTGGGTGGTTTTGGAAATGAGATTCATAAGTTAATCAATAGAAAAGCTGTGTTTTGGTTGGTGGGTGTTAGTGATTTAAGTTGGGTGTGTATGATGATCATGAGTGCTCTGTTTTTGGGTTGCTTATGGGTGGTTTTGCTCTGTTTTGATGTTAGTTCAGTGGCAAAGGAAGAAGAAGATGAAGGTTAGTGTGGGTGAAAACCCTTAGGACAAAATGGGATATTGTGTTGTCAATCAGGTCGCGATAGTTGTCAATGTGTATCGTGACATTTGTCAATGTAGCTCCTTAAGTTGGCAATGACAGTTGCGTGCTTCTTGATGCAGGTTTAAGTTACTGATGGCGAGTACTTCTAGAAAACATCTATTTTGCTTTGTTCACATAGGGGGAAGTTTATAAATGATGGAGAAGATGATATGAGATATGTGGGAGGTAGTGTAAGAACAACCAATGTAAAGGAGGGCACAGGTTATAAAGAATTGAAGGAACTTATATCATCAATTGCTGGAGAAGAAAGTAACTCATTTCTTTTGAAATTCTCAGTTTTATATAGCTCAACAACACTCAGCGTAGAAATTAACAACCTGAGTTATCCAAAATAACAATTAATATAATAGGAGTTAATGACAAGTGATATTAACAATTTCATAACAAATAAATGTGTGAATATGAACAATTGATATTCAAAATTTTTACAACTGAACCTGTTATTTATTTATAATGTTAAGTAATATTTGCATTAAAATATAATTATTAAGAAGAAGGTGTTTCTCAAATTTATATTCAATTGATAAGGGACAGTGCCTTCATTAATAAGTAACAGTGCTTCATTGGCAAGTCATAGTGCCGCCATTGACAAGTCATAATGCCACTATTGACAAGTCAGTGTGCCACCATTGACAAGTCATAGTGCCACCATTGACAACTAATAATTCGTCGTGGCGTCTGACCATATCCGTCGCAGTTCCCCCATCTGTCCCAAGTAGCTGTCATTCTGTGTAAGCCGCCGCGGCTTTTGATCATATTCGCCGCGGTACCCAACCATTTTAAGAAGTTATTCGGCGAACAACAAGTCACAGTACTACTATTGACAAGTCAGTGTGCCACTATTGATAAGTCATAGTGCCGTTATTGACAAGTCATAGTACTACCATTCACAGTGCGACCATTGATAAGTCATAGTGTTACCATTGACACTTCATTAATAATAATTATATATGACAATATAACCAAAATATAATATGATAAAGTGATTGAAAATATCATATGCTACTAAAACAGGTTAAGTAACTTGAATTCATATTATTGACAACTTATATCAGCTAATTAATTGACAAGTCACAGTGCTTTATTGATAAGTCATAACAGGTCTAATGACAATACAGGGTGCAGATAATGACAACTAAAATGATAGCAGAATCTAATATACCAATTCATAGCCAATTTTCATTTATACCTTCATATACATAAAACTACACCTATTTCACAATCCATAAAAAAAAAACATAGGGCTTGCATATAATTACAAAACTAACTATTGGTGTGTATCCATTTACAAAAAAATTCCCTTCACACAACTGAGAATTTCAAAAGATATGAGTTGCTTTCTTTTCCAGCAATGGATGATATAATTTCCTTTAATTCTTCATAACTTGTGCCCTCTTTTACATTGATTGTTCTTACACTACTTCCCACATATCTTATATCATCTTCTCCATCATTTATAAACTTCCCCCTATGTGAACAAAGCAAAATAGATGTTTTCCAGACGTACTCGCCATCAGTAACTTAAACCTGTATCAAGAAGCACGCAACTGTCATTGACAACTTAAGGAGCTACATTGACAAGTGTCGCGGCACACATTGACAACTATCGCGGCCTGACTGACAACACAATATCCCATTTCGTCCTAAGGGTTTTCACCAACACTAACCTTCATCTTCTTCTTCCTTTTCCACTGAACTAACATAAAAACATAGCAAAACCACCCATAAGCAACCCAAAAACAGAGCACCCATGATCATCCTACACACCCAACTTAAATCACTAACACACACCAACCAAAAACACAGCTTTTCTATTGATTAACTTGTGAATCCCATTTCCAAAACCACCCACAAGCAACCCAAAAAGACAAAAATGATTTTCTGATTTTTCATTCCCAAACAAATGTACAATCTATCAAGAAAGGAAGAAGAGGAGAGGAAAGAAAGTTCCACACCTGAATATTTGTGGAGATTCACATGGAAGCTCTTTGGAGTTCACTAATGGTAATGGAGAAGATATTTCATCATGAATGGCTTCTTCCCTCTTTCCCTATGTCTTCTCTTCCAAGCATATTGTGTAGGAACTCCTCACCCAAACGAATTTCTCCCGTTTTGTTTCTGATGGCAGGGGTAGGGCAAGACAGTAATTTGTGGATTCTGAAAATTGCATTGAGGTCCTTTTGGGACTTCAAAAAAATTATGAGATTTCAGGGGATCTATTTGATGTATTTTCTTCTCTATGGGACCTTAATGTCATTTTCTCTTCTTTAATTATTACCATTACGTGGATCAGGTAACTAATTTAAATAAATTAAAAAAATTATTAAATTAGTTATTTATAACAATTATGTGTTGTATTTCTTAAAATATTCTTATTAATCATATACTACCTCCAGTCTTTAATATAAGAGTTGTTTAACTTTTATTTTGGTCCTAAATATAAGACCCAAATCTACTTTGTCTTTCATATTTATCTATTTTTTTCAAGATTGTCCTTGTAATAATGTTAGTTTTAGCCAATATACTTGATTAGCAAAGATATTTTAGAAAAATAATACTTATTTATTACAAATTACTAACTTAACTAATTTACGTAATTTACTCAAATTAGTCAACTAGCTCTTCTATTAAGAACATGAGGTAGTATTAGCTAAAATTACCATTTGATTGAACTTTTAAGATGTGCAACTACTACAAAGATTACTTTTTAAAAAATAAATAAATATGATGAACAAAATAAATTGGGATCTTATATTTAGGACCAAATTGAAAATCAAACTAGCTTTTATATTAAAATATTAAAGATCGGTGGTAGTTTTTTTTTTTTTTAAAATCTCCTACATCAATATGATGACTATAGAGGCAATAATAAATTAGGGAGATGAACTGTATTAGATTAATTAGAAATTTTAAATTAAATACATTATAATATCATTATCCTGGAGACTCTCTTATTTAAGGTCATTTCCATGCATACATGTGCAAGCATGCTAATTAATCAATTTGGTTAGAAACTTAAAAGTATTAATAAAAAAATTTGTGAATAAAAGGGAGGAACTTAAAAACATTTTATAATTAAACCTCAGCCCTCTATGCAAATCATAATCAATAAAAAAACTAGCTTAAGGTCATTCCCATGCATGCATGCATATATGCTGATTGCATAATTAATTAATTAAAGCCAATTTGGCCATTAATCTTCCACGTGTCCCCCGAGTGGTACTATATACACACACACACAAAAACAATCTAAAACATCTCTCTCTCTCTCTCTCTATACTGGTGCTGTTGATTTGAAGAGCTATTATTTCTGGTGAAATAATTCCTTCATCTCTTTCAATAGATGAAGAAAACATCGATCCTGTGTATTTAAGGTTGGTATCTTTCTTCCGAAATTCCCCACTTTCACCATCTTAATTTATATTGCTTATAAAATTGAATGCTATTTCTTTTATATAAACTCCCTCCGATCTCATATATATATATATATATATATATATATATATAAGATTCAGAGTAACACCCGAATTTTATAACTTACCATAAATAGAAAAAATTATTAAAATTATTTAATAACCAAATAAAATTAGGAAAAATTATAGAATATTGATTTTCAGCGTTTAGAGATATTCTGGAAAATTTATTTCCCAAAAAATGACTTAAATAATTTTAATAGATAATTTTAAGAGAAAAATGGTTTATTTTCTCAGAAAATTATAAAAAAATACTTAGAGATTTTTATCTAATCTTAAAATTTTAGGATAACTATTTGAGTTGGTAAAAAAGATAATGGAGGCATAAAATCCTTAAAATGATTTGAGGATTAATTTTTGGAATAAATGACTATTTTCTTGGATAATTGAAGAAAAATAGTCAGAATAGGATTTTGATCCAAAGATTTTTATGGGAATTAATTTAAGGGTCGAATAAGCTATTGGATAAGGGAATTTCAAATTACTCTTTATGGATTAAATTGTGGAAGTATTTATTGCTTCAGAAAAATAGGAGACGGATGAGATTGGAAATGAGGAGTCATTTTCACTCCTCACACACAGCTCGCACGCGCGCTTAGGCCTTTAACCATCAGATTACACGCCCACCTCCCTCATTTCATTTCTGCTTCACGCAGAGAATAGAGAGAGAGCGCGAGTGAGAGGGACCAGAGGTGCGTCTCCGGCGAGAGACCATAGGAGATCAAGAACCTGACGTGCGATCACTGTTCTGAGCTTGGGTAAACCTCCTAATTACCCTTCCATACTTATTTCTTTCGATCTGTGTTTAGATTTAGCTGCAATGGTTGAGTAAGAAAGTTGGGTAGTGAGAGAAACTCCTGATTTAAGCTGGAAACTTGATGACGATGAGAGAATGATGTTGGTTGATGATGATAGTGTAAGATTTTTAGGTTGCATGTCCCTTTCTTGGTCTCTGTGTTGCTGTCCGAATCTGGGTTTGATGTAGGGGTTCTTTGTGCTGTCAAGACTTGGAGCTAATGACAGGTAGTAGAGTATCTTGCATGATGCTAGATACCTCTATCTTGGGTTGGCCGAACAGAATGAAATTTCTGGAAGTTTGAGTTTCAAATTCTTTGCTCTGTTTCGTTGCTGGCCGAACAGGGGATAAGTCGCTGCTTTAGGATGATGACGGGTTGTGTTAAGGGAGTAAGTTTTTTGGATCGCATGTTCTTTATTTTTCTTAGTGCCGTATACTGATGCTAGCCAAGTGTAACTGAAGTTGAGAACTGTAATTTTGGCTTTCTGTTGCATTGGTGTTGGGTTAGTTAGTTTTAGAAACAGGATATACGTAAATAAATATATAAGCTTGAATGGTGCTTATTTTGCCTTCTGTTATTAGACAGGCTGGTTCTAAAAATGTATTTTGAATATAGAAAATTTCCATATTTGTCATATATGAGCATTTGGAGTGTTCGGGTTTTATATATGCATAGATATTTATGTACATATTTGTTTGGGTCA
This sequence comes from Neltuma alba, assembly GCF_004799145.2. NCBI lineage: Eukaryota > Viridiplantae > Streptophyta > Magnoliopsida > Fabales > Fabaceae > Neltuma > Neltuma alba. The sequence continues at coordinate 15,083 of NW_021633845.1, forward strand.
TGGGACTCGAATTCATGGAGATAAGAGGGAAGGATTGAACTAATATATTATATTGATGTTTTAAAGTTGGGAATAATTTCCAGATTATGAAACATAGAGGAGTTGATTTAAATTTATTGTTGAAATGTGCTTGAGGTTACCAACCAATGGATAGGAATTTTTAATGATTAGAGGATATGTTGGCATAGACTAAAGTTTGTATAAGGAGATTATGAGGCTATGGGAGAATATATGCATATGTAGGAGGTTGAGTGTTAACGGAATTGAAAGTCTGGAAGTTTTAATATGGAAGTAAATCTGAAAGCTATTTTAGAGCCTAAAAGAAGGATAGTTTGAATTGATGTGGAGGATTAAAAGTATGTTTGAGGATTCGAAGATGATAGATAGATTAATAGTGATGGAGCTGGAAAAAGATGAACTTGGATTTAAATATACTTTGGGTCTTGCTGGATTTTGAGTGCTGAACTTGTATATATACAGTTAGTTAGAAAATTATTGATTAATGTTTTCAGTTGTTGGGAACTAGAGGAGAAGGTTTGAGCATTAAGGGTAAGATTGATTGAGTTGTAGAATTTATTTAGAAAGGTTGTTTGAGGAATTATTTTGGAGGAAAGATTAAGTCATTTAATGATATAGGCAGCTTATTGATTAAAATACTTGAAATGGAAACAAATGGAATAGGTGTTGCGGAACTGTTTGAGGAAAATAAAAGTGAATTGTTTAAGTCGGATTTGGAAAATTTTTAGATTTAACTTAAAGGATGTGAGAGAATGGTGAAAACCAAAAGTGAGGTAGGATATGTTAGAATAATATGTGATTATCAGCCGGCAGAATTATAGAATTAAATAGTTCCTTGTAAGAGCTACTAGGAGTTAAAGAAAAAAAAATTATAAAGGGAGAATGTTTGAGATTAATTGAAATTCAAGTATGGAGTTTTAAAATATTAGTTAGGAATATACATGTGTGTGTGTGTATGTATATATATTATTTTTATTCCATGACGACCAACCACTTAATAAAAGTGGAGCCGGAAATGGAATAAGGGTCACGATGTTACCCTTAAATGCAATAATTAAAGATAATATATTTGACCAAGATCACCAGTTGCTAGGTAACTGTATGGGTTGATATAAAGAGAGAAACCCTCCACAGTGAATATATTGAATAAAAAAATTGTCCAGATGACCAACTATTATGTAATGGTAGAATTTAAAGAAATTTGGAATATAAAGAAGGTTAGTTAATTTATAAATTATATTGGATGAAGCATTAATCTACCCTTACTAACATAATAGGTTTTGATATCTACAAAAGCCCACTGAGGAAGCTAAAAGAAAGGAAGAAAGTAGGGTTTAATTTTGAAGTAGAAGGCTTAGGTAGTAGTTCTTTCCTACCTTATACTTATGTATGATTGCTACATGTCTGTTTATACTATATTGCTATTTTAAAGTATGAGAACATATAATCCTTTATTTCTTTCATGGATTATTTAGCCGTGATCATGTGTAGTTGATAGATATGGGTCAGTATCTGCCAATTATTTGCCTATTATTTATTTAGCTTGCCTATCTATCCTTGTGCATAAATGCTTAATTGCATTAGTTGCAAGGTTATATTCCACTTTGGTTTGTTTTGCATGCTTTATTTGTTGGAAATTACTACTATGGGAATTCATTTGAATCTCACCCTCCCTTCCTATAATATATAGCCAGGGCAAGCAATTCCAAGGAAAAAGAAGTGGAGTTATAATCAGGTGGGCTAGTTGAAGAGCAGGAATGCCTACTGTATTTTGTATATGATTAATAGTGTATACTTATAATACTTCTGTTTATATCTATGCCTATGCTATAGGGCAAGTTATAATTACTTGTCTGTTGTAAATACTATTTTGTATCCTCCATAAGGAGGTAAAGTCTTGCCTGGTGCAGATAAGTGCTATCGATCTAGCTTACTGTGATATTTTAGTATTATATTATAGGATTTCTACGCATGAAATCAATTTAGATGAGAGTAAGCATGTTTAAAGTTAGGGTTTGGTGGATCATTTGTCAGAATTTTCTAAAAAAGTTTTTATAATCTCAAACAGCAAATTCAAACGTTAATCACAGGCTCCATCTTGCATTGGAATTCTGCTATCAAGTGATTTATGTTATGTTTTAAAAAAATTTCCTAATTTTTTCCAAAATAGAAACCTGGCATTTAGTGATCCACGGACATGATATTCACCCTATTAATAAATAAAAGTTAGGTGTTGCATACAGTTTTTGTGATAGGCATGATTCTATCTATAAGATACACTTAAAAGATGTTTGAAATTTTAACCAATATTTTTTCATTTCTATTTATACAATGGGGTTATTTATATTATATTATCTGACATAAAGAATCGGATCAGAGGAACTATTTGCTTCGTGTGTGGTGTGACAATCTGTTCGCTAAATTAAAAGCTCAACTATTCCAATTTTCTAATAGGGTTAATAATTTGGAATTCTACTGCGTAAATTATAATAATTTGAAGAAATTGGGATAGTTGAGCTTTTAATTTATTGGGGATAAGGTGATCAGAAATAGTAGCCTTATTAGCTTCCGCCAGCTAGTGTTTGAATTTGAAGGCCAAATGTAGGGCATATGCTCCTTTTGACTAAATTAAATCAAAAGGTCGGCTGTAACCATCATTAATTATTAAAAGACTCTTTTTCAGTAGTAATTTGTTATTTTATTTTTGCTACGTTTTTGTGGTTTTATGCTCATTGTATAGCTATAACACTACTCTTATTCAAATTGTAAAATAACTTCTTTAATTTGTTCATATGCTTGTTTAGATCTTCCTTTGGATTTTGAAATAGTGAAACTCTATCTAGTTCAAATTTCAAAATACTTGTTATTTTGGAATGTACTCAAACTATTTTTTTTTAGCTTTTTTAATTATAATTATTGATTGATGAAAGTGTGGTTAAAAAAAAGTGTAATGAAATAAATTTTTCAACGAGCTTCTTTGTTTTTTGGGATGGATCAGTCAATAAATTTTACATTATTTTTTTATTACTTTAATTTATCCGTAATATACGTTTGTGAATATAAGTTGTATATAAATTTGAGAAAGAATTCAAATTAAAAATGATGAAATCCATAACCCTTATTTTTCCAAGAATCTCCTAAATACTAGGGCTTCAATTTTGGTGTCCTGAATCTATTTGTTTTGGTCAGTGATATTTATACAACATTCAAGTTAATTAAGAGATTTGCCAAGTGTTTTATCTGAAAAGAAACACATAATCTATTTGATCACGATAAGATCAATAATTTTGAAAACTACTATCCCGAGTCTCGACCAATTTAATTACCGGTTTTCATCATCATCATCTTGTTAAACCGGGGAAGAGGGCAAGATATTATGTGTGTGGTGCATGGCATGTAATCAACTTGCGTCACAGTTTTTGTATCCATGATACGGCCTACATTATTAATCTAGACAATCATCATTGTTTAAGGAAACGCCAAGGTCCTGTTCCCGTTCCCATCCTGCAAGTTCAAGTTAAAAGTACTTTAATTAAACATCACAAATATCTTAATTTAATTAGTACATTTACAAAGGCCAAGCAAATAAGTAGGGTTGCATAATAGATAAACCAAATCAGGCCAAAGCCTAACTCAAATTTTGGTTTGATTTTTGGCCAGACTAGATTTGACATTTTGCGGTTTGGTCCAATTTAATAGCAACTCGAGATTGGGTTGGACTAAACTTGATCCGCCAGATTGATGAACTAGTCTATGTAGTCTAAAACCCTAATTTTTCTTTTGTCTTTTTTTCCTTTTATGGGAGGTAAGATTTTAACATAACAAATACAATTAGGACAATTTATAAAACATGCATATAATCATGTAAAACTTATCCTAAAATATTAAAACTTAATCATAAATATATATATATATATATATAAATCTCTAACCACATTTAAAACAATTATGGATAACATCTAAGTTATAAATTATTGACAAATAAAAAAATCACCCAGCTGGACTAGACCATTATAGCTGGATGGTTTGATCACTTGGTCTAGAACCCAGTCTGGCTTGACCAACCGATTTGATTTGGTTTGGTCCAATTTCATTATATAGCTTATTTGAACTATACTGAATCAGACCGGAACATCCTGTATTGGGTTGGACCACTAGGTTTTTGCACACCTCTACACTTTTATAAGTGCAAGCCAGTTGAGGGGCTTGATTTGATCCCACATTTATTAATTGAGTATAACCTTTCTAAAATATTACCATTAATTATGGGGGGCCCCTGTTAGCAGGGTCAGCTTCCAATTTGAATAATTAAAGAAGGGTATCTTAAAAAATCAACATACTCTTTTTTTAATTAATTTTTTAATGTTTATAAATTAGTTATAAACTCCTATGTTTAGCATACTGAGATGGGTAGTAAGTAATTGATGTGCAAGTATTGGGGAGGGGAAAACAATAATACAAACCTCCAAACACCAGCCAGCATGCGAAGAGCCATATATATGCTCAAAGCAATCCATATCCCAACGAACCCTTTCATCTTATACATCGCGTATTCTATTCCCACGCTCACAATTGAAACCAACACCTGTTCATCCAACAATTAAACAACATCATCGTACTTTCATTAATATTATAATATACATATTTTGCTTATAACTTTGATTATTTTGGTATGATTAAGATAGTAAATAATTAAATAAGGGTACGTGGAACTTGCCAAAGAAGTCGCTGCATATGTAAAATCCGATGCTCCATAGTTGACTCCATCAAACACAAACGCCAATGCATTGATAGGTTGTGTTGCTGCCACAAACTGTTCCATTCAGTTCAGCACAACATTTATTCTCCACACACACAGAGACACAAAGTTTAATAACGTTAAATAAAGTTGAGATGGTGTGTGTGTGTGTGTGTGTGTGTGTGTGTGTGTGTGTGTGTGTGTGTGTGTGTGTGTGTGATATAAGAAACATACAGGGAGGCCTAATCTGATGAGTTGGAGAACCGAAGGGGTTTTGGAGAAGACGACAGCTCCAAAGTACAAACCAATGCCTACTACGAGAGACAGCCCTACTCCCATTACAAAAGTCATCTGCATAATTATATATTAATCCCACTATATTTAATCAATTAATCAATTATTAACTCTTAATTATACAACTCTTCAAAAAGCATTATTACTATACTTACTTGAAGTACTCTTGTGGCTGCTGCTTTGGTCTTCACATAGTCTTTCTCAGCAAACGAACATGCTAGAACTGCCTGTCATCACTCACCCATAAGTAGATATTCATAAGACGTTACCAACATGTTTTATCGAAATCAAGAAAAATCTTAAATTTTACAATAACTAAGGACTATGTCAAAGGAAGTGAAAGGCTTGTTTGGTTACCTGAATAGCAACGGCCAAGCCATCAGCAAGAAGGGAAGTGGTGATCCAAACTTGTTGGCATGTTTGGAAAGCAGCCATGGGAATTGTACCCAACCTTGTTGCTAGTGATGCCGCAAACGTCACACAGAATGTTACTGCTATTACTTTTAACATCAACAACCCTCCTGATGATGATCATCCACACATATTTCAATTCATTTTTTTATGTCTCAAATATGAAAAACAATAATATTATTTAATTGATGTAACATTCTTACCATTTTTAAGAAAGCGGAAAATCTGCAAATCCTTAATACTTGGAGGCAAGAGCTCTACTCTTCTCAGTAATATCAACAACAGAGCCAGTGCCATCAAGTACCTGAAGGAAGGAATTAATTAAGGATCACCGATTTGTAATAAACATATGAAAAATAATTTCTTTGTTGGAGTAAGACAATATTCCTCCAGTTCTAAATATAAAATCCATTTTATAGTGTAAATTAAACTACAAAAGGGGCTTTATATTTAGGATTGGAGGAGTAATATATTATTAGGGGAGAGAGCGGGAGAGGGGGAGAGAGGACTAAGTGAGGCTTACTGTGAGATGACATGTGCAATGGCTGCTCCTTTGAGGCCTAACTTGCAGTAAAATATGAGGAGTGGATCCAATGCCACATTTACGGCATACCCGGACACTAAATAAAAATCAAAACGTACAAATGAATCAAATTAGTTAGAGGCAAAAAGTTGAACGTTTTCTAATTCATATTTAAGCTTTTGATTAAAATTACCATACGGATTTGCCCCCCTTGTTCACATTTAATTTACATGACTCAAATCCTTCTTTTTAAAAATTATGATCAGTTTGAGGTGTTTGTTTAATTTATCATAAATTTTCATTGTTAATTAGTTATTCCAAGTGAAAAAAATAAATACTTTAAACAAAACATGTTAAATTAATTATGAAATATGTACATAAGGAGGGGTTAATAAATATTAGAGGCAAAATATATTGATGTATTACATTTAAGACTAAAACAAACTCCCTTAACTAAAACAAACAAGATAATTGGTTTTCAAAAAAAAAAAAATGGTACCTACCAATAACATATAAGGGAGTTGTGGTGTCCTTGAAGCCTCGGAAGATCCCTTGCATGGACAAAGCTAAAAGGACAGCAGGAGAACCCAGTGCTCTCAGTTTCAAATACTTTTGCGCAAGAATCAACATAGGAGAACCCTAAAAAGTACAAATCATTATATTACCTTATCACACACATATATATATTGAAAAATTAGCTTACACAAATCTTTTTGGGAGAATGACAAAAAAAAAAATGAAATTACCAAATCCCAAATCAGGTTTAGTGACAAGACTTTACTTAGTGTTGACAATACTAAATTTACAAATGACAATAAATTTTTGTTGACATTCCTTATTAGGTATTTACAAATTTTCAGCTTCTTTTTTTGTCATTCTCCCAATCTTTTTTTTTTATCTCACTAAAATCAATATATCATTTATATATGTAGCTAACGATGAAAATATAAAAAACAAGACACTTACTGGTTTGGCACCCATAAGACGTAAAAGAGGTTTTGCAGCAAATATAAGGAGTGATGCTTGGATGAGGCCTAGAATTGTCCCAAATATTAATGCTGTTGATGCTGAAGCTATCTGTTTCCTCTTCTTGCTCTCATTCTTACAACCACTAAATAGACTCTTCCTCATACTGATATTCTTGGTTGCGTTTGTCTTGGTATCTGAGAATGAAATATAAACTTATTAAAGAGACTAAATAAAATTATTCATAAGATTTCACTCGATAATTGAGTATTTTGACATATTTATTAGCTATCCATACGTGGATATGAGCATTGTTCCTTTTTTTTTTTTTCATGTATAACGATTATTCCACTAATCCTATTTATGAGAGAGAGAGAGAGGCGATTTTTCGGTTCTATTTATAATAAGAGTAAAATTGGAAATTTTTAGATTTTAAAGTAGAGTAAATAAAGTTTAAAGTTTTTTTTTTTTTTATCTAGGTGAAACATGTTGTGAAAAAAACTTATAAATTTAATCATCAGAGAAGTATTTGGTATTCAGTATCAGCAACGGATCAAGGTACAAACTCTCACTGCGGACATTCATATGCATGCATAAACTAATGAATGTACACAGAAAGATGAATTCAGCTAGAAAACGATCGCCAAGCTTTGACTGAAACTTTAAAACTCTTTCATTGACTTTTTCTTGGGTGTGTAATAAACTAAAAGAGTTCTTAGATTGGTTCTTCATTCATATATTTATGAAAGATAGATAAATCAAACTGAATTGATCTATCTCAGACCACACACGTACACAAAGAAAGACAAAGGAAAGTACGTACCATGTGTATCAGCATGGTCACACACATCAGAGGGTTTGGTCGAAGAATCTCTGGCTTCAACATTTTCAATGTCGGGAAGCATAATGTTGTTGGCCTCATCATCTACGACACTTTCTTTTGTTGGCTTCTTAAAACGACTGTCGTTGGATTGGTCTTGTGCTATTTTAGTTCCACTGATTTTCTTGAGAGTATCTTCCTCTGCTACAAACGAAGTAGTGATACTGACCAGGGGGAAGATGGTGATCCTTGAAGCTTGGTTGAACAGTGTTATGGACACTCCAGCAGCGGCAAGTTCCACAGGTCCTATTTAATAATATTAACCATCAATCACCAAGAAATATCAAGTTAGACGATTCGTAGGGGAAATTATGTTTAAGGAGCCAGATCGATGTTTAGAAATTTATTAGACTAAAGGATATAATTAAGAAATTGTATTTGATTTTGATGAAGCTTAGGCACGTACCTAAGTGACCTATGAAAGCAGTGTCGATAAGAGAAGCAATGGGGTCGGCAGCCACGGCCAAAGCAGCTGGAAATGCAATTCCCAGTAACTCCCGACCAATTGAATCCATCTTGAACACTTTTCTGCACCCACAACGTTAATCCATTATCCTCAAACACATCAAAACAAGCCCCCACCAACATAAATAATTGGTTACTGCTACTTCTGTTACACACACACACACACAGAGACACAATGTAACGTAGGTGACGAAAAAGATGAATCTATCAATCAATCTAAAGGCAGACAGATGTGGACATGGCGATAAGTTGTTTGTACAAGAACAGTTCTTGACCAAACAGTGGAATGAGGATGATACAATCTCTATATATATAGTAGGAAGGTGTAACTATTATGTACCTTGCATCGTTGAAGAAAACAAGGAGAGGAATCTTCCATTTGTTCTTATTATTATCTGCTGGTTCATGCACAAAACTTCCATGATTGTCTGCCATAAGATTCATCGAGAACAGCTAAATCGCAGAGAACCTCCAGAATCAAATCCAAGTGGAAACTTGTTTCAGATCTCTCAGGTAAAGGAGACAAGAGACAAAGCTAAGCGATCTGCAGAGAGTTCCGAGCTTTTATAAGGGTTAGAAATGGAGGTTCACGCATCATCATGCAGCTGCAAAATAAATATTGAAAGATGAATGCATTTGATGGAACACATAATATAATAAATTTATTGCAGATATTGAAGAGCTAAATATTAGTTGATTATTATCACGAGCTAGAGACAGGGAATAATAACAAAAGATATTGTCCATGTCATGCTTTTAATTAATTAACTAGCTAGTTAAAACCTTCCTCAGCTCTGAGAAGCCCTGATGGCAGCACGTACAGAATAATAAGTTGCTTCATAGTGAAGTAAAAATTAAAAATTAAAGGTATTATTATATGCATATACTTTAGATTTAGATTTTATTTTAATTCGGAGGAAAACATATATTAGTATGAAAAATTAGTTGGTTTTAAAAAAGAGCCATGTACATATGAAACCAGAGAAGTAGAAGGTCTATGAGGATCTCCCCAAGCATGCAATGCCTTTTTGGGGGCTCTAAGCATCTCGCTATAACTAATGAGAGATTATATTTTTGGCCTTAACTAATGAGAGATTGTTAAACTATTAACTCTATATGAAAATAAAAAGGGATTTTCGACTTTGCCCATATTCAAATCTGTGTTAGAAAAAATAATGAAATTTATTACGCTTTCTAACAATCTCTCACATATTTTTAATAGGAGTAACGTTAGAAAAATATAGTAAAGATAGAAATGGCAACTAAGGAGTTCATAAGAAAGCCAATATCAAATTCTTTCAGTGCGGGAACAATTTGGGGACTTAATAAAGAACAGGACAATTTAGGGTATATTTTTCATAAGTTCCTAATTTACTAGCTATCTACTAATTATATCAGGAAAATCCGGCTCGTTTTATGAAGCTAGGAGACAAAACTTTATGTTTGGTGTTTTCCTAAGTTGAATCTCGACTTGAAATATTGATGTATCCAATGCAAACTCAAGTTTTGATAAAATTATCATCTAATAAAAAAGGATTTAAACATTACACTTGTCGAATTGGTATCAACCATTGCCCTGTTTGTCATTACTATTAAAATTACTTATAAACACGTTTTACGTAAATCGAAACAAAACGCTTTTTATATATTTACCTCGTATTTCATAAATCATGATTGAAAAACTACTTACAAACTATTCCAAACATACCCTATATATACTTGCTTTGACGGAGACATAAATTAAAGAATCAAAGGATCCATGCATGAACAGAAGATTACCCAACGGGACATGGGGATGCTCAAAACATAAGAAAAATTAAAAATATTTTTTAAATATAATGATCATGTCCCCAAAACAAACCAAACACACACACATGTTGTCTTTTAAAGGAAATCCAAAAGAGTGCAAAAAAACCCAAAAATACTTTTTTTAAATAATGCATGCGTCTGTGTGTGTGTGTGTGTCTGTGACACACACAAATAAATTTTCCCCAGTTGCATCCTGATACTGAAATATTGGAAGGGTTCGATTGATGAACTGTGATGTCCAACAACTACATATGGAGCCACGCAGAGATAAACCTATATTAATGGTGTTCGATGCACAACTCCATAATTTATTTATATTATTTGAATATGTTTGGCCACACAAAACGTTAAAATCGATATGAACCCCTGATTTGAATTTCACGGCTAGGAGTTTTAACTGGTGCAGGTCTTGATTATAACTTCCAATATATATATATGTATGTATATCTACACACACACAATAAGGCAGAGACATAAGCACATACATAATTATGTAGTAATATATAATTTACCTAATTTGATCTCCACATGCATATATATATATATATAGTGATTTGAATCCAATATAAAAACGTACTGAGAGCAAGCATATAATTAATGAAAGGCTAAGGAAAAGAGGAAATAGAAAACCGATAATATTATTCTCAGATTTGCAGCTTCATCGATCTCCTGAAAGATTCGAATTTGTCTTTATGGGAGACGGCTTCTATGCAGTGTTACATTATAGCAGAAGCAATTAGACCCATCAAGATTCTACGGATTTATTGCTTTCTATTTTGGCTATCGAAGTTCTAAAAGGCTAGTCATTTTGGGCAATCCATCTAAATCAGGAAAGTTATAGCACGACTTCATCCAAAACCTCTGTGTCAATGTAGAGAGCAAAAATAATACTCCTTCAATCTTTAATATCAGACCTATTTAACTAATTTGATTAGATTAATAAAATTAGGTAATTAGTTTATTATAAGAAATATAATATGTTTTTTTTAAAACATCATAATTATCTTTCTTAATATTCTCTTTTTCATTTTTACGTGATTATGGTCGAGGAAATATTAATAAGGATAATTTATTAAAAATTAATAAATATGAAAAATATATCTTATATTTATGACTAAGATTAACTCAATAATTAGGTCCTACATTAAGAACCGAAGGAGTATAGCCAAATAAATTAAAAAATTGATAAAAGTTGTCTTTGGTCTTTTAATTTTACACAATTTTATTTTGGTTCTTTAATTTTTATGAATACTTTTTTTCCTAATAATCTTTGAACCAACAGTGGTTTTACAAGAGCAAGAGAAAGGTCTGAATCCCAATCACAGTCTAATGTATAGATATGAAGGAAGGACTTAATAATAATAATGACAACAACAACAATAAAGAAGTAACAAAATTGAGAGCAAACAAATAATTAGAGGCTTACCAAAATAAAAAGGAAGAAATCTTCCAATTTTAGAACTTCTCCTGAAAGATTCAATTTTTGTCTTCATGAAACAACGGTTTGAGCAGTGTAATGTAACATTATAATAACAGAAAGCAATATTGGACCAATAATATGATTCTGCATTTGTTTTCTTCCTATTTGGGCTATCAGAGTTCTAACTAAGTGGTTAATTTTTTTAAAATTTTTTATTTAAATAACTCAACTATGTCACTGGATTTTTCAAATTTATTTGTTTTATTTTATTTTGGCTATCTAATGAATTAGGGTTATTGTTGAAATGCTTTTATTTATTTCTATTTTGGCTCCCTAATTCCTAAAAGGTTATGTTGCGTGAGAGAGATCTCAAAGGGCAAAATGAACAGAAAGTGAATGAATATATAAATACATATAAATAATATTTTTGGTTGGTGACAACCAATCAACCATCTGTTGCAATAATACTACCAAATAATTATACAGATTTGAATATTTTTATGCTTCACATGGAAACATGTAACTACCGGGTCTACAACGTTATTGTCATCATTGAGCTAATATATATATATATATATATATATATATATCACATACATTGGGATATTCTTTAATTTCCTCGCCTAAGGTTTGTTCTTGAAAAACACATGTCCATCTTCATCTTTTATTTTCTTAATTAGAAAATATAGTTATGTAATATAGCCATGTGTGTTTTAGTATAATAATGTTCTTAGGGTAAAGTTTAAATTTGCTGTGGTTATTACCGAACTTTGTTGTAATGAGGGTCGAGTGTAGAACGGAAGATTTAAGCATCAACGAATCTGGATTCAATTGTACATAATATTTATACATATAAATTAAACTAAAATTATGCAAATAATTTCTACATATCATCATCATCATCATCTCCACATACACACTTCTCTATGATGTGCGATTAAACTCCACCTACTGTGAGGGTCGGGCCCAACCGTGGGGGAACAGCTTTAACCACAGTTTAATTTAACAGAAATATATGTACTCCATCTAATTCACAGCATAAATCACTTTAATTAATTTATCAATATGAAAAAACCGTAGTTAACTCATTAAGTATGTCCTAAATTGAAATGTTTTCCAACTTTATCCATAATGAATGAGGTTGTTAAAAACAGAGAAAAATATAATGGGTAAATTTAACTGATTAAGTATGTCCTAAATTGAAATGTTTTCCAACTTTGTCTATAATAAGTGAGGTTGTAGAAAATAAAAATAAAAATATAATCGGTACATTTAAATATTAATTATGGAAACAAAAATAAGGATTAATTACTCTCCAAATAATTTATATTTTTGTATCAAGTTATTTTTCTAAAAGTGACTTATATCAGGAAGGAGCAGATGTATAGTCAATGTCATTAATTTCAAAACTCTATATCAAGAAGATTGGAACTATAAACAATAATTATGCCTTTTCTTTTCTTTTGTGGCTTTTTTTTTTTTTAAAAACGATTGTATGGGTCTCACTCAAGTGATAAAAGATTACGTGGCCCCCCAAACCCCCCCCCCCCAAAAAAAAGAGAGAGGTGAGATTAGAATAGAGGTCAAGGATTATTTAATCCCCCCTTCATGTATAGGGAAAAAGTTAACTAAAAACGCATTCCCCTCATATATTTCAGCGCGAAAAGAAAATTAAATCATCCCTTCTTTACTATTTTAATTGATTTATTTAATTTATTATTTAAAAATTACGATTCAAAATTATATCTTGTTAGATTTAAATTTTTCTATAAATGTTTCAATAATTTTCAAATTTATATTAGTATTATACCTATATTTAAATTAAAATTTTTTAAGATATCAAACAGAATTTGGTTTCTTTACAAAAGTAAAAAATTTCTTCCACTTCATTTTCTCAAATAAAACATGTATTATAAATAATTTGACTATTTTACATAAAATTTAAATTATAATGGACAATGTGAAGATGAGTTGCATTACTTACATAGAAACTGTGAAAATCATGGTGAAAAATATAATTTTATTTATTATATGAGTCACCACTCACCACAAAAAGTTGTGATTATATATAAATGTAATTGTTCTACATGGAAATAGTTTAATTAGATCAAACAAAAAGTGATCATTAGTGACAAATATCTTGGGATTGCTACGAGAATTTTAAACTTCTTCCCTTGCTTGTTGATAAACTAAAACAATACTTGGTGCTAAAACTTTTAATGGTGACCTCGAAAGTTACTTTTTATTAGATATATTATTTTAATAATTATATTGATTAACGACACAAAAATAATATATAAAGGATATGATTACGCTTCACTAATTATTGAGTTATTATTAAAATTCATATGATCATTAATTAGTTGAAGGTGGAAAACAAGAAAGTAGGAAGAAACAATTCATTTGGAATCTCTTCTAGTACCATAATATTGCCAGTGTTGCCCAGATCACAAGCTACAATCATCAATATCAATTATTGTTTTGGTTTTTTTGGACGCATATATTAATAACAATATTTAATACTCTCTCACGTCTTATTTATAAACTTTAAATTTATGAAGGAGTTTGATTCATTTTATAAGTTCTAATTTAGGTTTATCTAAACATTTAATGTATTTTTTTTCAACTTTGCTCTTAATTATTTATTCTGTCTCTTTGTCATAATCTCTCTTATCACATTTTTTCACATATCTCTTTCATTCTTTTTTTTATTTATTATAAGGCATTTTAAAATAAAAATATATTTCTAACTTATTAATTGTTTTTAATTAATTATTCATTATTCGTGAATTAGTTATTTAAAACTTCTAATAAGAACTGGATGAGGTATAAAATAAAAAGGAAAAACATTTTGCAGGTATTTATAGTTTTTCTTAATTTTTAATTTGGTACTTGTGTATTTTTCTCTCCTAAATAAACACTATAATTTTGCTCTTTTAGTATAATTAGCTTTTGAACATAGGCTAACAATACTAATAGAGCAAAGTTACCAATAACGGTATTAACAGAGTAAAATTAGAGTGTTTTAATTAACAAGAAAAAATGTAGAGGTACCAAATTAAAAAATTAAAGAAACTATACGTACTTGCAAAATGGTTTTTCCAAATAATAAGACTACAATAACACCATTCCTGTTATAATATCAATTGCTATTATTAGCTTAATGTCATTTCACATTAAGCATGGTGATTAACTTGATTATAAATTTTATATTAAACTACTGAGTGAAAAAAACTAAGAAAAATATTTAATATCACTAAAATATATTGGCAGTTGAACTGTTGACAAGTTATGAACAATATAATTTTTTTAATTTCATGTCAATTTTTATATTCTTTCGGTAATTTTTCATATACATCGTTGAGTTTTAATGTGTATCACTTTGTTTTGATTAAATTAAATTTTTTATTGAAAATTCTCCAATATTTCTATAAAATTTAGACGTTAAAAAGATGAGCACAATTTGGTCACACATTTTATGTACTAGCAGCAAAAAAGAAATAGCTATAAGTCGTGGAAGAAGCTATATTTATTGAATGAAAATCTCACAATGAAATTAAGAACATAAATTAAATTAGACAGCTGATAAATAAGAATAATTAATCAAAGCTAATCTGGGTCTGGCCATCACGCACACATATGGAAATTAGGTTGCGTACCTGGTTTCCACAGTATGATAGAGATCTCATCAGGGTCCGAAGAACTTGAACCCTCTTCCTCAGTTCCTTCAACAGACACACACACTCACAATTCCTCTATGCACAAACTCACTCACAACCATAGAAATAATCCTTCAATCTTCTACTTTTGCCCCCTGACCCAACTCCCCCTTCTCTCTTCCTGCGTTCACAGAGAGAGAGGGGGGGGGGGGAGTATATAATTGCAAAGAAAATGAAGATGGCGGACAGGACAAGTAATTAAATTAATCAATAAATATATATACTATATGTATTATAGATACAAAAAACATGTAGTTATTCTCTTATATATCTTTGCTGGTTTATGTAAAACTTCAATAAATGGCATTCATCTAAAGCTTTTTCTCTCTTTTAGAGGTTGTCATTTAGTGAAAACTACTTTCTCTAAAGATTCATATGTCCACCACCAAAGAGTAGTGATAAGCCAGCTAACTAGCTGTAAACATACATGAATTATAATATATTTATATATATTTATATATATAGTTCTACTGTTATAATAGCTTTTCTTGGCGAGTTCAAAAGTTGTGGTGTTGTGGACTACGTAAGAATTCCATTATATATATCTAGAAGGCCCCACGTCGCATAGTTAGGAGTATTCTTGCCTCAAGTTATTTGAGGTGAATAAGTAATGGAAAGAAATTAAAGAGGGGGAAGAAAAAGTATATATGTATATATTATGAGATCCACACAATAAAAGTAAATCTCATTTCTTTTTAAATTATGTGTCTTTCTCTTTGTTTGATTTACGTAAAGTTCATTTCAAAAGATCATCCATGATGATATTATAATGAAACTTTCTTGTGGTGCAATCTGACCTAATTTTTGTGGTTTCAACGTGTAAGCTCACTTCTTTAGCTATATATATATATATATATATATATATATATATATCTATATCTATATTTGCCACTCGTTTAATATCTATCTAACAATTCCACGTCGACGTCAATATTTGTGTCTTGCAAAAACCTACGTGTTCATTAATATTTCTATATATATGTTACAATTATTAACACGGTCATTTTTATAAGTTATAGTACTTTATAAGTATTTAAATATTATTGGTTAAATTCATTGCTTTAGCTATCCTATGTATTGGCTTGTTCCCTCTTTTCTTCTGATCTCTCTCCATAATAAATAATAACATTTTTATACGTTTTTTTTTAAAATTATGTCCCGGCTTGATTATTGCCATAGGGGTGACCGGAGATCAATATATTATAAATTAATTAACCCAAATGCTGAATCACTATTCAAAGCGTGCGCATACATTCACGCACCACCTCCCATCCTAAATAGAAAAATTAGTTAGAGATTTAATTTAATTATAAATATAAAACATCAATTCATTTCTTTTTCTTTCATTTTTTGCCAAAATAGTCATATGATGATTATATATGTTAAATAGTTTTTATTTTACTCCTTCAGTCTGTTTTTGTAAGAAACAATTTCATTCATAGTGATGTCTCTAATATATAAGAAACAAATTCTCTTTGTATGAAATTTTAAATTAATGTTTCACTTTTACCTCCATTAAATATATGCCCCCTATTCTCTCTACAATAAATTTTCATTTATTATTTCTCATATGCTCTCTTTACAAACGGGGTATAATTAGAAAAATATGTATATATATATATATATATATATCTTATACATCTATCATTTTCAACTAAATTTAATTAACATTTTCAACTGTGTGATTTTTTTTTTATAGTTGTTTCTTAGAATAAGAGATAAAAGAAGTAACGCACATTATTAACAAAGATATTTTTAGAAAAAATAACACATTTATTATAAATAATTAGCTTAACTAATTTATTTAATATTTGTAAATTAGTTATTTAATTCTTATGTTAAGGAGAGGATATAACATATAATAAAAAATAAAAATAGATAATATATCTTGAGGATATGGTTGATTATTCTTGGAAAAAGATTAGCTTCATTTTGTACATATCAGCACATATCATTAATATTATTATTAGTTTATAAACAAGAGACTACCTATTTGTCGAACCATTAACACTCCTCACAATCATTAGTGTGCTTTTGATAAAATTATTTGATCCAGATATATATATAATTGATCATTACAAATTAATTTATAAAAACAAAATATTAAATCAAACGAAAAATAAAATTTACACACGAAAAAAAGATAGGAGTGGAAGAAGCAGAATCGAAGATGTTTCTTTGATTATATAAAAAGAAGAGGAGACGCGTTCAACTGTACTTCAAATTGCCGTTACCATTGTTTTGTTTTGTTTTGTTTGCCAACATGTTGCCATTATCATCTGACATGTCTTTTCTTATGAAAAGCCAGAAAATAATAATAATAATATCTGATCGCGAAATTATATATAAAATGAATTTATAAAGTACATTACATAATATCCACCAAATTAAAAGCCTACCGTCAACTTTCGCGTGGCAGGCACGAGCTTGCTTGCTTTTGCCTTTATTAAAATATTCCATAATTGATGTGGATTTTTCATTAACGCACGCAAAGTCTGTTTTTTTTTTTTTTAAAGAAAAGCAGTTTATATATATGTGTGTGTGTGTGTTATGAGTTTAGAAAGGACAAGTAATGTGATACATTGAAATTTTTTTTAACGGCAAGTAATGTGATGTTACATTTGTAGTGTGTGTTTGGAAGGGCCATTGGATCTAAAATAAGTAACTTTTGGAGGGTTATGCACGTTTGGGCCAAGATGGTTGTGTTTGCAATGCTTTTGACTCATATCACTCAAGGGCCAAAAGTTGGTTTGAACCTGGCTTTTTCAGAAGCTCCTTTTTCCTGCTTATGGCTTTAGCTAATCGAGCTTATAGGCAATTATTGGTGGCTCAGAAAAATATTCTCTCTCCTCTTGCTCATAAAAATTTTTTGTCTCACCCTTCACTTCTCTCCTCTGTTTTAGGCTTCACGCATCTCCTTTCTCTAAGCTCGTTTCCTTTGTCTTGGGTGTGTAGGGGGAAACAATTTGAATTAATTTCACTTTTTTATATTAAATTAATTTAAATTCATTGTATCATGTAAATTTATTTTTTTTATCATATTTCACTTTATATTTAAAATATTTTTTATAATTTTTCTAAAGTTTTAAAATTTAATTCATTCATTAAATTTCACTTCTTCATATTAAATTAATTTAAATTCATTATATTATGTAAATTTATTTTTTTAAATCATGTTTCATTATTTATTAAAACTCATACCTATTTTGGTAATTTTACAAACAAACTTACTTTTACTCAATCATAATCTAAACAACCTTTTACCAATCTTACTTTTACAAACTAACTTTTTTAAACTCCAATTCAAACACAATTCACCTTATTCAATTTAACTTTTACCCAATCTTACTTTTGTAAAAGTCAAATTGAAAATAAACTACTTTTTCCACTGCTAATCCAAATGGATCCTAAGTAATGAAAAAATAAGTTCAGATATAAAATAGCCTGACTTATATATTTATTTATAATCTAGTGATACATATGAATATTTTAGAGAGAGAACATATAACATATGATATGATTAAATAATTTATTTAGCTTTTATAATCTCTTCAAATTAGTCTATTGGGTCTTATATTAAATACCTGAGACAGTATATTACATGTACATAATTTGATAAATTTAAGACATATAATAAATAAAAAATGATTAAATTATTACCCACAAAAAAAATCATATTATTGGATCAAGATAGAACCTACTTAAATACCCTTATCATTATTTTCATCTTCATTCTTTCACTCTCCATGTTAGAAACGGAGAGAGCTAATATTTCTAGCGTTGTACCGTATTGAGCTTTTCCCCCGTAAGTTAGTTGGGTCAAAAATCCACCCAAACAACCTTTAATCTGCAAATGAACCTTGAATTACCTGCGTTTCACAGAGTCCCAAGCACTTTACCTTGATGAATCGGCAATCCAAACACACTGTAAATCGTTATCATTATCACAATTAAAATTATCCCAAAACATTGTTGTGAATTAGAAATAAACATTGCTCAAATTTCATTAGGATGTTCTAACTGAGAGCAACCAGCTGAGTGATAACCTTGATAGTCTTTGTAGTAGTTCTGAGTAAGCAGTGAAAAACCATACCTGTTAAGTAGTTATAGATGAATTATGTGTATTATAACTGATTATACAAGGAAAATCTCTTAAAATCCAGGATATCTCTTTGTGTTTTGGATTTGGACAGCAAGCATAGAGCCTGGTTAACAGCTGGTGATCAGATTCTAGACCTAGTGCCTTCAAAGCACATCTTGTGCCACTAGACCCAATAGTCTTCGGAAAACCCCAGGATATCTTTACTGTATTCATTTCTCTACTCTTACTTATTTACTTTCAATACTAATTGTCTTGCTATATATAGTTGCTCAAACACACTTTTACGAGATGTAACGGAGTAAGGTGGAGCATGGGTAATAAGGGTTACTGATCATGAACTAATCATATAAGAAAAGAAAAGTTAGAAAATACTCCTCTTGTCCTTAATATATGATCTAATTGTTGAGTTAATCTTAACCCTAAATATAAGACCTATTTTTCATATTTATTAATTTTTTTCTAAATTATCTCTATTAATACGCTCTCAACTATAATCAAATAGCTAGTGGGATGAAGGATATTAAAAAAATGATTATGGTATTTTACAAAAACATATCATATTTTGTATAATTAATTAACTTACTTAAATTTTTTAATCTAATTAAATTAGTTAAATAGGTCTTACACTAAGAACATAAAGAGTATTTGGAAATATAGGAAAAGAAAGAAGAATGTAGACAAATTATCTGAGACGAAGAGGTTGGGGCGAGGAGAAAAGCGACAGAGAGAAGGCCAAGCTTTCCATGCAGCGACCACGACCACCAATACAGTTGCGAACTAAAGAAAATAAATAAATAAATATAATAATTGAGAGTGCCACGGGCACAAACAACAACTACGTATAAAAAACAAAGATTGCGCTTCATTATATATAAAATGACAAAGATTCCATCACATCTTATACATATAATGGTTTTCTTACATGCATATTTATTAGCAAAAACTTTCTAAAATTACTCTTTTCCAAAAACAAAATGGAATATCTCAAACTACAAAATTCCAAATCAATACTTATGACCAAAATAGAAATTTGAAGTGTTGCTACATTTACAATATGATCCTTTATTTTTTTTTAAAAAAAAACTCAAGTTACATAATCCTAGCATCTATTTTGTCCTTGGAATTGGAGAATCACTTCTTTTTATTACTTTCTAATTTTGAAAATAGTTTTTCATCAGTCTTGATATATTTGTGTAACTCAAAAATTAAGTGAAAGTGTAATAATCAATACTTGATCAGGCGTTGTAACCAAATCTTCGTAAGAACGATACTTTACTCATCATTTTATTACTTGTTACGAGTCGTCCATTTGTGGTGTGAACACCTAGCTTGCAAAGGGTTTGATAACCATTGAGCCCACAGACTATTTATTATAAAAACATACAAAATAAGGTAAATATAAGAGCAAAAAGCCCGGTTAAAAATCGTTTATCACACTTCCAACGGCAATAACAACACTTACGACGAGTTTCACCACTCCATCAACGATATTTAGAACAATTTTTTTTAATCATTTCAACACTTGAAAAAAATACAAGTAAAAGCGGCCCGTTATGAATCATTCACTACACCACTAATGGCATTCATAACATTTTCATAGGGTTTCACCAATTCACCAATATCATTTACAACACCTTTTTTAACAACGTGACCTTCTTATTTCGATTTATTTTCAAATGTTGAAATTGTGAAAAAATAAATTGTTGTAAAATAGTATTGAAAAGGTGATGAAACTTCGTAAAAGTCATATTAAGGTTGTTAGTAGCATAGTAACTGATTTAAAACATGATTGTCTCGTCTTCTTTTTTCAAATGTTAAAATTATTATAAAAAAAAAGTTGTTGTATATAGGGTTGTTACAGCATGCCCAAGACACGGGTTCCTCATTATATGGATGACTAAATTAAAAGTGGAAGATAATAATGGAAGCGCAGTGCTGGAAAGAAGAAGACAGGTTCAGACACTCAAATCGGTGACTTTAATCAAAGGGTTTTGGTACCAAGGAAAAAAAAGGGGACCGGACCGGCCGGTTCAACCAGAAAACCGGTGAACCGGTCACCAGTCCGGTCTGGTTCACCTAAAAAACCGATCCATAGTTGAACCGGTGGAAAAATGGTTCAACCAGTCAAAACCGGTACTGAACTGGTAACCACCGGTTACCCGGTTCAATTTTTTTTGACTGAGCCAGTCATTCTATTAAAAAAAAAACTCAACCAAAATCTCCTTCGGCCCTCACTCTCATCCAGCTGACCAGCTTCATCTTCGATCTTCTCATCTTCCCAAATCTGAAAATCCCCTCCCCCCAAATCACAGAATCACCTTGCTCCTTCTCCCAGATTCCAACCTTTCCCTCCATTGGAATCCATACCTTCGCTGACGACGGACCTCCTAGTTCGGCCATTCACTGACAGATGTCCTGCTTTGCCTTCGCCGTTCACTGGCATCGTGCTTCCCTGTTGCAGCTCACTAGCGTTATGCTTCAAGGATGTTTTGCTTCGCCTTCGCTGTTCATAGAAGCTTCACCTTCGGTCTGTGTGTTAAGCTGGATTATGATAAAGTTATAAAAGATAAAAACTAGTGAATGTTCAGCTTGTGGGTGAACATCTACTGCCTTGTTTCCATAGTAAAACTCGTGCAACTGTTGAATTGCATATTCAGTGATTAATTACAATTTCCATCTACTTCAAAGTGTTGGTGAAGTGTTGTATCAAGTTTGAATTGAATTGTACCCAAAAAAAAAGTCTGAATTGAATTAATTCAAAAAAATTTTATATTTGATATTATGATAAAATTATAAAAGATAAAGAAATTAATTTTTAAGATATGTATTTTATTAATGTTCATTTGGTATAATTAAACATTTAAACTACTTTGGTAGCTTCTTATATTTTTTTTCAATGATTATTATTTGTGAATTTTGTTCTATTTTAATATTGTCAATTAAATTTTATTATTTTAATATGACCGATGTGACCCCAATCCAATCTCGGTCCGACCAATAACTCTTGACTCACTGCCTGGACCAGTTTAGTTTCCGGTTCGGTTTTTTATTCCTTGTTTAGTACTGAAGTAGGCACCTAGTGGAAAGAAGCTTTCCACGCGCCCAGCGACCACGTACCACCCATAGAATAGAAATAGAAAACAAAAAGAAAAGCAAAATGAACAAAGACTGTGACTGAAAGTGGCACGCGTACAAACGATTATATACTGAAAAAAAACATTCCCATCACATGCTATAGCCTTATATGTATTTATATATATAAAGGTAAAATAACATCCCCATCCTAATGTTATCTCTGACGTGGATCAAATACTTTAATTTATTTAAGATATATTTAGCATCCCAATTTTTTTATGTTTTCAGTATCTTAATTTTATTTATGACAATACTTACAAAGTTTCTTATGTTATATATGTTAATATTTAATAGTATTTAATTATGAATTCACATGAAATAAACAAAAACACATGACCAACGTATGATTGGAGACTTGATGTAACACGCATAAGAAACTTAACCTAATTTTTTTTTCTTTTTATTTATAGTGTATTTAGAGCCATAAACCATAAATAAGATTAATATGTTGGATGTAACTGAAAAAAATAATATTTGGATGATGGATGTATCTAAAAAATAACATATGGGTCACAGATGCTACTTTACCCCATGTATAACATTTTAATCCCTTAATATGTAAAATAATCCAAATTTTTATTAAAATATAGAACTTAACATTTTAAACTGATATAAATTTGAAGAAGTTTGAAATTATAAAAACCAAAATTAAAATAAAGATAAATTATAAGATCTAATTAACTAATTTGAATAAATTAAGGATATTAGTTAAATTAGTTAATATAGCATATTCTTTCTAAAACATCTTAAACATCTTCTTTAATTTTCCCCTCACTCTCCTGCTTAATTATTGTTGGGGAAATATCAATAGAGTTATTTTGAAAAAAAAATTGATAAATATGTGAAATAGGTTTTACATATATAATTAGTATTAACTCTCCAATTATGACTTATATTAAGAAAGCATGGGAGTATTATTTAATTCAGTTCAGACTTACTGACAAAACAAGGACTTTGAAAAAATGGATTATGGATATATATATATATATATATATATAAACAAATTCCTACGCTCAGCATAGGGATATAAGGCATTTTAACTGCATCCGGTGATTATTGATTATAAAATCGTGCTTCAGTTTCTGATACGACCATGAGCCAGGAGAAGCCGCGTGGATCTAAAGCCGAGCGGCAGCACGTCAAATCCAAAGATGTTTTCCCCTTCTTCAGTGATCTGAACCCAGTTGCGGAGTTGCCACCGCCAGAAAAGAATTACCATAGGAAGCTCCTATGACCATTGACGCTTCTTCTGGCCAGCGAAAACTGGCGTGACTGGCTCAGAGATGAGAGAGAGCAAGTTTTTAAGGAGGAAAAGGAAGGGCAGCTTTTTCAGTGCCACGTCACAACTCATTAACGGTGTTAGGAGAAGTTTTAACCGGAAGGACCTACCCATGTATCATAGTAATATAGAACTTAACTATAGAGTTAATTTTGATCCTAAATATGAGATTTACTCTCTAATCCTATTTATAAGGCACTTCTAGTATATTTTAAAATAACCTTCTTTTAACCCCTTAGAATACGCATTTGGAAGTATTACAGTTTAAGTGATTCATGAAACAAGCCCATAGATTAAAAATTTTAACATAATTACTCAGGTTACTATTCACTGTTTAAGTTCCAGATTTTTAGTCCAACTTTGAGAATTCGTATCTTTTAGTGTATACATCCAATTGAGGTAATTTACCTATCATTCTAAAGCTTGGGATGTGTATAATATGTCTGCCAAGTTTCATGGCTTAACTCATTCATTCAATAAGTTAAGCTGGAGCTGGAAACTGACTGCTCCAAGACCTACGTTTTATCCATTAAGCAATTCTTACTTTAATTCTCCCTTCGTTCGAACACGCAACAATTAGCCTTATGGATTCCTATTCAGTCATATACTTTGAGTTGCATGCCATTATCTTATACATCAAACATTACATCACATTTCATGCTTGACATATCCATAATTAATTACATAAGTAGTGATGTTAATCATTGTATTGAATCGCATTTAAATTCTCCACTTTCTTTGCTTCCATCTTCTTGCCCTTCTTCATGCATGCCTTCTTTTTATCATTTGACCAACTATGGTTGGTTAAGGAACGGTGAGATTCAGGAGAATCTCAGTAGCAAACAATAACCACCCAAACATACATGGCAAGTTTGGCATTCATAACATGCTTGCAACTTAACATTTCTATAACATAGTGACATGTTTGGAAATCATCATGCATTAACCATAAAACATATAGGCCTATAAAACATTTCAAACATATTCACAATCACAATGCATGAGTTCATAAAACTATATAAACACAAAACATGTCATACATGCAAGCAAATACCAAGCACATAAGAGTAGGGTAAAGTTTGCTACCTTGTGTCCTTAAGCTTTCTTTTTACACCCTTTTTGTTTCCAACCATTAAAGTTGCTTGCTCAACCACATCCAAACCTTCTCTTAAATGCCTCAAGGTTCTAATCACAACCACAAGGGTCACATTACTCATTAGGACTAAAAATTACATAATATGGAAGACTTATGTCCTTAAACTTAATCCCTTTTTCCTTAATTTATAATGTAATGTTCTAGCTTTGTAAAAATTGTTCTCTTAAGCAAATCCTACACAATTTTGCCCAAGGAATCCAAATATGAGTTTAGATTCATCAAAATCCAATTCCTTCCCTTGGTTCTATGCCAAAATCGAAATCTGCCACTTAATTTCCAGTTTTGATTTTAATGCTTCCAACTTCATTCTTTCATCTTATCCCTACATAATTTTTCATTTTAAACACATTAGAAGCATCAAAATCACATCCTAGGCACAAGAACTAGGTTTGGTCGAAACAATTCCTCAAGTTACACAATCATAAAATTCAACTAATTTCAGCATAAAGCCATTTGATTCGTGTTCCTTTCAAGCCTTTGAACATTAATCTAACATAAATTTCATCTTCCCCTATCCTTAACAATTTCATGCAGCATGCCCCCTAGGGTTTCAAGCTCCCAAAAATCATTAAAATCCATAACTAAACTCAACAACAACAAGGATAGTGAAAACTATATCAAAAAGCATAAACATACCTTGTTTTAGAGCTTGATCTTGTATGGAACCATTTGGCCTTTCTTTCTCCCTCTTCTTTCTCTCTAGAAACCATTTTGCTAGAGCTTCCCCAAGGTTTTCATGAGATTGGATGAAAATGAGGGGTGAGGAAGGGGTATTTATAGAAAACAAGACTGAATCTGGGCCGTTAATCTTAAAAATATGTGGCTTGATCTGGACCGTCCATTTTCTCTTTTAATCTTGTGGTGACAAGTGTCCTATGACATCATGCTTACCTCATCATGATGACATCATCCTTACATCATCAATCCACATGCTTTTAATCTGACCGTACACGTATCTTGCATCTGACCGTACACATAATACCTTCTTTTCCCATCTAACCGTACACTTGTCTCCTCCATATTTCTTCATCATTTTGGCATTAAAATAGGAAAAAAAATTAATATAAAATTCGTGTGAAATATAGCCCTTAGGCATTCCTCCACCTATTTTGCTATTCTGCACCGTATAGGGTACTTTTTGGGGTCTTGACTTTCTCGGGACGACTGGGACATGTTATGGCACCATTTTCTCACCTCTAATAAATCCACATGACATTATATAACATGCCCATAGAAGGAGTGATGCTCTTCTCTTATTCTTCCATTAAAATAATTAAAATAATTAATAATATTTATTTCGGAGTGAACTTGATCAAATTCTTTCTACCGATCTACGACTCTGGGAATCTGTCTCCAGGTACCAATACTATTTATTCATCACAGGGAATTCCTATAATTTTTTTTAAGTCAAAAGTCAACCTCTAGACATTTAACTTTGACTTTCCCGCATAGTACATAAATAGGCTTTAAATTCTATTAAAGCTAACCTCTTCCACTACAAAAAATATGTCAATTGTAGCGGTTAGAGTAATACATTTCTAGCGGTTTTAACCGCAACAAAATAACATTTGTAGCGGTTAACAAAACCGCTAGAAAAACAGGCGCAAAAAAAAATTTCTAGCGGTTATGGCAACCGCTACACATTATGGTCACACGCTAAAAATTTCTAGCGGTTTATAACCGCTAGAAAAAATGTAAAGGAAAAACATTTCTAGCGGTTATCAAACCGCTAGAAAATGTGCCCGGAATAAAATTTCTAGCGGTTTTATAACCGCTAGAAACATGCTAAACCAAATCAATTTTGCCGGGAAATAAATAATTTCAGTAGTGTGCGCAAATTTCTAGCGGTATAGAACCGCTAGAATGTTTGGAAAAATTCAATTTTCCCGCCAACTAAATTTTTGGAATGGCGGCAAAAAAATTTTCTAGCGGTTTGAACCGCTAGAAATTTTGGCGCAAATTTAAATTTGACGAAATATTTCTAGCGGTTCGTAACCGCTAGAAATGTTTACCATGCCACAAAAAAAAAATTTTGGTTTTTCATATAATAATTTTAAAAACCATTAAATAAATTATGTTGAAGAATTTTTGTTTAATTTGTATAATTAGTTATATGTTACATTTTATATATTTAAATTTTTTAATAAACAATATGTGATTAAATTATGAATGTGTCAAAGGAAGTGAATTTAATTTAATAAGATAATTTAATTGAATATTTAATAAGATAGTTGAATTGAAGATGATATATTTTGTAATATTGAACCTATAGTGTTAGGTTGAGGAGTATTTGAATCAGTGAGGAGGGCATGACAAGTGTGAAAAGAAAAATCTGAAAGAAAGGAGAAATAAATATGTTAGTAAATTTTAAATGAAAACAATAAAAGATACAATGAATTATAAAATAAAATTCACTTACCATACAGTAAGGAGAAAGAAACCACCATATGAGATAGTAAGAAAAAAGAGAGAATATGAAGAAGAATAGAAGAGGAAAGAAAAGAGATGGAGTAAATAATGTAGAGAAGATATGGTATTTATAGAGATTAGCGACACATTTGTAGCAGTTATTTTGTAGCGCTTTT
The DNA here is from genome assembly GCF_004799145.2 of Neltuma alba. Classification (NCBI taxonomy): domain Eukaryota; kingdom Viridiplantae; phylum Streptophyta; class Magnoliopsida; order Fabales; family Fabaceae; genus Neltuma; species Neltuma alba. The sequence goes on from NW_021633845.1 coordinate 42,583, forward strand.
TGCATTTTGTAGCTGTTATCATTTTCTAGCGTATATTAACCGCTAGTATTTTGTAGCGGTTAATAATCGCTTACAATTAAATTTTTTTTTTTTATTTTTAAAAAGCTGAACGAATTTTAATTATAGAATATATTTGTAGCGGTTAATAACTGCTACAAATTAAATTTTTTTTATTTTTAAATATGTGAACGAATTTTAATTTATAGACTATATTTGTAGCGGTTAATAACCGCTACAAATTTAATTTTTTTTTTTTTTAATATCTGAACGAATTTTAATTTATAGATATGTATTTGTAGCGGTTAATAACCGCTACAAATTATAATTTTGTAAAATAAATTTGTAGGGTGTTATCTAACCGCTACAAATTAAATTTTTTTTATTTTTAAAAAAACTGTACGAATTTTAATTTATATATGTATTTATGGACGGAAATTTTTTTTAATAATTTATTTTGGATGCTGCTATTCTCCATCATCATCCGGCCTGAAAGGACACATTTAAAAAAATTTGTTAATTTATAATGTATTTGGAAAAAATTAGTAATTAGTAGTAATTATTTAAATAATTTAAGAAAAGACGTGTACCTGATAATTGGCAAATTATCATCTCCTTGAGGAAAGAAGTCTTCAAATTCGAGGGTTGGAAGGGTTCACTGTCGTAAATAATGTCACCATCACCCATATCATAAAGATCCCGTGGCTTGAGGTGAATGACCATATTCCAGTCTTTATGTTTCTCGTCCTCGACATAGTAAATTTGGTGTGCCTCAGAAGCAAGGATATATGGCTCATCATCTTCAGATGCCCCCGTATGAATAAGTCTAGAGAAATTAACTGAGGTGATGCCCAATGGTCAGTAGCGAGTCCCCGTGAAGTTGTCGTATTTGCCCAGGAGCACTTGAACAGTGTCACGGTGAAAAGCTGGTAACTCAACTCAATAATGTCAATTAGCTTTCCATAGTAAGTGACGCCTCCAAAGCGCATATCGCCATCACTACTGCTAGCATAACATCTCGTTCCGAATGTCCCGCAAACTCCAGAGTTTTGTGTGTGAGCAATCCCTGATCACGTCCAACCGTACAGAACTTGAAGCCGTTGACATTGTACGCGGTAAACCTTCGTGCATGGTCTAACGGACCGAGAGAAAGAGCTTTGAATTCATCTGTGTATGGGCTGTTGTCATTACGTATTCGACGTGTAAACCAACTGGGAAACTCTTTGTGGACTCTTTTATCAATGTCAGCAGAACGCGCACGGCCCCGTAGCTGACGCCTGAGATAACTCCTAAACTCACTATAGTAAAGTGTAATTTGTTAGAAGAGTCAGTGAGAAACAAATATAAAGTGTAAAAGCTAGTGAGCTTATATGATATATATACTTACTGCATGAAGGGTTCAACTTGGCTGCAATTTATCAAAACGTGTCTGTGTGCCTGGAGTTTCTCTGTAGGAGTGAGTCTGAAGAATTCATATCCTCCAACTGGTTTCCCAACAGGAGGAAATAAAGTTGACGTGGAAGGACCAGGAGGAGAATCATCTACGCGACGGGGCGGTTAAAAGATGTCTCCATGTCATCAAAGTACCTCGAACAGAAAGTTAGGACCTCATCTCCGGAATAACCTTCTGCTATTGACCCCTCAGGCCATGCCTTATTCCTAACATATGATTTTAATTTTCCAAGTACCTGTAAGTTAAAATTGCATTAATAATTACGAGTAAATGAAAGAACAATGTGAAATTTAAAGAGGCGGGAATAAAAGATAATCTAGTACCTCTCTATAGGGTACATCCATCGATAGTGAACTGGGCCAGCAACCTTTGCTTCTCGAACAAGGTGGACAGTCAAGTGAACCATAACAGTAAAAAATGATGGAGGAAATATCATCTCCAAGTGACAAAGTGTAAGAATAATTTTATTTTGCAGCTGATCAAGCTCTTCCGCTACCAAGACCTTCGCACACAACTTCTTGAAAAATGAACATAATTCTACCAAAACCACCGATACATCAGAAGGAAGTGTGTTTTTCAAGGCCAATGGAAGTAACTGTTGCATAAGAACATGAGAGTCATGACTTTTCAACCCAGTAACCTTTCGAGCCTGCAGATCGATACACCTTGAGATGTTGCTAGAATATCCATCTGGTACTTTTATGTTCTTCAACGTCGAGAGGAAGATATCCTTGTTATGCTTTGTCAAGGTGAATTTAGCTGGCTGAAACTTGTCGTTTTCATCAGGCCAAGCCTCTTCACGAATTCCCCAGGCCCGTAAATCTTTTCTAGCTGCGAGATGGTCTTTGGACTTTCCAGCTTCATTGAGCAACGTATATAGCACATTATCGCACACATTTTTTTCAATGTGCATAACATCCAAACTGTGTCGTAGCAAATTAGATTCCCAATAAGGAAGAGTGAAAAATATGCTTCTCTTCCGCCATTGCATAGGTTGCGTATCAGATGTCCCACGAGATCGTCGTCCCAATCGTTCGGGATCCACACTCTTACCAAACTCGACATGAACATCTTCTAACTGCCGCAAAATATCCATACCAGACAAAGTAACAGGAGGATCTCTCTTCTCCTGTTTCCCATCGAAGCGAATCCGTTGCAATCTAAGTCTGTGCTTGGAATCAAGGAACCGTCGATGTCCTATGAAGCACCACTTGCGACTGTGTGGAAGGCGACATGGCACAGAATCAAAATTGCACTCAGGACAGGCCAACCCAGTATGCACATTCCAGCCAGACAAAGTTCCCAAACCGGGAAAATCACTTATTGTCCACATCAAGGCTGCACGGAGATTGAATAGTTGCTTGTCATGTGAGTCATATGCCTCAACACCATTCGTCCATAGGTCGATCAATTCGTGTATCAACGGTTGCAGGTATACGTCAATATCATTTCCTGGTGCTTTCTTGCCAGGAATGATCATGGAAAGCAAAAAGGAGCTCTGCTTCATGCACATCCAAGGTGGTAGATTGTATGGAATTAACACCACCGGCCAGATACTGTAACTTGTGCTCATGTTTCCGAAGGGATTGAAACCATCGGTTGCCAATGCAAGACGTACATTTCTAGGATCATTGGCAAAGTCTGGAAATTTCGCATCAAATGCTTTCCACGCCTCCGAGTCTCGTGGGTGCCTTAACCTACCATCTAGATTTTCCTCAGTCGCGTGCCACCTCATATGCTGAGCCATTTTTGATGACATATACATTCTTTGCAACCGTGGTTTCAAAGGAAAGTATCTAAGAAAATAATATATTAAAAATTTAAAATACCGAATATTTAAATACTAAATATTGACTCAATTTAAAAAAATTGATGACATAATCAATTGTTTTAAGAATTTCAAATATCGAATATTTAGAGACGGAACAAGTAACACGCTGTAATAATTTGTACCTGAGAATTTTGGCCGGTTTCTTCTTTTGCTTCTTGCCCTTCCGTACCGACTTATAGCGTGACGTCTTGCATCTCGTACAAATCTCTTTGTTGGCATCATCTCCCCAGTATAGCATACAGTCGTTTGGGCATGCATCTATCTTCTTATAGTTCAAGCCAAGCTTGTTAATAATCTTTTTTGCTTCGTAAAAAGATGGAGGGAATTCAGCTTGGGGAAAGCATCTCCCAGTAATTCCAGCAACATGGACATCGCCTTGTCAGTCATACCGCACAAGCATTTGATGTGATACAGCCTCACCAAGAATGACAACTTCGAATACTTTGTGCACCCAGAATAAAGAGGCTTGTCAGCTTCGGTCATGAGGTCAAAAAATTCCCGAGCAGTTTCGTTTCTTAGAAACTCCGGTTGAGGTCCCTCTACTTCATCTTCGTTGGGATTCGAGCTTTCGTGAACACCAAAAGCATCACGCACAGCATCATTCACGGCATCGGCTTCATCCACTCGAACTCCCATCCGTGAAACTACTGGAACTGACTCAACACCCATATCTAGCCGTTCCCCATGTAGTTGCCAAAATACGTACTCTCGCGGAAAAGGCTTAAAGATTAAATGTTCCCTAACAATATCTTTGGGATGCCACTTTTTGAAATTACATTTAGGACAGGGACACTGAATCTTACCATTTACGGCAGCATTGGCGAAAGCAAAATCCAAGAAATAGTTTAGACCAGCCAAGTATTGCGGAGTCGACCGGTGCAAGTTGATCCACGACCTATCCATCACTAATAATGCTCAAATTTCGTAAAATATGACACAGGAAGCTCAAAGAGAAGTTAAAATGAATTCAGTTGGAGTGCTTCAGCTTATAAAGGGGGCTGGTGGAACGGTCATTTTTTTGTAGCGGTTACAAAACCGCTACAAATTTGTAGCGGTTTTAACGGAAAGTTTCATTTTCCAGCGGTTATTAACCGCTAGAAATTCAAAATATCGGTTACAAACCGATAGAAATTTCTAGCGGTTTAACGGAAATTTTTTCTCCAAACGGTTTTTGAAATTTCTAGCGGTTTTAATGAACCGCTAGAAAAGGAGCTGAGAAAACTGCTAGAAAATTACTAATTTTCTAGCGGTTTATAAAACCGCTAGAAAATTTCACGATGTAATAAAATTCAATTGATATTATTTTTAAATATTAAATAGAAATACTGCACAATAAATTAATAACATTACAAGAATAAATATTTATTAAATTAATAAATGATTATAGAATTATTTTGATTAATTAACATGTTTAACGTGTTTAATAAATTGTAATGTTGATGTTGTAATAAATAAATAAATATTTCAATATTAATTAATACTTGACATAAATAAATTATAGAAATAAATAAATAAAGTAAACAAATAAATATAAAATTTAAATAACTATCTAAATAGTATATAAACCGTAAAAATCAAAATTCTAATAAAATCCCATACAATGAAAGCAAGATAAATCATGGGTGAGGGGCAGAAGCAGCATCATCGTGATCATCCTCTGCTGGATCCTCCGGCGGGGGTAGGCAGGCCGCTCAACCTGCTGGGACTGGACTGGCGGATGGGGGGTAGGGGCGGGACTGGTGGCAGGTGTAGGTCGGGGATCTCAGGAACCGAGATTGTTTGGAGCTATCTGACCACCCATGACGTACGAGCCGTAGCAGCTGCCAAGAGCTGGTCAAGCTGCGTCTGGAGCTGACGATCACGCTCCTGCAGCTGACGATCACGCTCCTGCTGCAGCTGACGATCACGCTCCACGATCCTGGCCTCCATCCTGGCCTCGAACTCCTTGTCTGAGCTCCTCTCGCATTTCCTTGAGGATGAGGAACCCGGCCGCCGCTTCGCACTCGCATGAGAGCTCCGCGGCAGTATATGAAGGGCCAGCGCCACTTGAGAGGGGCAACCCTAGTCGGTGTACAGGTCCAAGTCCAAGCCCGCTAAACTCGACCAGGATGCTGCGGCCGGCCACGACCCGCTAAAAGTGAGGGGTGGGATCCAAGGCAGACCCCTGAGACTCACGCAACTCGGAATCGACCTGAGTCATCCGTGCCTACCAAATTAATATAAAGAAGTTAAATATAATATAATGATATATACACTGTGATATTTATATTAATATTTAATTTATTACTTACCGCTATCTCCTCAACCTCATCCGACGCATGCCCGTCTCGAGGTCTATACACCATCGGGCCACATCTCGCCATATAAGGGCCGTGTATCCCCGCTCCTGCCGTATCTTTTCCCTCTGTAAATGAAATCAAAGAAATAATTAGTTATAAACAAAATTAAATACATATACATATTTAATAAATTTATTTCAAGTACTCACAATCTCGTCATAAGTGATCGCAAAGCTCCTGGATCCAGCCCTATGACGTATCGTCTGATGCCTGACGCTCCCAGCATTTCTCCTAGAAAGAGCCCTGAAGCAAAATGTAAAAAAATTAAATTAAATGAGTCAAGTCGGATAAAAAATAAAGAAATTATAATTAATACAATATTATCATACCATCTGGTCAGGCCGTCATCCTAAAATAGACGTAACTGGACCAGTCTTGGTCCGGGACTCCACCAGGTACATCTGCTAGTATCTCCTGGAGGGGCCTCGTCCCGTCACCTTTCTTCTTCCCTCCACAGGTCGGCCCTCCTGTTCTTCCATGCCATCCCAAGCCTCTTGATCGTGTCAGCCCTCAACTCCTCCCCCAGAATAAATTTACTCTATGATTAAAATAATAAATTTACTAAATAACAAATTATAAACAAATATTAAGCAATTTCAATAATCAAAAAAAAATCTTGTTTTAACTATTTTATTTTAAAATATTATAAATAAAATATAAATTAATCAAAAACAAATAATAATTAAACAATTAGTATTTAAATGAAAAATATTTTTACTCAACTAAATTTAAAATTATTATAAGTAATAAATTAATGAAATCAATAACAAAATTTTTTTGCATTTAACTACTTTTAAATAATTTAAATAAAAATATATATATTCATTTAACTACCTACTTTAAAAATATTATAAATAACAACAAAAATTAAATAAATAAAAAATTATAATCAACAATTAAATTATTTGAAAAAACAAATATATAATCATTTATTTAAATTAAAAAAATTATAAATAATAATTTTATATTACCGTCATCATTTCCTAGCTTTGGCTGCTTCTTGTCTGAGGTGATCTTCTTCCAGTCCTGCACGTAGATGGGGAACATCGTCCACTGCTAACCAAGGAGGCACACGTACTTGTTGTACAACTGGCCACCTTTCTTTGTTGGTTGGCCCAACTCATTGAGCGGCACAACCACTCGTCCGCTCGTCATCATAGACAGCTCTCTGGCTGTCAGCCCCGATAGGACCTGTTCCCCTCAGTGTCTGTAAAATTTAATTAAGAATAATTATATATCAATCAATTAATACAATTCTATATAAATTAAATACTGATCAAAATTTTAAAAAGTTAAATAAATACTTACCGAGACAATTCCACTCATAACCACAGCCTGACGTCTCGGAGCAGGACGCTGCGCAGCCTGGGGATACTCATTCCCCTGATCCTGCTCCTCCTCCTCCTCCTCGTCAGCAGCATCAGCATCAGCATGGGGTTGCTCATCCCCCAGTAAAAATGGGCTCCTTAGTCCGTTCAACATCATCCTGCTCCATAAAACTGAGGATATCCTCTCTGCTGAGATCCGTAGTCAGTGAATGCTGGGGAATGCTCATCAGCATCATGATGAACCTCACTGGGTCCAGCTCTCTCAGGATCAACTGGGTCTTTCCCGTGTGCCGACGAGTCATCCTAATAACAACAATAGTAATTATTTATAAATAAAATAAAAAGCAAAATTATTTATAAGCTATAACATAATAAATTAAAATAAAATAAAACATAAAATAAAAATTATTTATCAATAATTACTATTTTTACCCCTGAAAATAAGGATCTGCAACTGAGTCAGAACTCAAATATGTTTGTGGAGAAAATTCAGCAGAGCTTCGCTTTCAAAACGATTGAAGAAGTGAAAGTGGGGGTGGGGGTATATATAGACCGAGCATTTCTAGCGGTTCGGGCCAAAACCGCTAGAAATTTCTAGCGGTTTTGGACCGAAAACCGCTAGAATGCCCAACGGTCACATGTGCCTCTGGGAATTGCACAAGAATTTCTAAGCGGTTTTGGACGCAGAACCGCTAGAAATTTCTAGCGGTTTTGGGACCGAACCGCTAGAATTTCTCAACTCCTCCTCGGGCAATTAAAATATTTAGGGCGGTTCATACATGCATCAACCGCTAGAAATTTTCAGTGTCTAGCGGTTTATTGGCCTGAACCGCTAGAAAATAAACGCTACAAATTTGGCGCCAAGTCCCGCCCAAAACCCGGGAAATTTTCTAGCTCTAAATTTCTAGCGGTTAGGTGGTAACCGCTAGAAATGTACGGGCAATGGGTCAACCGTCGGTAATTTACAGCGGTTTTTCTAGAAACCGCTAGTAATGTTAGCATTTCTAGCGGTTTTGTTGAACCGCTAGAAATGTTCCGCTGCTAATTCTACATTTTCTTGTAGTGTTCGCTTTCTGAGGATGGAATTATTTTTAAAAACTATGATAATTCCTCAAGTATTTTCTCCCATTTTCTTCCAATTATATGAGGCCTCTCTATACTTTAAATAATTCATTTGCAGTAATATTAAAAATCAGTCAAAACCCTGGGAATTCCAAAATTTCCTTCGAAGGACATTTTCGTCATTTTTGGCCTCATAGAGGCCTCTGAACCTTATTCCTTTTCTTTTCTAGAATTTTTCTGAAGTGTTCAGGTCTTAACATACCATTTTCCATTTCTGAGATTTTTTCTGGGATTTTCGAGCATGATTTTTATTTTTACCCCTACCAGCCCGAAACTTTACAAAATTATAATTTTGTCCCTGGTTTGGTTTAACCTCAAAATTCACCTCATTGAGGCCTCCAACATAACTATTGACCTACATTCATCTCTATTTCTTATTCTTGGGTCTCGAGATTTCACTAGAGTCTCTAACTTTCTCTTTTTTCAGTCCCAGAAAACTTTTCTTTTGCGATTTAGTCCTTGGAAATCCCTCTGTCCTTCCAGGGAATATCTGGGACATCTGTCTAAAAAGGGTTTAGTAGCCTGCCCATTCAGGCTAATTCTAGTACTTCTAGGCCCAAAATTTAGGATATGACATATTTCACCCAGACCAAGAAAAACCTTAAAATGCATTAACTCTCCATTAAAATACAACAATTTTTTAACTTTACCCATATTTAATATATACACATTTAAAAAGAGATAACTACCTATACCATAATAAATGAAAGACAAAATAGTACATTTACACTGAAAATTTAATGAAGTGACTTATAAATAAGACCAAAAAAACCATTCTCTCTCTGCCCTATAAATAGGACCAGAGGAGTATTTCTCATATTTATCAATTTTTTCTAAATTACCCCTATAAATATTCCTTCAACCATAATTAAGTAGAAGAGGGAGAGAGGATATTAAGGAAGATGATCATGGTGTTTTAGGAAAAACATGTCATATTTCTTCTAATTAACTCACTTATCCAACATTCTTAATCTAATTAAATTAGTTAAATATGTCTTATATTAAGAACCGGAGGAATAATAAACTACCACTCTGGTCCTTATTACTCCTTCATGTTCTTATTATAAGTATCAAATAATTAATTCATGAAAATCATGTAATTACTTAAAATTAGTGTAAAATAATAAATATATTCAAAATATACTTTTGTTGAGAAAAATAGTGAAAGAAAATATGTGAAAAAATATGATACAAGAAAAATAGCTAAGGGCAGCATTAAAAAAAATGCATTATACTCCTCCGGTCCTTATTATAAGACCCCATTTGACTTTTTATTTGGTCCTAATTATAAGACCCCAATCCATTTTGTCTCTTATATTTATGCATTTTTTCCAAGATAATCCTTCTAATAATGATAGTTTTAGCCAATATACTTAATTAGCGAGAATATTTTAAGAATGACAACACTTATTTATTATAAATAACCAACTTAACTTACTTCCTTAATCTCTTCAAATAAGTCAATTGGGTCTTATAATTAGGACCGGAGGAGTATTAATTAAATTTAAGACAAACTCATGTAAAGCTTATAAATGGACTACACCCCTTTTCAAATTTAAAACTCATAAATAGGACCGGAGGGAGTATTTGTCACTTTTAGTAGTTTTTCACATACTAAGAAGAGTATTAAATAGATTAAATCTTTCACTTTTGCCCCCATTATAGAGAGTATTAAATAACAAATACTAGCATATTTTTTCTCACTCATTCCCTTTTTCTTGACCTTTACTCTAACTAATAGGGGCAGAATTAAAAATAAAGCATTAAAAAGGATACAAATGATGAATAAAAAAAAATCAAAATTCTTTCTTGTAGGTGACAAAATAATAAGGACCAGAGTGGTATAAGGATTCAATAATAAAAAAGGAAACAAAATTAGAGGGACTCGATTCAAAATCTGACAAAACTATAGCTACTAAATTAGTGTTCCCATGTTATTACAACAGACTTCAAGATAAGGTTTAATCGTGACCCCAGCTCAATTATTTTAGCTCAATATTATATAATAAATCATTTACTGAAAAAACTTTCGACGAAAGGACCAGAATTGAAAGCACCACGCACGCGGACCAATAATGATTATATGTATAAAAAAAGATTCCATCCATCTCGTGCGATAAATATGATGGTTATCGCGCATACATGAAAACAGGACATAAGAAAGACGAGTGCTAGCCAATAATCTATTTAGAGGAGTCACACACAAACAAAAAAGGAAATCATAAATGCAATAAACCCATTAAACAATTCCTTAGCTTATCAACAGAAGCTAAGTTGCGGCACTGAGCAACATTTTCCAAAAGTAAGTTCTCTTGAAAAAAGGTTCACAAATCACAATGTTGCGGCGCATAAACAAGATCCTTTAGATTTCAGCTTATCTTCACGGCCTTAACAGATCCATTCATCAATCTTCACAGCTTTTATAGAACCATCACTTATCACTCGATTCTTAAAATAAAACAAACACGCAAAGGCGTATAGGAGGCACCATCGTAAATCATCCTTGATTTCCAGCATGGTTCTTCTTATCACCACAGCAAGATTTGACTTTCCACAAAACTTGAATCACGGGGGAGAATTTTGGCTCTCACGGGGAAAAGAGTTAATTTTCTGTGGACCCAGGTCAATTTGAAAACACAGTAATCGTGCTTTCACTAGGCTCTATTTTGTCACCAACAGATCAAGCTCAAATGAAATTATTAATAAATAGTTGCATATGTTTGGCCAGAAAAAGATGTAGTACCTTAAGTTTTCTGGTCGTGTGATGGTCCACAATAGGTACAACTTATTGGGCTTACAATTTTAGTACTTAGAAACTACACTACCACTCGGTACAGCGATTGGCCCTAATTCATTTTGTAGATCAAAGGGCATAGACTACGTACGGAGCTTTTATTAATAATAAAACACACAATCCTTATTTCAAAGGCAAATCATTTGCCATTTCTTTACACCAAACACATACATTAAAAGTGTACAACACTTGCAAACGTCCAACATAGGATCCTTCGCTTTATTTATAATGCCTTATTACGTAAGTTACAGCTCCTCAAGAAGGAGGTGCATCTGTCTCATGCAAGTAAGTTTTGCTGAGCTCTTCATAACTCATATCTGAAAATTGGTTCAAACCCAACTTGCAGTCATTGGGTGACTCTCTTTTTGCATTTTTCTCCTTGATATACTTCAAATTACTTTTGAAAACCTGAAACCTTTGTGACTCCTCTTCTTGGGTTTGATACTCTCGTTTCATCTCCTTCTTCCACATTTGAAATAGATGGGAGGCTTCTACCTCAGAAGTGAACTTGTCCAGATCTAGATTCAAAATGGAATACTCATTAGGCTCATCATCAGCCCCACCAGCCCTTGAGGACCCTGCCAACCAAAAGGACACATGGACCTGAAAGTGAGAGAAATTGAAGCATACCAAACCAAGAGAAATAAGAGAGACCCCCCAACCCATCTTTTTTTTTAAAAAAAAAAGGTTAATATAAATTTTGGTTTTGGTTTTGATTCTTTAAATTTCAAACCATAGGTTTTAGTCCTTTCTTTTCATTTGAAATATTAGTTCCTATAATTCAATAAAAACCTGAACAATTTTGTCTTCTGAGGGATCAAAATTTATGGTTTAAAAACTTGAAGGACTAAAACCAAAATGAGGACAAATTTAAGGGACAAAGATTATACTAAGCCTTTGAAAAAAAAAGAACAGTCTTTTTATATATCTAAAAAAATTCAAGCGCAGAGCAAGGCTTAAAGTTCAACAATACATATTTTGTTCATCGAAGCTTCTTACAACTGAAGCTCAAAAAAATATAAGGCCAGAAACAGGCATAAACGACAGCCATAGAACAGGATAAAAGAAGTATTTAAAGATAAAAAAAGATGAAAAATTTCCAATTTAAATCCTCAATTAGATTTGCCCCCAAGATATATCAACGAGAGATACTTTAGTCCCATTCAGTACTCACTATTTGAGAAAATAATTGTATAAATTGAAAGGAAAACAAGCTGATGCAAAGAACATGAACAAAAACCTGCGGCAGTATTTTTAAAACTCATGGCGATTGAATCAGTAACCACAGTTAGAAACCCAAACCCAGTAACTCAATCAAATTTCTACTATCAGAAAAACCAAAGCCAGTCACCTGTGACCCGATCGGATAGTACTGAGGATGGATTTCGCCGGAAGCTGAGAAAAATCGTACGGAAGAGTTGAGAATTATCGGAAGGAGGAATTTGGGAGGAGAACAATGGAAGCAGAGGGAGTTTGGGGCGGCGACTGTGAGGTTTTGAGCTCTGTCGCTCCGAGTCTCTGACACGACGGAGGGAGGGATCGAGGGAGGCTCTGTGCTGTGACTGCGTCCACCGGAGGAGACGACAGCCGCCGATCGAGTCCACGAGATTGATATCAAGCGTCTGGGTTGGGCTCTTGCTTAGCATTGTTCCATATAAAATTATAAATACATATAGAGAGAGGGGGAGGGGGGAGGGAGCCACAATTCCGTTATCATGGTTAACATTATTGGGAAGAAAATTGAGTTTGCTTGCCTCTCATGCGATGAAAATTAAAAAAATAAAATAAAATATTCTGATATTTCTTGCTTTTTATCTAATTATGCCTCCTCCTATTTTCAAATCATGTACTTGATTGCAGGTCGTTAACTTGGTTACCCAATTAATTAATCAAAAAATTTGGTAACCAATTACTCTCTAACAATATTTCTTAATTAAAATTTAGGGATAATTAATCAACAGCTCCTTATAATTTCAACTAATTTTGAATCAGATCTTTATAGTTTTTTTTCTTTTTATCAGGTCTTTATACTTTTACATGTTTTTAATTAGGTCCTTGTATTTATTTTTCTTTTTATCAAGTGTTTATAAGTTCACTTTATTTTTAATTAAGTCCCTGAATTTTTTATTCTTTATTTTATAAATTCTAATAATACTATTATATAAACATAAAATACTATGTATTATTTAATATTAGTTTATAAACAATAATATTCTAAAGATATTGAATTATTATAATGATTTTAATTTTTTCAGCAAAAAATTAATTGTTCTAAAAAATTTTCCTGAATTAATTAATTCTATTACTTTTTTATTACATAATTATTAATTTAATTTAATTATTAATATTTTATATTTCATTATTAATCTATTTAATTAAGCTTATATTTAATTAATAAATAAAAATTAAAACTACAGGACCTGATTAAAAATTTAGTGAAATTATAAGGACTTAATTAAAAAAAAATAAATACAAAGACCTAATTAAAAAAAGATAAAAGTATAAGGACTTGATAAAAAGAAAAAAAAACTATAGGCACCTGATTCAAAATTCATTAAAACTATAAGGATTTGCGAATTAATTAACCCTAAAATTTATATCGTAGTAAGTTTAATCTACTAATATACCCTCCATCATTCTAAATCCTTAATTTTGGCTAAAATGCTTTTGAAAATTTTAAGATTTTTATTTTTTATTTGATTTTATTTTTCTTTTTGAAAATAGTTATTTATTTATTGTTTTTTTTTGCCATCATAGCTATTATTATTTTTAGGAAAATTATTTTGTAAGTAATTATATTTTTAAAATTTTTAATTTGGTATCTAAATGTTTTATTTCTCTTGATTAAATTTTTTTAATCTAATTTTGTTACTTTGTCAACGTAGTTGCCGATAGCGTTAGAATAGGAGCTAATGGTACTAATAGCTCAACGTTATAGAATTTGCTTAAAAGATAAAAAAGTACAGATGTCAAAATAAAAATTCAAAAAAAGTATAAGTATGTATAAAAAGATTTTCTTTATTTTTATTACATTGAGACAGACATTCAAGTAATTTAATTTAAATTTTATTTTTAAATATAAAAAAATCTCAATTAAAATAGAATAAGAAAAAGATTTCAAAAAAATGTTTTTAAAATTTTAAAATCTTAAATCACGAATGATTACAAAAATGTATTGCGATCTGCTTTTTAAATGTTATCAATTATTATTAAAATATACCATCTTATATTTAATATAAGACCTAGTCGATTAATTTATAGATTAAGAAAATTAGTTAAATTAGTTATTTATAATAAATAAGTGTTGTTTTTCTTAAAATATCTTCGTTAATCATGTGTATTAGCTAAAACTTTATTTTTATAAAGTTTTTATCATATACAACTACTATAAGAATTACTTTAAAAAAATTAGATAAATGAAATAAAATGAATTGGAGTATTATATTTAGAATCAAATTTTGAATGTCAAATCAGCTCTTATATTAAAAAGAATAAGTAGTAATAAACAAAAATGATTTAAAATTTCAAAATTAAAAGATATCTTTTTCCGATTCTCCCATAAAACAAGCACACATTATTTGCGAGTTGTGATCGAGAGAGGATGCGATGACTTATGCACTGGCAAGATATGCTCTATCCACACGAAATAGGAGGGAGATGGGCCAATTGTCATTTTCTTATTGAATTGCAAGTTTACTGTTTTGACAGATTTAAGTGCCAGAAATATTTTGTTATAGATTATAAAATACTTAATTTTTGGATGCCAAAAAAATACTTAATTTTTTATTTTCCATTAATAGAGAATTGATTGTTAAGTATAACATTTCTTATAATCTAATTGTTTTCTGTCTCTCACTCCAATTTTAAAAATGTTATACTTAAAGCTAATCATATGCGGTCGCCTGCTCGTTGGTTTAGGACCTGAATTGAGAGTATATATGGAGAAGGAGAAAAGTATTAGAGTATATCACTCTAGTTGTAATATACCAGTCTAAAATCTAATAGGTTCTTACAGTTCTTAATATTAGATTTATTTTATATTGTAATTTATACTGTAAATGAATTTTATATCAAAAGACTGAATAAAGTGAGGAAAATGTAAAAAGTAGGAAGGATTGTTGTTTATTATATTTAATTAGTGAGGAAAAGTGCACCTTTAATTTCCATTCCACGTTTGTTGATAAATGATAATTGATGTGGACAGTCTCGTACTAACTACATTGCTTGTATTACAACGCGTGGCCACATAATTTACAAATTAAGGCACTAACCAACGGATGAGAATTGAACAATTTTCCTATGGGAGTCTTGTGTTCCATCTTTTTCAATAGATGAAGATTGGGAAAAAAATAGTAATAACTACTCGTATTTGGTTATTCATTTTAATCTTGACACAAAACCATGAGAATTTGGGGACTAAAGGACGAGGAAACGTGAAACGCGGTTGGTTCTGGCTGCTTCTGCACAGGAGTTAGTGTCCCCACTTCCCCCATAATGCTCTATCACCAACCTTCCTCTTCACTCATTATCTCCATCATTGGATTATTATTTAATGTGATGGGATTTAATATTTTTGTATTAAATAAAAGATCTATAAATAAAATTAAATATTTAACATTGAATTCGAACAATTCAGATTTACATAGGATAAAAAGTAAAACAAAAAATAAATATTATAATAAAAATTTACCCTTGTGAACTATTCCGATTGAACTTTAAAATTTCGAATTTATTTATTTATTGCAATTCTAAACTATTCAAATCAAATTTTAAATATCTGAATTTGTTTATGTATAATTTATATTAATATTATAATAATATTTTTATAGCATATTAAATCTAATTGTTGAAGATAATAAGTAAAAAGAAAATGGAGAGGAAAGTTAGTAGAAATATTCTTCTATTGTGTTCTCCTGCTTTCACACGCCAAGAATGATGGAGATTGCAATGTAACAAATGTTTAAAATTTACATGTAGCCGATGTGAAAATTTGGCCAAAAATGGGAGAATTATAATGAGATTTTAAGGAAGGAAAATAATTACTACAAAATCCTAATAGAACCTAAGCAACCTATAATGACAAGTTTCAAAGTAAAAAATGACAACTTCTAAGACTTATTTTTTAATAATTTTTCTTTCTTGAAACTTCTTTGCAATTTTTTCAAAACACTACTGCCAAATGAGCAATTTTTCCTCAAACAAGCTAGAGAATACAAATAGAGTTGAAAAAGTAGGAAAATTCTAAAAAATTGACATTTGAATTTTAAAATTCCCAAAAGTGTACTTGAATTTGCAAAATTACAAATAAGCCAACAAGGCTAAAATGAATCTTTAAAATGTTGGTAAATTTAAAATGTTACCCTTCATTTAAAAAACAAACTCAAGTCACTCTCATCGGCAATCCCACTGGCCAGCTAAGCGGTTCCTGGTGGCCACTAACAACCAATGCCAGAACTTCATTGATGGGCAACTTTTTTTTTGGGTTCTATTTCAACATTCGTAATGTGATTGACAATTCTTTTAACGAGTCTCACAACCCAATTAATGTCATTTACCACGTGTTTTTAAACTTTTTAAACCATAATTTTTTCAACATTTATGACATCGCTGCCAACTCTTACAATGATATTTACAAACTCTATAAATGCCATTAACCATGCTAGGACAATTAATGACATCTTTCCACTTTTGCTTCTATTAATTAGGAGAGAGAGGAGAGAGATGAAAGATAATAAAAGTGTATTTTGAAAAAATAATTTTATTACTTTTCAGCCAATTTTTTTAAGGGTAAAATAAGAAAAATTTTATCATTTTAGGACATATTTAACGACTTAACTACAATATCTCAGTTTGTGAGAAAACTTAACCAACTTCTTATTGTATGGAAAAAGAGAGAGTAGCTTTCTATTTAGCATCAACCATCAAACATATATCACAAGCATACACGCCATCATAAGTAGTAGATTAGAAATAAGATATCATTCCCTCGAACATTAACGCAAAAAGGGGTTAAATTTTGCCCTTGAGTTGTCATTTAGGTTGAGCAAAATCATTTGAAGGTTTTTAAACAAACTAGAGAAAATTATGGACAGTAAAACTGCTTGATTGCAATGAAAATTAAAATGAAACTTCGACTTCAAGACTTTTGGAAACTAAAATCCCCTCGGTACTTTAAAACTTGATTGATTTCCTCTTAATCAGAATTTTAATGGAAATATGTGTTCATAAAAAATTCTGAAACAGTTAATAGAGTTCTGTCAGGTCAAAAATTTAAAATCTAGATAATTCGGTCTAAAAATTTATCTGGGCTTTAAATACTCAGCTTAAGGTTAGGCATTCTCTGTGGCGTGTTTTCCATAATGCTCTGGCTTCTATGAAGGCTATATTCAAACGCAAATGTACTTCTTCTCCAGTTTGCCTTCTATATATGTATGGGGGTTTGTGTGCTGAATATTTATGTGTTTCATTTGATCCCTGCCAAAAGAATGCAAAACACTGCGTCTGATTCTTAACATAAAAGTTAGTTGACTAATTTAAGTAAATTAAAAAAATTAATTAATTAATTATTTGTAATAAACAAGATACTATTGCAAGTGCTAATAATAATGACCATGGAATGAATGAAATGAACAACTTTGATGCTCTCTTTTGATTTAATATTGCAAGCAGCTAAAAATGATAAAGAAGGCACATGACAATCCACCGCACTGCTTGTGAGCATAATAATGTTTTTGACTTTGATCATGTCTTCAGACAGTGTCATCTTGCCAAGCAAAGTTGGCTTTAATTTTGATCCTCCTTTACTCAGTAATGCAAGTTTCCTTCTTCGCGAAACGTTTGCTTCTTTAGGAAACTGGACCCTAAACTAGGAAGCTGAAATTGACGAATCGTTTTTCTAATAAATAAAGGTAGTAGGGACTAAATTATAAAATGGTTAAAACTCTATATAGGGATTGAATTGCAGCAAGTCAAATTTTAAAGATTGAACTACGACCAAATCAAAATTATAAGGATTGAGTTACACGGAGTCTGTAACATCATGAGCTTTAAAGCTGTAGAAAATAGGCTATTAAGGAATTATGAGGTTCAAATGAATTATTTTAAGGATTAGAGCCTCAAAATTACTTTATTGGTTAAGAAGCCTATTTTCTAGTAAAATTTTAAGGAGATTAGAGAGAAAAATAATTATTAAAATTATTTAAGACCTAAAAAAATTTGGGGATATATTATGAAATATTGTTTCGAGTATTTAGAAAATTAGTGAAGAGATTTGATTCCCCAAATATGACTTCAATAATTTTAAGCTAATTTCTAGAGATGAGGGCCTATTTTATAGAAAATTGAAGAAAAAATAGTTAGAATTCAATTTTTGAGCCAAGATTTTTAGAATAAGTATTTTGTAAGGTGAAGAAGCTAATTAAGGCAGAATGTCCATATAAAGTATTAAGGATTAATATATAAAATTAAGGGCTTTTTTTATTGAAAAATTTGAGAAAAATAGTTAGGAACTGATGTATGACCTGAAATATTTAGAGAAATTATTTTATAGGTCGGAGAAGGAAAATTCACACAGGACATTGTGCAAAAGTTTTTGGATTTATTCTATGATTTCAGTAATTTAGTGAAAGGATGAAATTGAAAATGAGAAAGGTCAGAGGGGTAAAATGGTCTTTTGGACCTCCACCCATTTACTTCATCAGAAGCTCCGTTCTCTCCATTTCCATTGGGACCAGAGAAATTAGAGAGAGAGAGAGAGAGAGAGAGAGAGGAGAGGGAGCGAGGAAGAAGAAAAAATTAATCAGAACTACTTCTTTTTTGCATGCCATCGGCGATCTTGATCAAGGTAAGCCTCCTAAGCATCATTCCATCCTTATTTTCTTCTGTGGCTGCGTTTTTGGGTGAGATTTTAGGGGATGGAAAATCTGTTTTAGAGAGAGAAGTTAAGGAACAGGGAAATAGTCGAACTGAGCTTGCTTTGCTCTGATTATCGTCGCTGGGTTCAGTGGTAAAAGGTTAGAAGAAGCATGTTTTCTTGGTTGCATTTCCCTCTCTGTGTCTCTGTCTTGTGTGTCGGAAACAGGGGTTATTAACCCATGAAGATAGCGTCCGGTTCTGCATGTTGAAGGTTAATGGTCGATGTTGCTATTTCTAGTTTGAATGGCTTCGGGTTCCTTGTTGAGTGCGTGTGTTGTTTCAGATTTGATGAGAAAAGAAGTTCAATCTTTGAAGATGCTTCAAACTCGCTGTTATTGCACTTGGGAGCTCGATATTATAATCAAAATTTTGTAAATGCAAATATAGATAGATGACCGATGCTTGGGGTTGTAGTGTGAGGATGGTCTTGCATGTGGAATATTGCGGTAAGAATGATGGGTTCGAATCTGTAGCTTCTATCGCAGTAGTGCTCTGTCTGGTTTTCTTATGGAGATAATATAATTAAATGCTTAAGTATATAATGTGGCTCCGTTTAGATCAATGATTGGAAAAGCTGCTTATTGAAAAAGTAACTTATGGATAAGTGAAGTTATGTAAAAACTAAATTGGATAAGCTGAATTTTGTTTGAATTAAAGTTCAGAAAAACTGATTTGTAAAAGTAAAATTAGTAAAAAATTGTTTGAATTATGGTTGAGTAAAAATAAGTTTGGTTGTAAAATGACTAAAATGAGTATGAGTTATAAAAAATGATAAAAAATGATTTCACATAATACGAAATTTAATAAGTGAATTAAAATTTAAAATTTTAGAGAAATCATAAAAAATATTTTAAATATAAAATAAAAGGTGAAAAAAAATAAATAAATTGAGATAATATACCGAAGAAGAAGAAGTGAAATTTATAGAGTGAACGAAAATTGAGAATTTCAGAGAATTAGGAGTTAGACCCATAATTGTCTATTTCATGGCTTTTATCAAGTGTCTGAGCTCTCGAGAGCAATTCACTCGATCCTTCGTGATCTAACCCATCAGAATTTTTCTGTATTTTTAGGCCAATATCCTTCTTGTTGAAGCAAATATCCCCCACTGAATTCTTTCGGACAAAGATTTCCTTCCTATACCGTCACTTGAAACTCTTTTGAGTTCATCTCCTGCGTCATTATCACAAGCATAACTCCATTTGAGGCTTCTCATGTTATTGTCCAAGCTCAATTCAATGGAATGGAGATCACTATCATCCGATTCATCATCTCCTTGCTTTACTCTATCCCCAACATCTATATGGTCCTTTTTCGCTATAGATTCAGATCCCCAGCGGCATCTATTCAGATATGATCCGATATCTTTGATTTTTTTCAACAGGGGAGAAACATCACGGTTTTCACCTTTATTCTTGAGGAAGGCTTCAAGCTCATCTCTTAGCTTTTCGAACAAGGCATTTTTCTCCTCAAATTGATACCTTCCCTCTTTCCTCACGCAAAATTTCAGCAAACTGAAGCATTTCTCGCTTTTGTACCTCATCTCGAACTTTGGCTGACTCTCTTCTCAGTTCTTCTACCTTGGCTCTGTCTTCCGCAATAACTTTAGCTAGTTCATCACAAATTTGCTCCACAGTCTCCCTCGCCCTTCTCTCCGTTTCTAGCTCGTTCGAAATTTTCAAATGAGAAGCTTTTACATCGGCCATTTCTTGAGCAATCTTCTTGTTCAACCTCTCAGGTTGCCTTCTAAGCTTCGTCTTGTTCAGCCTCCAGCACGCGACGCACGCTACACACCCAACACGAGACCTCACGCCGGTGACGCGACGCAGCTCATGGCGACCAGCGACGGAGCTTCTGGGAGGAGGCGACGGAGAAGTGGGAATGGCAGAGGACTCGCTTGTCGTGGGTGACTGCTGTGGATGGGGGGCAAAAAAAAGTGAAGATCACAGGAATAATAATGGCAGAAGGGAGAGAAATAGGGAATAAAAATTTTTGACACCCTCAGAACGGTAATAAGCTTCTTATTTGAAAAATAAGCTCCATTCTCAAGCTTATTCTAAACGCATGGTGGATGAGCTTATTTTTTCATAAGCCCAATACAATATAAGCTTTCCCAAACAACAATGAAAGTTTGAATCGGGCTTCTCTCAATTTTAACCCAAGATTAGGCCAACAAACGCTGACTCAAACAGGTGCGTAGTTGTTAATGTCAATGTCCATCTATAGAGATTTCAAGGCCAAAGGCAAAACCATTAAAGACCTGTTCTTATAAGTAACTTTTTAGTTATAATTTAAAAAATACGAAGTAAATATGTGAGATGAGTTTTATCTTCACTTACATAAAATGTGCTTATAAGTACTAACTTGAAGCCCTAAAAAGGGTTTAATCAATATTAATTTTTTAAAAGTAATTTTACAATATATAAGATAAATATGCAAGAAAATTTTTATCTCACCTCATGAAAATATTTTTTAAGGAGCTTTTGAGGGTTACCAAACAAATTATGAACCATTATAATGTTGGGAGGTCATAATTTATTGCAGAACCATTTTATTGTAACTTCAAAATGTACATTTAAAATTCTGTAGACAACAATAAAGTAGCTTTGGTGTCAAATTATTTCAACTTTAATTTGAATGTATCGTAATTAATGAA
Source organism: Neltuma alba (assembly GCF_004799145.2). NCBI lineage: Eukaryota > Viridiplantae > Streptophyta > Magnoliopsida > Fabales > Fabaceae > Neltuma > Neltuma alba. The sequence continues at coordinate 64,017 of NW_021633845.1, forward strand.
ATACTGTGATCTTCACAAGGGGTGATGCAATAAAGTGCAGATATCATTATTAGGAGTATTTTTATATTCACAAATATAAATGAGAAGTGCTGGGAAAATAAAATATAAATAAGAAGTGCTTTAGAATATAGAGAATAAAAAAGGGAATAGGGGAATAGGTAGGGGTATATGAGATAAGATTTTTTTTGGGAGAATGACACTAAGGTCCCATGCAACACAAAATACTACAAAAAAGTCCTAGGAAATCTGGTAATGATTCTAAAGTCCCAAAGGGACTTGAGTGCAATTTGATGAATTGTAAAAAGACGCCTCTGCCCCTGGTGAGATACACACAAACTAACTGAAAGCTGCTCTGTTTTTCAGTCTGAAAATCGGTACTCCATACACAGGAAGCAAGAGGGAAAAAACCCAAACTTCATTCTGTTTCTTCCTCCATTCCCATATGAAAATCTCATCCACTCCATTAATGTCAATCATTAGCAAAAATCACTTGTGTTTTTGGTTTGGTGTGTGTTTAGTCATTCAAGTTGGGGTTTTATTATAGGTGGATAGGGTGATCATGGGTGTTCTGTTTCTGGGTATATTGTGAGTGGATTGAAGGTGGGCTTGCTCTGTCTGGGCATGGTTTAGGGGGAATTGATGAGAAAGATGAAGGTTGGTGTGATTAGAAACCCTTACTGCGAAATAGGAAAATATGTTGTCAATATGGGCCGCGACAGTTGTCAATATAGCTCCTTGACTTGTCAATAGTAACAGCATTGTACAGATTTACATTAACTGATTTTTTAAATTTTTTACATAAAGGCCATGACCTTCTGTACCCTTGACTCATTGGTAGAGGTCACAAAAAGAGGAAGAAGAGGCAACAAAGAAGGGTGAGTAGTTACATGAGGCAAAAGAAAAAAAATGGAAAAAAAGAAGAAGCCACTTTGATCCTATACAAATCATGGCAAAAGAATTTTTTTCGTAAATAGAAGTGACATAGATTTTGTTTGTAGATGTCACAACATGCACAAACAATTAGTTTGATACTGGATACATGCAACTATATGTTTTTTTTAATGGGGTTATACAGTCGGTGTAATTACATATATATAAAGTTGTAAATGAAAGTTAGCTATGTATCACATTCTGATGCGTAGTTAGTTGTCATTATCCGCACTCTTCATTGTCAATATATGCTTCATCACTTGTCACTCATTGCACCATCAGTTGTCAATTAATGTGCTGACATAAATTTAAAAAAAAATATGATTTTCGTTACATAATATTATACAACGTCATACAATATCACTAATTCCTCAAAACTAATCCATTTTTTATAATGTGATATAGAATAGTTATTAAAAGTCAATCATCACTGATATGAAGTCGTAAAATCACTTGTCATGAACAACATATTCACTTGTTAATGGTTTTGCTTTGTTCTGATGTTAGTTTAGTGGCAAAGGAAGAAAAAGATAAAGGTTAATGTGGGTAGAAATTCTTAGCATGAAATAGGATATTGTGTTGTCAATCAGCCCGCGATAGTTGTCAATGTGTGTCATGATAGTTGTCAACATAGCTCCTTGACTTGTCAATGACAGTTGCGTGATTCTTGATGCAGGTTTAAATTACTGATGGCGAATACATTTGGAAAGCATCTATTTTGCTTTGTTCACATAGGGAGAAAGTTTATAAATGATAGAGAAGATGATATGAGATATGTGGGAGGTAGTGTAAGAACAACAATATAAAAGAGGGCACAAGTTATGAAGAATTGAAAGAAATTATATCATCAATTGCTGGAAAAGAAAATAACTCATTTCTTTTGAAATTCTCAGTTGTGTATAGCTCAACAGCACCCAACGTAGAAATTAACAACCTGAGTTATCCAAAATAACAAGTAATATAACAGGAGTTAATGACAAGTGATATAACAATGTCATAACAAATGAATGTGTGGATATTAACAATTACTATTCAAAATTTTTACAATTGAAGGTGTCATTTATTTATAATGTTAAGTGATATTTGCATTAAAATATAATTATTAAGAAGAAGGTGTTGCTCAAATTTATGTTCAATTGATAAGAGACAGTGTCTTTATTAACAAGTTATAGTGCTCTATTGGCAAGTCACAGTGCTACCATTAACAACTGATAATCCGCCGTGGCGTTTGACCATATCTGCCGCGGCGCCCCCATCTATCCCTAGGAGCTACCATTCTGTGTAAGGCGTTGCGGCGCCTGATCATATCTGCCGCAACGCCCAACCCTTTCAAGAAATTATTTAGCGAACAACAAGTCACAGTACTACTATTGACAAGTTAGTGTGCCACCATTGACAAGTCACAGTGCTTCAATTAACAAGTCACAGTGCCACCAGTGACAAGTCATAGTGTTACCATTGACACTTCATTAATAATGATTATATATGATAATATAACCAAAATATAATATAACAGAGTAATTAAAAATATCATATGATACTAAAATAGGTTATGTAACTTGAATTCATCTTGTTAACAACTTACATCAGCAAATTAATTGACAAGTCACAGTGCTCCATTGACAAGTTATAACAGGTCTAATAACAATGCAGCGTGCGAGTAATGACAACTGAAATGACAGCAGAATCTAACATGCCAAGTTACACTGAAACCATTAACAAGTGAATATGTTATTCATGACAAGTGATTTTATGACTTCATATCAGTGATTATTGACTTTTAATAACTATTCTATATCACATTATAAAAAAATGAATTAGTTTTGAGGAATTAGTGATATTGTATGACGTTGTATAATATTATGTAACGAAAATCATATTTTTTTTAAAATTTATATCAGCACATTAATTGACAACTGATGGTGCAGTGAGTGACAAGTGATGAAGCATATATTGACAATGAAGAGTGTGAATAATGACAACTAATTACGCATCAGAATGTGATACATAACTAACTTTCATTTACAACTTCATATATATGTAATTACACCAGGGGTAGAGGCGTCTTTTTACAATTCATCAAATTGCACTCAAGTCCCTTTGGGACTTTAGAATCATTACCAGATTTCCTGGGACTTTTTTATAGTATTTTGTGTTGCATGGGACCTTAGTGTTATTTTCCCTTTTTTTTTTGGGTGAATAAAAGTAGGTAGGTGTATATGAGATATATATATATATATATATATATATAAATGAGTTTATACACGGTCACATATATACATTTTTATATATTTCTTTTTTCTTTTTTCCTAAAATATTGAATGCATGAATATTAAAGATGATTCAATTTATATATTTGTGTTTTAGGCGAACTTTCTTATGTTATGTGATTATTATTGTTGTTTTTTTAGAACCTGAGACGTTACTTGGTTTTGACTTTATCTTTTTGGCCCCTTGGCCTTGATTTGAGCTCATACTTGCATATGCATAGAGGCAAAGTTGGCATATTTTCCAGCGTATAAAAAAGAGAGAGAGAGAGGTAAAGTTGGTATTTTTTTTTTTAACACGAAGCAAAAAGGATACATTATAATTTGATTAATTTTTTTTTATTTATGTACATTTGAAAATAAAATTTCGTTCGTGATGTGTGTGTATATTTATATATCTAAGTTATTGGATGCATATTAGGTAGAAAAATTAAAAATAAATGAAAATGTTTATTTTCTTACAATAAAAATTTTGTAAGTATTCAGCTTCAGCAATCAAGAGGAAACTGTTTGGAAAACGCCACCACCAGGTTACTTCAGACTAGACAAGGACGCATCTGTAAACAATGCGCAGGAAGCAACAGGTGGAGGTATAATTCGAGATTCTTATGAACAGTAGACAATTGGATACCAATACAAACCGGGATATGCACACAGCACCACTGTAAAACTTCTTGCATTAATACAAGGTCTTCAATGCTGCCAGCAGTATGGACTAGAGAGAGTAATAGCATGTATAGACTCTATGAAGGTCTTTAATCTAATCATGAGGGATGGAGATCAGAGTCACCCACTAAGGGAAGAAATCAACGTGGCCCGTAGCATGATCTTCTCGGAGTGGGAGTTGCAGCTCAAATATGCACCCAGAGACACAATTAGATGTGCAAACCGACTGGCAAAAACCGCACATGATAGGACGGGCAACCTCGCGATTTGGACGACTCCCCACCCAGAATGTGTGGCCCTTCTGGAGGAGGAGGGGCCTCCGATTAGCTCGTAGAAGTTTTCCTTTTCCAAGCCTGTGCTTGGCCCTTTTGTCAAAAAAATATATATATGGTAAGTATTCAGGAAAAAAAAAAAAAAAAAAAGAGAAATGCATATGATGTATTGTGTATCAAATACTATTACAAATATTCCTTTATTTCTTGAGCCTACAGTGAGTTATCAACAGAATTCGAAAATTTCAAATCTTTGACGGTTTTATGTACATGATTGAGCTGCAAAAACTTCTAGATAAGTATCTTTTATGTGAACTAAATTTTTTCTGATTAAAGAATATTTTTTACTTGCAAGAAATAATTAGGAGATTCTCTAGAAAAATTATGGGATTTCGTTTTTGATCACTGACTTCAAGCAAAAAAGCATAGTGGTAGTGACTTTTGCTAGAGAGATATATACACAAACTTTTTGACTATTAGATAGTAAGTGAGCGTGCGATTTAATTAATTATTTATTGCTCCAACATATTCTTCTGGGAGTAATTTCAGGCATAGCTTTTTATGCACCGCACAGTAATTAACCATTTTTGCACTTGTAAATGTTTAATTTAATGAATTGTCAAATAAAACAACCCTCTAAAATAAATTGATAAACTTATTTTTTTTAGATTAACTTTTAAAAATATCTTTTTATATTCAAATCATGCTGGCAATAGACTCAAATCTATCATAGTCATTTAAACTAACTCACTCTATAATAATACTCTTCTGGTTCTAAATATAAGACCCATTTTGTAGTGTGAATTACACTATAAAATGGGTCTTATATTTAGGATTAGAGGAGTATTATCCATGATAAAAAGAGTGGGATCTAATTATACATACTATCAATAAAAAAAACTTTTCTTAACTCATTCACATTCTAACCATGTTTGAAAGGATCAATCTCATATAACATAGTTATAAGACAACATATTGCAAAGCTCATAAACTAAAATAGTGAGAATTAAATCTCGTCCATATTTTATAATAAATTCATAATAAACAAATCAAATGTAATCCTAAATCTCTGGCTAACTACCAGCATGTATATCATAACAAAACAAATAAAAGAACACAAAAATACTACCTCCGGTATAATGCGTGAATTGATTAAACACAATTTGTTATAAGGTAGCAATTAATATACAGGAAATAACATAACTCATAAATTGAGGAGGCGCTATAGGTCGCTAATGTAGCTTTACTCCTCCTGAGTCTTTCCTGATGTCCTTCCTTTAAAACTTTCATCTGAAAAATATTAAACAACCACGATGAGACAATGTCTCAATAAGTAAATCCCTACCTATTACACAAACTAGCATGGGCTAGTGTGGTATCAAGTGGGATACACAAAATTAATAACAATCAATAAATATTTATTTAACAGTTAAACTCACAATGACTATACAAGTTAGATATTTTTGCTAGCCTCATGCAATTGATAATATCATAAGAGATAATGTATTTTCCATTAATTTGAAGTACACATAAATATCAATAAAGGTTCTATGTCATATGCAATACCTAAACCCAAATCCACTCTTATATCCTCCTTATTTCTATTGACTAGATATATGGGCTAAGTTGTTTTCACTTGACTGGCTACTCTCACAAGCTCACCATACAAGTGATATGGACCAACCAAAGACCACATAGCACTTAGTAGATCATGGGTCCCTCCTCGAAGAACCAGTGGGTGTTGTAGTCTCTTGAAGAACTAGTAGGACAATAACAGTGGCCAACCATAGAGCTCCGTATAAAGACTAATATCACATGGTAAATATATAGATCTTAGTAACTCCAATAATCTCATCCACCACCCATCTCAAATGCACATGATTCAAAACATTTAAGTGGATATACACATATACAGGAACATCAAAACTTTGACTCACGCATCACATTCTTTATATCAATTATTTTCAAACTCACTTTATTCAGTTCCCTTTAAAACAGTATCCCACAAGACAGCTTATGCAAATAAAAACTTCATATAAAAGAATTTGGTTATAAAAACCACTCTCCAACACATACTAGAGCATGCAACAGATAGAAATTCAATTAATTGGTCTCCTAGTTAGCAGTCAAATACAAATGAGACTCAAACTCGAAAATGCCACAATAAAATTTATATCTATGAATGAAATTAAAACATTATCTCTAAGTAGTAAAGGAAACTACTCACAAAGTTCTAACCTCTAGCTCTCCCTCTAAGATTTTTTAACTATTACTCATAATTCTAACTCCAAAGGATTTTTCTAAGATTTGGAATAGGAATATATATATAAAGATTTAGATTGAATTTCTAGGTTTTATTAACTTATATTATCCTTTAATTATTAAATTATATCATTAGAATCACCAAATTCACAACCTAGATTAAAAAAAAAACTCTCAAATTTATAACTTATGTTCTATTCTTGAAAAACTCAGATTTAACATGAGTTAAGTTGTTCATACTAAAGGAGTATAATTATTGATCTCACCATTCAATTTAACATTTTAGATGTCATTAATCAATTCTTCAAATTGTATCTTGATCTAGCAGTAAACAAATTTGAAAATGATAATTTACTATTCAGAGTTTTATTGACAAAATCTAAAAAAACAAATTTAAAGCATACTTAATAACTCGTCCCTCAGATATCAGATTGATGATCCAACCATTAAAATTGATAAGTTTGAAATCACAAATTTGAAATCACAAATATCCTGACTAAATTTTAACCTAATCCATCGATTGACAAACTCGTAAATAACACTTGATTGTCTCAATTTTTTATGAAATTTTTTTGACTTATTCTTAACTCTCTTCTACTACCACAGTACCACCTATATATAGGCTTTTAGAGCTCAATCTCTCCATTTTCAGTTGATATGAGACTTCTTAACATTGTTATTTTATTTATTTATTCATATATACACTTATACATATATATGATCATAATTATTTTAATAGCTTATATATATTTTTAACCTTTGTAAGCTCAATCTTAATAAATATTTGCTTAAATTTTGAGGATAAGAACCAAACAAATAGTTCTGCTTTTTCCTTCCTTTATTTTTCAATTGAAGGTGAGATAAATGCTGGATAAAGATTTATGCATGTTCAATGTATATACATGCATTCCATTAGTTCGCTATTTCCTAATCAGTATAAAATATATCGGACGTAGATCTGCTTGGTATTTAAAAGCTTTCAATTAATTTTTCTTATTTTTTATTTTTTATTTTTCTTTTATTAAAATTTTAAGACTAGCTTCTGTAGATGATAAGAAAATAGTGCAGACGCAGATTAATTAAGGTTTCACATCCTTTAGTGTATATCATATCAAATATATATACATATGCATATTCTAAAAATCTATATAGACCTACCTTGAAATTCAATAATTCTGCAAAGAAAAAATAGCAAGTCACTTTAATTCATAAGAGAGAAAAACGGTAAGGTCTCTAAAGATTGAATCAATCATATAATTAGGTTCTTGACAAAAAAATTTTAAAAATGAGTTGTAAATATTGTTTCAGATATAGTTGTAAATTGGAGAGCCTCAACTGGAGATAAGATATTTTAATTTCAAATGTAATTCTTAGTTTATAACTAGAATTTCGGTTTGCAACTGTTTGAATCGATATTTACAACTCACTTTTTTTTATTAAAAAAAAAGCCCTAATTGTCAATAATTCAATATTTTAAGATTTAAATACTGTTTCCCAATTCATAAAGATGACAACTTTTATTTTCCACAACTCATATACGAGCATCTAAAACATAGATACATAACATACGAAAGGAATGGGAACCCTCTAAAAGCCACAGGATTATTACAAAAATGAAAATGTTTAAATGGTGCCAAAAAAAAAAGCCAATAATCACTAGCTGTAATAATGATAGATTATGTCTTGATATATAGTGATACAACAAAGTTTGTGGATTGGTAATTAGGCTATAATTAACTATAACTATATCCCAAGTTCAAATGCATTATGGCTCTTATTCTTTAAGAAAATGCCATGGTCCTGTTCCTGTTCCCATCCTGCAATAAGGACATTAATTAATTAAATATTTTTGTAAATGGATCTATCATATTTCCCAAAAACAACGTTGTCTGATGATAATGAAGGTATCATAAGTGGGAAAAGAATACATATATACCTCCAAAAACCAGCAAGCATGCGAAGAGCCATATATATTGTCAAAGCAATCCAGATGCCAAGGAACCCTTTCATCTTACACATCACAAATTCTATTCCAATGCTTACAATTGAAACTATTACCTGATGTGCATATATCAACACAACGACAAACAAAATCGTACTTTCATTAATCTTAATACATTGCTTATAGATACATTATAAGTTTGATTTGGTATGACTAAGGTTAAGGGTAAGTAAAAACTTGCCAAAGAAGTTGCAGCATACGTAAAGTCAGATGCTCCATAGTTGACTCCATCAAACACAAAAGCTATTGCATTGATTGGTTGCGTTGCTGCTACAAACTGTTCCATTCAGTTCAACATAACATTTAGTTGCTGACATTTGTACCATGATGGGTCCGCATTCCCTAGTTATCAATTGGATGAGCAGGGAAAGCGGATTCGTCCCCAGTATACTCATACACACACTATCCTGTGTATAAAAATATATATATACACGTAGAAGATATAACATGGGCACGGAGATCATTGAGTAATTATGGTGGAGAGATAAATTGAAAGAGACCAGTGAGATTGGGTTAGAAAATTGCGTTTCATGAGGATTAAGAATAAAAGAAGCATACGGGGAGGCCAATTTTGATAAGGTGGAGAACACTGAGGGTTTGGGAGAAGACGCCTGCTCCAAAGTGCAATCCTATTCCAACGACAAGAGATAGTCCTACTCCCATCACAAAAGACATCTGCACAATATCATATCAAACAACACGATCATTGGATATACCATATATTGAATCAAATTAATTAACTTAAGTGATAAATTAATTCATCAGTTTCTGAGATTCAAAGTTTCATCATTATTACTTGGAGAACCCTCACTGCTGCTGCTTTGGCCTTCTCATAGTCTTTCTCAGCAAAAGAACATGCTAGAATTGCCTGTCGTCCAGCAAAATCAAAGTCATTATCATGCTCCGAATAACTCATTACTACTCTTTCCGGTCTTGAATATAAAAGCTGATGACAAAATTTATTTTGATTCGAAATCTAAAACCTCAATTGACTTTGTTTTCTTTTCTTTTTGGCCAAAAAATTTACTTTGTTTTTGAAATTTATATTTTTTTCCCCAAACTATACATACTGATCACACATGTGAAGATGGTTTGCATCAAAAGGTAGTTCCAAAGCGAATGACTAAAGATGGTATTTTTAGAGAAACCAATACATATTTTAAACAAATAATGACTAATTTAACTAATTTTTTTTAACCTCTGCATTATCTAATTCTTATGTTAGGAACCAAAGCGAGTGTGTATGTATTTACAAGTTGGAAATAATATAACTCATTTACCTGAATTGCAACAGCTAAACCGTCAGAAAGAAGAGAAGAAGTCATCCAAACTTGTTGACAAGTTTGGAAAGCAGCCATTGTAATTGTACCCAATCTTGCTGCTAATGAAGCAGCAAATGTCACACAGAATGTTACTGCTATTACTCTTGCCAACAACAGCCCTCCTGCACGCACAATAATTGTAAATGTCATCAGTTGTTATACTAAAGTCATTCCTTGTATGGTTTCACTTTTAGTGATTTAAGGTTCTCACCGTTTTTAAGGAAGCGAAAGATTTGCAAATCCTTAATACTAGGAGGTAAGAGATCTACTTTTTTCATCAATATCAGCAAGAGAGCCAGTGCCATCAAGTACCTGAAGAAGTAGTGTGATATTAATATTATTCTTACAATTAAAATGGTCAAGATTATTTATTAGGGTAAAAGGATGATTATTAGGACTTACTGTGAGATGACATGTGCCATAGCTGCACCTTTGAGGCCAAACTTGCAGTAAAATATAAGTATTGGATCCAAACCCACGTTTAGAGCATATCCGAGCACTAAACATATATCAAATCAGACAATATAGAAATTATAGTACGTTCGCTTTACTAGTTAATTTAAGCCCAATATTATAAAAGAAATTGAACCTACCAATAACATATAAGGGAGTTTTGGTGTCCTTGAAACCTCGGAAGATTGCCTGCATAGCCAAAGCCAGAAGAACAGCTGGAGCCCCTAATGCCCTTAACTTCAAGTACTTTTCCGCGAGAATCAGCATAGCAGAGCCCTAATTAATTAACCAAATTCAAATCATTCTATTAACCTTACAGAACACATCTTTTGTGTGTTCTAGTCAATATAACAATAAACTTCATGAAAATTCACATTATCCACAAGTTAGAAGTTAAACAACATGATTTATTTCGTTAGATAAAGATACCTACTTGTTTCGCACCCATTGCAAGTAATAGAGGTTTTGCAGCAAATATAAGGATTGACGCTTGAAGGAGGCCAAGGATTGTCCCAAATATTAATGCTGTTGATGCTGTAGCTATTTGCTTCTTCTTTGTCTTCTTATTCTTACTACTTGTAGCCATGGAAGAAGGCTTGGGCGTGTTCGTTTTGATATCTGATAATTCAGCAAATTTAAGTTTTAAGAGTTTAAATTTACAAATAAAGTTAAAGTTATTTTTATGCAAACTTCACTGAATAGATGACACGGTACTAACTAACTCTTACTCTTATCACTATTCTTGTCAACAGTGTCGCTCTCATCATCACCATTATTGTTATTATTATCATTATTCTCTTTGATCGGTAAACCTTTTTCAATGTCTGTAATTTTCTGAAGAGTATCTTCCTCTGCCACAAACGATGTAGTGACACTGACCAGAGGGAAAATGGTGATCCTTGAAGCTTGATTGAACAGGGTTATGGAAATTCCAGCAGCAGCAAGCTCCACAGGTCCTATTTAAGAATCATCAACAAATGAGAAACAATTTTTTGGACAACACTTTTGATTTTAGTTTGATATGTATATATATACTTATCCAGAAGCATATGATTTTGAAGCTTACGTACGTACCTAGGTGACCTATGAAAGCAGTGTCAATGAGAGAAGCAATAGGATCAGCGGCCACAGCCAAAGCAGCTGGAAACGCAATTCCCAGTAATTCTTTACCAATTGAGTCCAGCTTCAACACTTTTCTGCACCCACAAACACATGGTAATAATCATAAGTTGGGAATAAGAACACAGTTTGAGATTAAATTGATCAGTGGACGATGATACAATCTATGACAGGTATGTGCAGATGGTATATACCTTGCATCTTTGAGGAAAACAAGGAGAGGCATCTTCCACTTGTTATTATTATCGGATACATGCACAGTACTGCCATGATTATTGTCTGCCATAAGATTCTAAAAAATAAAAAAAGAGCTAAATTAATGTCCCAAAACACCCAGAATCAATATGTTTGCATTTAATTTTATCAATTCAACCCATAAAGCGGGTTGGTGGGGACTAGCTAGGTAGCTTCATGCCCTTTTATTGCAGGCCAGCACAGTGATTAATTTAATCAGAAACTTTATCCTAAAACTATGGATGAGGTAGGAAGAAACAACTTTAACTAAAGCTATTACCCTGAAACTATGGATGAGGGAGGAGGAAACAACTTTAACTAAAACTATTGGATGCAGTATGAGGAAACGATATATTACAAATACATCAAAAAGTTCGAAGAGCTAGCTGAGAAGTAATGCCATTTTCATGCATGCAAACATGTTGATCATCAATATGAAGAATTAAGAGGGATGAATGTGTATAATAAAGCCTAATAAACAAACTCACACACACACAAATAGAATATACAATTTAAACGAGAAATAATGAAACTTAATTGTCAGCTTTATGCATGCTCATTATGCACATATATAGATGGAACTAGCTAGCTTGCATACCTCTGATCTGTCCGCCTGTGTGTGTCTTTTGATAAATACAATGCTCTCAGAGAGTTTGAAGCTTGAACCCTCTGCTTTGAACCTAAGCTCCCCTGCTTTGCTTTCTAACCTTCCACAAACACACCACACACCACACACCACACACCACAAACAGTATTTATAGAGACGCGTGCACACATAGATAGACCCCTCAAATTCTCTTCCAGATACCACATTCAAATTTAAATATATTAAAGCTTGTACGTTATAAAGAGAGGGGGGAAGGTTCATCTCCCATGCGAGCTAAGTTCAAGATGAGAAGTATATAATTGCAAGTTGATGGAGGACTATAGTATTTATTATGTCTGATATACCTTCACAGATTTAATAATCTAAAGCTTTCTCTGATGATCTGTTATATCGATGTTGGCTTGTAAGCATATAATATATTGTTCTACTTTAGGCTACAAAATAATAGTGCTTAATTTTCTTAGCAGTTAAAATTAAAGTCTGTGGTCTTCTTGTGGGCTTCGTGAGAATTCCAATATAAGCCATCACACCCAGAACTTGGAAACTCATCGGAATCAGTCTGACCTAATTTTTTGTGGTTTTCGAGATATATAAACCTCACTATTCTTTTCTTTTTTGTGTAATAATTTACATTAATCTCACTATTAATGGGCATTATCCTCCTTCCTACACTAGCTAGCACTTGCTCCTTATCTTTCTCCTCTACGCATGGACTTGAGTTTATTTTAGATTCACTTTGTGTATGCGTGCTTTTGTGTCTCTCTTTTTATTAAGATTAAAGGAGTGAAGATACGTGGTCATTATCATCTGACATGTCTTTTATTATAAATAGAAATCACTTTGGAGGACATAATGTCCCATACTGAACGCCTGCTTTTATATATATATATATATATATAGAGAGAGAGAGAGAGAGAGAGAGAGAGAGAGAGACGCACGCACACACTTTCGTGTGGCTGCCACGATCTTGCTTGGTTTTGCCATTTAAATAATCCAAATGTGTTTGTAATCGCTTTGCCTAATACCTAATTTAAAGGAAACACACAAATCTAATTTTTATACAATTGTTTAGGTGGATTTATTTAAAACAATCAAATAAGATGTGATGCTATAGCATCATTATGTTAATAGATAATAAGAATTTATATATAAAAAGGAAGCCTATTAATTAGTTTTTAGATTTTACAAAAGAAAAATTGTGTATGAATGGGAACACTAAAACATCAATAGATGTGTGAATTATGACAAGAAAATATAGGGGAAAAAAACCTTAGAGTGGAAGAAACATGGAAAAATAATCAATCACTTTTTTTAATGAATTTTTTTATATCTTTTTAAGACATATTTTTAATAAGAGCCGTGTTGCCATTGTCATCCGACATTTTTATTCGCATAAAAAGCCAAAGTAGGCTGAATCATTGTGCCAAATTGAGCCATATAATAGAATTTTGTGTGTGTTTGTGTGTGTATTATATTGAAACTTTCGTGTGGATGCCACAAGCCAGCAATATTTAATTATAGAAAAGTAATTAGGTAAAGTTTTTTATATTCATTATATCAAGTTCCTCGATTACAAATGATTATATGTCCTATTTTTAAAATTTTATCAGTTAATTAGAAAGGCACATTAAAAATAGGATACAAATATTTGTGATTAGAGAAGTTAATATAATAAATATGAGAAATAATTTTCTTAATTATAATATATATTGAAAACAAAAATAGGGAAAGGATCTTTTTTGAGAGAGTAAAGGTGAGGTCAGAGGTGACAAATTAAAACAAGCACACACATCAATATTGTCCACATATCCTAAGTACCTCTTTTTTATTTGGGCGCACAGTCAAGAAAAAATAATGTGGGATGATTATGATGCATTTTTTGACAATTAATAATGTGAATGCTGTTTCAGATTAAAAATTATTGGATGCTTATTATCTATATACTACATCTGATTCCTAACATAAGAGCTAAATAATAATGAAAGGATGTTAAAAAAATTAATTAAGTTATTTATTTGTAATAAATATGTGTCAGTTTTCATAAACTATACTTTTTAATCATATCCACCAGTGTTACTCTTTGGTTAAAACCCTTACAATCAATAGAAATAATTAGAAAAAGAATTATTAATTTGGGAGACAAAATAAATTATGGTCTTATATTTATTATCAAATTCTACCATTAATTAGCTTTTATACTAACGATCAATGGTTTTATATTTATTCTCAAATTCTACTATCAACTAGCTCTTGTATTAAATATTAGAGTATAATATAAAACATTAGAAGCCTCATTCATCATAAATATTGACTAAATACTGTTAAAATATCATATATTCACTCTGTTATGATCAAATTAGATCAATTATTTTGGCCAGCCATCTAAGCATGTCATAAAATGGGCCGGTGAATATAGGAATGATGGCTGTGAACACCTTTTGGTGTTTAAAAAGTTCTCTTTAAAAATTTATATAGTTTAGTGCCTTTTTTTCTTGGGGGAAAAAAAAGCCTATTATTGTAACCATTCAGTGAAAAGTTGTTAACAATGGCCTGTGATTGGGGGAAAAAAATTCTTGGTGACAAATATTTTATTTTTCATTTTTAAAAAACAAGATCTTAATAATATATATTATATGTTCTTCGTTACGATGCAAATGTCATTTTCCAAATAGTGCGCCCACAAGCAAAACCTTAACCATGGTGTCACTTCTTTTTCTGTTGGCAATGAAATGGCAATTTATTGTCAAACAATTTCAACTTGGCAAATACATATTAATTATTATGTTAATTAATCTAATATGGTGATAATATGGGTTAAAATATTTCACTAGCTAACATGAAATATAATACTGTTTTGATACTAAATATAAGAAATACACTAAAATAATTTGAATAAATTAAAGCAGATTAAATGTTGGAAAAAAAAAAGAAGTTAAACAAATTACTTAATTGTAATAAATGTAACATCATCTTTCTAAAATAATCTTATATAATATTAGATTATATATCAACTCTGGCCTCGCCCGTTCTATCAATTGCCAGGTCATCCACTCCAGGTTATCTTTTTGCTGCAGATAGGTAACATGCTTAGAGAGGTCAATATACTTGGCAATAAACTCATCTTCATGCATGTTCTCCTGTCGAAGAGCATAAAAGGTTGTTTATTTTTCCTGTCTCATGGCTGGAGGAAAATAGTGATCAAAGAACATCTGTTTGAATTTTATCCAAGTAACCCCCAAGTCATCTATACCGCTTGTCACATCCCAAAAATTTTCATCTGGCGATAAAGGATCAAAAATTGGGATGAGGGTCAATGTAGGAACTATAAGGGAAGATGAAACAACTTTTTATATGAAATCCCGAAAAGGTCTAGACGGGCATTTTCGTAATCATCGGTCTAGGAAGGGCAAAACGGGAAAATTTGAGAAAAATTCCAGAAAATCCCCAAAAAATGGGAAAATTGTAGAGTAAAGGTTTTGAAAACTTGGTTGAGGCCCAAAAGGTAGAATTTCGGTGAAAATGAATTATTACATAATTTCCCGTAAATGGAGGTTTTTCGGGAAATTATTGGAAAAATAAAGGAAAATAATTATTTTAATGAGTTATAGGCCTCAATAAAGTTGGGAGATTGATGGATAATTAATCCAAATATTTATTTGAATTTATAAAATTTATTTTAGGCCTTAGAAGCTCCCCAAGAATTAATTTTAGGGAATTTATTTTCCCTCAGATTTACTAATAAAGGCCTAATCAGAGAAAATTCAAAATAAATACCTAGGGGTGACGAAAAATTCTGAAAATTTTCAGATCATATTTTCATATTAAAAGGAAAATTATCATGGAGAGAAATGAATTTTTGGAGGTCTGAAAAAATTATGAAATGTTACTGTGAATAGTAACCGATTAAGTTTCTAATTGGTTTGAGATAGTAATTTGGTTTGTGAGCCATCTTTTTGGGACAGACCAAACCTTTTGTGAGGCCCACATTGAGCCTAATAAAGATCCAATTTCGTGCACCTTTCAGGTTCCTCCATTTTTATTAAATAAAATGTGAAATTAAGAGATATTTTTGTGGAAAAATCTAGAGAAATGCCACATGATGAGATCTGAAGGTTTGAGACACTTGATGGCTGCCACATACAACCTATTAGGTGTCTAATTTCGTTCAAATTATGGGGCAAGAGGATAGATGGAATTTTTCTATAAATACCCCTTGAAAATACATGAAAAATGCTAGAAAACTGGGGAAAATAAGGGGAAACTCTGTCACTGTTCATCCAGCCATCTTGCACAAAATTCTTGAGGAGTTTTAGGCAAGAAATCATCCAATTTACTTCAAGAAAACACTAAGGTATATCCAAGCATCAATATCTCTAAGTTTTACATTGATTAAACAAGGATTTTTGCTTGGGAAAATGCTGGAAAATTCTGAGAAATTTAGTTGAGATGTGTGATATTTAGGGAAGGATAGAAACCTAAATAACCAAGTGGAATAAGGAAGATTAAGTGGTGTATGTATTGATTTTTGGATGAAATCAAGGTTAGGGTTCGAAGGAAAATTTTTCATCCAGCATTGTTCATGCAGAAGCAATTTGATTTTGTTTGATTTGATGATTTCAATGGCTTTAAAACATGTTTTTGTGTAGGGATATGTTGTTGGAAAATGTTTAAAATCATTAGAATCAAAAATGAAATTTTTGGAAGTTAAGAACCCCCTATTCGGCCAAGTGAACTTTATGGGGAAGGAGTATGAATTTTTAAAATCTGATTTCACCATTGGATTTCTCATGAAAAATTGTGTAAGATTGAGCCATGAGATGATTGATTCTAAAGGAGGAATCATATTGTTAAAAATCAAAGAAAAGGGGGAGAAATTATTGAGTTAATATTAAAGTGTTGTAATCAAGTTGTTTAGCAGTTAATGTGGCCTATGTTTATGCTTGGTTTAATAGGCATTGAGAGGAGGAATTAAGGAGAAGCATTGCTTTTTGGAGGAATTAATTGGACAAACTTTACAAAGGTAGCTTTGAATTATAATTTGATTGTTTATCTTGCTTGTTTAATGTGATTATGTTTGTTGCATGAATTAAGGAACTTGTATTGTGATCCTTGTGGATTGGATGACATTGGTTTATGCTTTGGCCAAATGCATTGAATTGTGTTAATGTGGAAGTATTGATATTCCTCTCTTAGCATGATATTGGATATGAATTTATGTGGCTTGAGGATGTCTTGAAGTTATACAACATGTCATATTTTAACTTGCTTGATTTACATGATCATTATAATTCATATGCTACTAGGATTTGTTTAAGTCTCATTCCCCCTATGTTAAATTATATCTCAAATAGGGAATGATTCATCCGATAGCAAGGGCAAGGAAATGATTTTGGAATAGAGGAGCATTATGGAAGTGATGCTATTATGTTATGTTGTGTAATGTATTAATGAACTTTATGTTGAAAATGTAATGGATTATGAATGATATGTGATGTAAATTATGTTTGTATGACATGCATTTATGCTAAAATTGTGGATGGTGCAATGTTAAAGGAATGTAGGAAAGAGGAAATTGGGAGATAAATTAAAGAAAGTGACATTGGGAGATAGAAATTTCCTAAAAAGTGCTAAACTTGTGGCACATAAAATAATGGGCAATTGTTGAAGTTTTAGCATGAAATTTTACAGGAAAATGGATCTCATTTTTTGCTTTAAAACAAGTGGTAATTCATTAAATTTAGAGTTGTGTGCTAAGAGTTATGTCCTTCCAAAGTTGGATAAAAATACTGGAAATTCAAAAATTTACCAAATGAATAGTACACTTAGACGAATTTCTTGGAATTATTCTGGATGGAATTGGACCTAATGAATATTTTTTTCTCCATAGAACTCTTAACCAGCTTTGAATGAAAATTGGAATCACATTATTTTGATTTTTCTAGATTTAGTTATGAATTTTTAAAATTGACCCATTTTCAGATGAACAGTATATGGACAGGATGAACAGTAAAATCCTAAATTTTAAATTTTTCATTCGAAAATGTTATGAAACAACTTATATTGGTTCTAGTTAATGTATATTGGGATATAAAGAGAGGTGTGATACCGTTTACGCTCCTCCACCACCTCTTAGCTCGGTCCCTCAATAAGACCACCACTGCTTGTATCTTTTGATAAGTATTACAGCCACAAGCTTTGAATATAATTGTTTCCATGTCATCGATCCAAGCCTCAACTTTATTAGGATCCATACTCGCATCAAAAGTTTTCGGGTGGTGCCGCTCTATGTCTTTCCATACACTCTTAAGGTTCATAGTCTCCTCTTTTTCTTGTCGCCCTCGTGAGCTACGCTCTTTTCTGGTTCCCTTAACGGAACCCCCACAGGTTCCAGAATTGCCCACAGACGGCTCAAGAAGCCCACTCTCTTCGAACTCTTCCACAGCTTTCTTACTTCTCAAGTCTTCCTCTAGCTTCCTTACCCTCTCATCTACCTCCGTAGCCACCAATTCCCTTAGCTGTTGCAGTAAGGTTTCTTGGTTAAACTGCAGCAGATTCGGCGGATGATTAGGCGGGTTTGTAAATTCAACCCCACCCTATTGATTTGTCAGGATCGAGTCCGTACCATCCTCCTCACCTAAGGATGGAACCCACCAAAAAAGAACAAAAAATAAGGTCAATGAACTAACAGGGAAGGTTATGTGAGATTATTATATATTGCCATTGAATGCAATGTAATGCAATCCAATTCACAAAAATCTTTAGCTCTAATACCAAAATGTGACGATCGTTCTTTTAAAACCTATTTAGATTAAATCAAATAATTTATTCCAAAGATTAACCATGATAGAAAAGAAGAAGTCTTAAAATTATAAAATCACTATCATGGTTAAAAGAAATAAACTTATATCACGAGCAACATTAATCATTAACTTGGGCCTTAGACTTTTAAAGTCTAGAAATACATTTAACCATTAGCCCAAACCAAACTCATACTTTCAAACATACAAACTGATAAATCATTTTAATTTAAGCTATGGAGTCAATTATTCAAAAGTCAACACTTTAAAAGAGTGTCACATGCAAATTCTTAGAGGTCTCTGTCCTTCTAATGACCCTCTCATATCAAATAGTAGTAATTAAAAGTATTAGTTTACAACATTAGAGTAGATGAGCCCTATGTGACCATATATAATAAATCAGCACATAGAAAAAAAAAAAGCAGAGAGGTTATACAAGTTATAATAGCACATTATGCCTCTAGAGCCTTCCCTGATCGACCACCACTTGAACTATCACCTAAAGATAGTAGAAATCAGGGGGTGAGACAAACGCCTCAGTAACCAGCTTTCCAACTCATCATACATGCTAACATGTACTCGTGAGGTGTCAAGTGGGACAATTGTTAAATCTCAAGAAATATAAATATATCAATGAAAATATAAAATATGTATTTTCAGATAATCTCAATCATTCAAACTCTCATTACGAGGGCTAACACACAAGTCACATAAGTCTATCCCTTACTATTCGGGATCAATCAAACATATAAGCTCATCTCACACTCTAAGGATCGAATAAGAAGTCTCAAAGGTCTATCCCTCACTCTAGGGATAAAAGAAGCCAACCAATATGTATCCATGGCGGCTTTATCATGTGGTAGAATAGAGCTCAATCCAAAATCCAAATAACAACCAATCATTCACAATATAACGAAAAATATCTCAATCTTTTCTCGGTATAATTCATAAAATATAAATAATATATCTTTCCAAACTTCTCAATCACAATTCCAAAAATCTTACAAGATAATTTTCATAGCTCAAAAGGTATAACATATCTACTCAAGTTTCAAATAACACATCATTATTTTAAAATAGCAAAATACTTACAAATAAAATATTAGCACATATAACAAGTGGAAAGTGGTTACCTCTTGTCCAAGCAATAAAAAGGATTACCATAAGGTCAATCCTTTGCTTAACTAATAATTAATCTACATAATTAATATAACCACATATTAATATAAGCTAATTAAGCTTGTTTATATTAGTTAAATTTTTAATTTAATTTAATTTTTATTCTAAATTCATGTAACTCTCATAACCCATAATCAAGTATTTTAGAACCAACTTATAATTTTCTAGCAAGTTAGATTATTTATTTACATCCTCCGGGATTATTTACTTAAAAAAAAAAAGGAATTTTTCAAAATTTCTAAATATGAAATTATTATATTTTAAATTATAAAAATCTCATTTAAAGTTTAAACCTCAAAATTAAACTATAAAAAATTCAATAGTACCCTAAATATTTATAAATAAATAATCTAATCAAAATGTGAATGGTATAACTATCATATATATATATATATATATATATTCCCATAAATAATAAAATTTTTAGCTAAAATAATTATTTTAAAAGCTCCAGTCAATTAATAAATAAAACTAAACTGATTAAAATCTCAATAATATATCAAACAATATAAATAAATTGTTTAACTTAAATTTAATCAGTAAAAATATGACATATGTCATATGTAACAGATTTTTCAACTAAACAAATTAATTTAAATATTAAAAACTAACAAATAGGCAAATCTAAACCTATTAGAATTAACTATTCATTTACCTTTAAATTTCTATAGTCATTTATTATCAAAACTCAATACTTATATCATATATAAGTCTCAAAATTTTCTCTAATTACCATGACAATACTACTATTAAGAAGCCTAAAATATATAGGAAATATTCATGAAGAAAGTTTAATAAAAAGAAGTGATTTTGTGTACTTAAATTATCCCCAAAGCTTATCTTCTGCTCTGCTCCTTACTCTCTCTCCCATGCTCTTTCTTTCACTCTCCCTACTTTCTTTCCCTCTCGTCCTTTTTTCATCCCCGTCTTCTCCAATCACTTTTCTCAATTTTCTTCTTGCATTAAACCCCTTGCCCCAAAATTCTTTCTTCCTCATTACTACCTCAGCTTTCCATCGAATTCGGTGGAAACCTGTTTCTTTTTTTTTTTTAGTAAAATATTATTATGTTCTTTGAAATTTTTTTATATAAATCCTAAAATAAAATTTAGGATATTACAAATGTTCACGATGAGATATCTATAATTATTACATTACTCTTTCATAATATCCACAACTACTTTTAAGCTAAATTATACAAAACCCCTTTGAACTATGTGGCAGTTGCATATAACTACCCTAATATTTAAAGTTTAAATTTAATTGAGCCCCCTAATCTTTTATTATTTTATTATGGACACCTTGCCATTAAGTCATCATTATCTTTTTAACAGAATTTACCACATCAGATCAACATAAGATACTTCACATCTTAGTGGCATCTTAAATAGCATCCTATCTAATTTAATTTTATAAAACTTCCTTGAACTTTAAGCTAGTTGAACATAACTTCTCTGACATTTTAATGCTAAACCCTCTTATGTTACTTTTTTTTCCTATTTAATGCTTATCAAAACCAACTCATTACTTTCATGGTAACATTTTTACAATGTTATGATCTTATTTTGCAATCTTAATAAATTTATTAAGATTTTGAGAATCATTTATTAATTAAAATATCAATGTTTGTGTGGAAAAAATAGAAGAAATTTGTTATCTAAAAATTTATGTTGATAAAAAAAATATAAGAATAAAAAGGAATAAGAGTTTTTTTAAGCGATAAAATGACATTTTAATCCTCATATAAAAGTGATATAATTATTGTAAAATGATTATATTAGATAGGATGCCAGATGCAAAGTGTCTTATGGTAATTTGACATGCCAAAATTCGGTTAAAAAGATAACGACAATTTAACGACAAGGTGTCCATAACAAAATAATAAAAGACCAGAAGATTAAATTTAAACTTTAAAATATTATGGAGGTTATATGCAACGGTTCTAAAATATTTGAGGAGGTTTTGTATGATTGAGCCTTTTTCTTCTTTTTTTTTTTTTTTTGCGTTGGCACCTGGTATCCTGAGCCAGGCCATCTTTCAGGCATAATAACGGACTCAGACTAATCTGAATTGAAGCATGACAGGAACCATTAAGGTTGGTGCCCCTGGCCCCTAAGATGCTGCGTTCTCACGTCTCGAACTAGAAACTCATGGTTAAGCCAGAACAGTTCCAACTAGCTAATCTAATCATCAGGGTCTAAGCCTTGTTTTTATAATATATGTTTATATATATATTGTTTGTAATTAATATTTTATTTTCTCGCGCAAGTTATGATATTTTGCTGTCATATCTGATTTGCTGATAAAAATCATGTGCAGACGGACGATAAAAAAAAGAGAGCCTAAAAATGATTTTTAAAAAAAAAAAAAAAGTGTTACTACGGTTTCTCAATTAAGTGCTGCCATTTCCTAAAAAGATAGTGCTTGTTTTAATAAGGGAAAACATATACGGGAGTCCTTATAATTTTACTTAATTTTGAATTAGATCCTTACAGTTTATTTCCTTTTTATTGGATCCTTAGAGTTTTTTTTACTTTAATTATTAGTGCTTTTGCTCATGTTCTGTCTGTTACTCCAAACGGCGTTTGTTTATGTTTGGAAAGGTAACTGCCATGTGGTCGAGCAAAATAGTTTAATTTCCAATAATTTTCAAAGCCAATTTTCTTTCCGACGGCATGTGATGCTGTGCAAATTTCTTGCTTTTGAAAGTATTCCCAGCTGGTTCTTGCAGAGGGAAACCAACGTTGCCTAGTTTTCTCCACTTTTAACCAGTTTCATCACTATTGACTGTGCCTATGAAAGGGCGTTTTGACCGTACTTTTCTTTTCATCACTGTTGCAGAAAGGGACCAAGCCTCCCATGGGGAGAAAATTCAAGAGAGATGATGCATATCTAAGAAAAATAGGAAATCCTCTTCTTGTCCACCATTATGAGTTACACTTGCACACAAGCCTCACAACTCTTCTTCGTTATTGTTTCCAAAGTGTCCAAAAACAGGGCCAAACAGAGCACAAGCTTCGCAGCATTTTGGACGACCACAGAGCCAAGCTGAGATGATGATGGATTTATTGGCCAAAGCAAAGGCAAAGTCCACCAATAACAGCACTAATAAGAACGTGAATCTTTTAGCGGTCTTCTTTTCTGAAGACAATTTTGCCGTTGCCGACAAACCCAAGCATTTTTCTTCCGTCCAATCACCCGGTTCCTCCTTCAAAAGAAGTTGGGGCTATCTTCCTTGTGCGGGATTTGGCAGAGAGAACTATTAAAAGCAAGGAAGTTGCAGAGCATCAAATATGCGGTCGGAAAGAAAATCGGTTTCGAAGACTATTGAAAACTAAACCCTTCTGCTTGACCACGTGGCAGTCACCTCTCACATAAACAAACGCCGTTTAGAATGGCAAACAGAATATGAGCAGAAGGACAAACAATTAAAGTGAAAAAATTCTAAGGATTTAATAAAAAGAAAAAAACTACAATTACCTAATTCAAAATCAAGTAAAAATATAAGGACTCCCGTATATGTTTTCCTTTTTAATAAAGAAAAACGTTGTCACTGCTTTCCCTTTTTTCACTGTTATTATTTTATGCCAACGCGCTCCTTCCTTAATAGCTCGTACTTTGGAAACGCCATCGCCTAAAAAAATAGTGTTTCTTATACACCACATGAAAAAAGAAAGAAAGAAAAAATGTGTTATTTGTTATGAAGTTAACCCAAAATAAAAGTAGATTGGAGAAAAGAAGTAGAGAAGAAATTAAGAGAATGATATTATATTCCTTTACTTGCTTCACTTTGCATCACAATACAATAGTATGTCCTATTTATAGGCATAATCTTACATATCAATTATACTATTACTTAAATGATAGATAGTGGACAATAAACCACATAAATGTGAAGTGAGGGTGAGTTATAAGATTAAAGACATAGTGGAAGATTAATGCTTAGTGGAAGTAGTGGAAGTTGATGAAGTTGAAGAGAAAGAGGAGATGAACATCCACATGTTATAATATTCATAACACTCCCCATTGGATGTTCATTATATAAGATATGTGCCTCATTAAAAAACTTCAACTAGGAAAAATCCTGTAGGACAAAAATCTAGCAGAAGAAAAAGAATACACATTCATTGATACACTATTCGGTGCTGTCTCATTAAAAACCTTACCAGAAAAACCCATGGGAAAAACCACAAACAAGGAAAAAAGAGGGCAGTGTGTATTTAACTCCTCCTCTTGATAACATTAATTGATATTCCTGAGTCTGTGACATCAGATATCATGAACAAGCTTCTCAAATATTGTAATAGGAAGTGACTTGGTGAACAAATCTCCTAGATTTTTATTTTAACAGATTTGCTAGATATATATTTCACCATCTTTTGAATATTATGAGACAAATACTCCATTTGGAATTACCATCATGTGAATCAAAAAAGAATATAGAATTCTATTCCAATGTCTTTGGTGAAGAACAATATCTTACCAGTAAGTTAACAGTAAATAATATGTCAGGTCATGCGTGACTGATAAGATATGATATGGTACTTCTGGACCTATAATTTAGTACTTTTGGACCAAGTAGTTCTTCATCACCTTCTCGAAATATATAAGGTTCTTTATGCACATCCACAAATCTCACAACCATCAAAATACATAATGGATGTGATTTATCCATATAAAAACACTTTATGACCTTTTTTGTATCAATTATTTGATATACAAAAATCTTCATTTCTCAAGTATTCAATTTACAATTCAAGGCAAAACTTTATTCTTCCCAAATCCTTCATTTCAAATTCTTTCGTGTAAACAATTTATAGCTTTTATGAGTTCTTCAGGAGTTCCGATAATATTTATAGCATCAATATAAACAAAAATTATAACAAACCCTTTTTAAAAAGTTTTTCATAGAAATACATGGGCGAATTAGATTATTTTTATATCATTTCTTCAATCGATATTTACTTATTCGGTCATACCACATATCCTGATGGCTTCTAGCAACTTATTTAATTTAATTATTGTTCTCAAGAACTTAAATTGTATGCTTATGGTAAATAAAATCTTTCAGGGAATTTCATATATTTTGATCCAGAACTATAAAATAGATGATACATACTGAAATTATTTTAATCTTCATAATATTTCATATCCTGAAAGATTTTCTTATATATGCTCCTAGCATATTTTGGATCCTTTAAGGATTATCATGTAAATTTCACTATTTAATGATCCTCATCCATGGGTCATCATAATATTTAGCAGGTGCATTTCATAACTACCAGCCTATTCAAATATGCAAAATTATATCCACCACAAAAGTAATATATCTCATCATAATCATTTGTGAAAATCTTTATTTTCACATAAACATCCATATATTCTATAGAAACTTTATATTTTATGTATTCAGACTGCAGGTCCATTTTCACATATCAAAATAATATTTTCATCACGTCTTTTCTTTTTTACTTTTCTTCTTGGCTAAGTTTATTTCTACTTTGTATGATAGATCTATGTGTAAGATCCTTTTTTTATCACGTAATATTCTTATCAAAATTGTTATCTATAACCTTTATCTTTTCGGTTCTGTTTTTCACTTGTGACATAACTTATTGAGATCTCTTTCTTCCTCTTCAGGTACCTGAACCTCTTCTAGGGTTTTACCATTAGTTATGTTTTGACACTCTTTTAGAGTACATGCCTCATCAATATAACTTCTAAGTTGTATGCTTCTCTCTATTCAATATATTTATATTGGAACCAATTAACCTCTCATGCTTCAGGCATGTCTCATTTTTATTTATACTAATTGGAGCATTTTCAGCTAGAATAAGAGATTAAAAAATTTTCATTCAGGTCAGTAAAATATTTTGTAGCATTTCATGAATGCAATTTTGATGAACTTCTGGTCCATACTGATATATATGAGGATCTGTATTTGATAGTAATAATGCATTCCATGCATTCTCTTTTTCCAGCTACTCAATTTCTCCCCCTCATGTTAGGAAAACTTTGTCAAATAACAATTAACTAAGCGTGCAGTATAAGTCTCTTAAATCCATTTTTTTCTTTTAGAAACATTATTTTGTTCCATTTAGAGACAAATAAGAAGAAGGAGGTTCTTACTCAACATATGTCCGAACTTTCTTTAAATATCCATCTATGTGCATTGTGGTGGATTGGTAGGAATAAATATTGCACATTTCAATCTTTAGACGGAAAATATCTGGCTCCTGACTAAAAGCCAATTTTATTGGGAGAATTTTGTTGCCTTGATGTATATAAGTGCTGCAATATATTAAATTAAATATGCCAACACTAAAATGAAAAAACTTGTTCTCATAAATATTGATCCAGCTATTCACAGAGACATTAACAAATGATTTTACTAGATCATTTTGTTAAGTAGGCTTTTCAACATCAAAAACCTGATATATAAATTCCCTAGTATATTTAAAATCAAGTTTTTAGGATCACATACTCTAGAAATATTTATCTAAACAATCTTGCAAGCTTCAGGTTGCAAACTAATGTCAGTCACACATGTCACCATTTTATATAGATGCATCTATCAAATATTGAATACTTGTATGGCTTATGTGCTTCTAAATGGGCTTATATATATGAGTTTAATATATTTCCAGAAATGTAGTGATCCATTCGAAAACAAAATATAACTAGTGATATTTTATAATCAATTTTCTTTTAGAATAAGCAGCATATACGGATTCTTAAAAATGTTAGCTATTTGGAAGAAGCTTCTGGTTCTTTAATAGATATCAATACATAATCTTTAATAATTAGTTGCATCATATAGTTCAAGATGATCAAACAAGTCATGTCAATAATAAATCTAATTATATCAGTAAACTTCTGGTTTACTGTACCATGTTTTGTTACCAACAATAAATTTTTCAATATAATATATGATTGATGATATTCATTTATGAAATTGATATGAAAAATATATCCAATATCAACTCATACTTGTATTCCAACCATCTACCCCTCAAGTGTGAGTCATTCGAACATGATTTCTTTTTTCATATATTTCATAAATAGTGATGAGTATATAATAGGCTAAGGCCAATAATCTATTTTTTTGCTTGGAAGCTCAAGTACTTCCTAATTCATATATAGTTAGGAACTTTATCCCAATTGTGCTATAACATTTACACTCTTTGGAGAACCAAAGTTACGATGTAGATCTATAGGTCATATTTTTCACTATCAATACTTTATTTATTTATAAAAGAAAATCAGTATTAGTTCTTCTGGAATCATATTAATATTATTACATATAGTTCTTCAAGAACTATATAATTTAAGAGGAATATGAAAGACAACTTTATTTTAATATATATTAACATAATAACAAATAATTATAAGTATCACAGATTCAGCTTGCAATACACATAGAGAAAACACAAAAATGTAGAAGAATATTTAAAATGAACTTTTGCAAATAAAGTACAAATAAAAAATAATGTTTAAAACTTCTCAATATTAATCAAGGTACTATAGACATCTAAAATATTTAAAACTAATATTGAATCAGATCATATTAATAAGATATAAATAAAAAAATATAACTAGTAACTTTTGTTATATGTCTATAGTTATATGTCTTCTATTTTTATATATACTCTGGGCATCTATCTTTCTTTACAACTTATTGCCTTCAGGCATTAGAATTACCTTTGATATTTTCATAATATCACATAGTCTTTCTGATTCCATAACCATTTTCTTTTTTAACATTTATTTTTCAATGAATTGATACATATTTGTCTATATGACTTCTGGTCATATTATAACATTTGTTCATAATTTTATCATATTGATCATAGGGCTATTACTAATTTATCATATTGATCATAGGGCTATTACTAATTCTTCTGTGATGATTTAACAGTCAAGTCCCAAGATTATTGCCTTTTTAGTTGTCAGTTCCACTGATACAATGTGATCATACTCTTTATCACTATTATGGATACATTCCTTACTTTTAATAGCACACCATTAATTTTCTCAAATATTAGTCTTCCGGATTATAACAAAATTTTCAGAACTACGAAGTTCTTTTGTATCATTTAATTTTTTAAAACCATCAATGTTCAAGGCTTTGATATAGATTATCAAATTATGAAAATCTTGCCATGCCATCTGTTACAACCACAAGATGGTCTTTTATCAAATAATCATTAAAACGTGATGTGGCTTCTGGCTATCTAATCACAAAATCAAGAGCACAATGGCTATTAGCCATTCGTTTATATATTTAACATTTTACTTTCTAAGACAACAATTAACTAATATCAAATATGATAATCATATATAGTAATTTTATAGATGAACATAAACCTCATAGCAAATCAAGAAGTATAAGAATAGTAGAATCATGGAAATATAAGAAAAGTAAGAAATAAAAATAAAAATTTTCATATCTCAATATGATAAATAGAATATTCAGTTACCAATGAATCAATAAGGTTAATATACAAAACCATCATTTTCTCTAAGTAAATTGGAGAAATTTTATCAAACTATTCAAATCAAACTATTTTCATTCAATGAACAAAACATCAATGTATATCAACTAGAAGCCATAAACTCAAATGGTAGAGTCTCTTGCTGATAACATGTTATGAAATTAACTAACAATGAAAGTAGATTGGAGAAGAGAGGTAGACAAGAAAATGAGAGAATGATATTGTATTTCTTTACTTGTTTCACTTGGCATCATAATACAATAGTATGTCCTATTTATAGGCATAGTCTTACATACAAGTTACAGTATTACTTAAGTGATAGATAATGGATAATAAACCAAATGCATGGGAAGTGAGGGTGAGTTACAAGATTAAAGACAGTGGGAAATTAATGCTTAATGGAAGTAGTGGGAGTTGATGAAGTTGAAGAGAAAGAAGAGATAGACATCCACGTATTATAATATCCATAACATTATTATATTAAAGCCCATTTTTGTGTTTGTTGTAGTGTTTGGGTAATTTAACATGCGCAGAGAGAGAGGGGGGGAGAGAGAGAGAGAACAGCGAATTAAAGCGAATTAACGAGAGAGAGAGAGAGAGATAAGTATATTGTATGTGTATATAGTGTGTGTGTGTGTGTGTCATTTCATGATTGCATCATGTGAATAATATTTTTTTGGGTCAGAACATCATGTGAATAAGTTTTAATGTGGGCAAAATACATACGGCAAACAAAACCAGTGTTGCACGGAGGCTTGATTTTGAGTTTGAAATTTTTAATAAAAAACACTCCATTCTTGTTCTGACTTTTTGTTAAAAACATCCATATATACACGTAATATTATCCTCTAAATAAATAGTAGTTGCATGAAGCAATGAGTACTTGTAATTCTTTCTGCTTTTCTGTATGAGTGACGTAATTCTGTTTTTTAATGCATTATTTTTTTTCTGATTTTTTTAATGCATTATGAGTTTATGACTATCAGTATCACAATACACTAGAATACGACAAGAGAGATTAGGCTTGGGACTTGGGCGTGCGGGAATAAAAGGTCGCAGGCTGATTCTAAGTGCGTTTCTTACCTGGGAAATAAAAACGAGAAATTTTTTTTAGTAAGTTTAACTTTAAAAATTAAAAAAAATTGATTTAAAAGTTTTTAATTAATTCTTATTATCTTATTATCTTATATCTTTTTTATTAAAATTTTAAAATCTCATTTTTTTAATTTTTTAAATGGGGCTTATTAAAATTTCTCATCCCCTCTCCTTATCGTCATTTCCTTCATACCAAATATAATGTTCGGGTTATTTAAGTGTGTCCCATCCTAATTTCTCATTTGGATCTCAATTATTTTGAGACAAGATAAAATTGTCTCAGAATAGGACAATACATGAGATAATTATGTCTTATCCTAGTATGCTATTTTTTAATTTTATAAATGCATTTTACTTATATTATCAATTGTTATTTTAATTATATTGTTTACAAGTTCTCTTATATAGATGATATATGATTTTTTTAGTAGATATTTTGAGTTTATGTATTTCTGTCTTTCAAGAAACCTTTTTTCAATTTTCAGTTCTTCTAAATTTTCATCTACTTTTTTTTTGTACAGTTTTTATCATGAACTCCTATATTCCATATATAGTTATTTTCAAAAAGTAAAAAAAATAAAAAATAAAAAAACAGAAAGTTTCTGCCCCTTCTCGATAAGAACAGGACACATGAGGAGCGGTCATCCTATCTGGATGACTTGTCCCATAAGCACCCTAACTTTTTATTTTGGTTGACACTCTATCGAACTTTGCGGAAGCAGAGTTTAAGTCAAGATAAAATATAAAAATATATAGACTTTTTTTAATTTAGTAAAACAAGTTTAAATCATATAATTTTTTTATTTTTTAAAACACAGACATTTTCTTGTTGATTATAAATATTTTTAATATTCTCACACTAAAATAATCATTATATATAAAATATGAAAGTTCTATTAAGTCACAATATTGACTGAAAAAATGATAAAAAAAATACTTATTGAATTTGGAAAAGATAAATAGGTAATACTAACTACTCTTGTAATAGTTTGTACTACCTCTGATCCTGATTATAAGAGCCAGTTAACTAATTTGAGGAGATTAATGAAATAAGTTGAGTTAGTTATTTGTTATAAATAGGTGTTGTCTTTCCTAAAATATTCTTACTAATCAAATGTATTGATTAGAACTAGTATTGTTAGAAGGGCTACTTTGAAAAAATGTATAAATATGAGAGACAAAATGGATTGGGGTCTTATATTTAAGACCAAAATAAAAGTCAAACAAAGACATATATTAAGGACCGGAGGTAGTATTATTTAATTTGTCAAAATCTTCCACTTGTCATTTTGAAATTCAATAGATTTTTTTGTCATTTTTCTTATTGAAAAAACATGAATAATATTTCATCAAAATTAATCAATGTAACAGTCACCATCATTCATTTTCAAAATTTTATTGGCAAAATTTTTTTTTCCAAATTTATTATCCATGTAAATAGGAAAGAAATAAATATTATATCCCCTATGTTAGAGAGAAAGAAAGCCCAGGAGCGCCGGAATCATATGATTCCAACAATTATAAATTAAAATTAAAGTAAACGGAGAAACGAATCTCAAGCCCAAGAGTTCCCAAATTCATCTGCATCTAATGTCGTTTTTAATTTATTAAAAAAAACAAAGAGTATAACCGACGTGACGTTTCAACAAAATACTACCTCCAATTTTTAATTTAAAAGTTAGATAATTAATTTATGATATCAAAAAAATTAGTTAAGTTTGTTATTTGTAACAAATATATGTTATCTTTTATATATTCTTATTAATCTTATGTATCAGAATGAAAACATTTTAATATGTGCAATTATTACTTTGAAAAAAAATATAAATATAAGAAACAAAGTAAATTAAGATTTTATATTTAAACTCAAAATAAATCTCAACTAACTTTTTATATTTAGGGCCGGAAGTAGTAAAATCCAGTAATAAAGGAATGTTTTAGTTTTCTATTTTGAAAACAATTTTTGTTTAAAAAAATTAAAAAAAACTTGTTTGGTAATTGATTATTTTAAAAAACAAAAAAAATAGTAATATGTTTTGAAAAAACTAAAAAACCAAAGCAGCTTTTATATGTTTTTTTTTTTGTTCTTGTGTTTTTTATTTTTGTTTTGAAAATTTTAAAAAATCTTCTTCTCCTCTTACCTATTACTCACTAACTATCACTATCAGTGACAAATACAATGTGTCAAAGTTTTTTATATGATTTTTTTCTAAATGTGATTTTTTAAAAATTATTTTCTAAACAAAAATTGTTTTTTCCAAAACTTGTTCTAAAAAATAATTTTAGAAAATTTTTTTTGAGAATAAGAAAAAAATAAAATAAACAGGCCAAAAGTCTTTGGAGATGACGAATCATGCCTCTCCATCATCGAGAGCACCGCAGCAAAAATAAACAAAAGGCCAACAATTGAGCTTCTGCTCACTTTGTTATGGACGCGCAAAATGCTGACCGTAGGAGACGGCGTGTAAGGTATAAAATAAGACAATTATTGAGTGCGATGTCTGACTTTGTTATTAGTTTAAGCTTTTAAAAATGAATAGAGAAGCAAAGTTGTCCAATGTAACCATATACTGGATACTATATATGCACATGTGCGTGAGAGCCTAAAAGCAGATCCGAGGCACAAAGAGAGATGGAGATGGAAACAACGAAGGAAGAAAACAAGCTCAAAGAGCGTAAGGTCTCATGGGCAAAGCTCCGTCGAGTTGACTCTCTCAATCTGGAAGCTGGAAGGGTTTCTGAGACCCAAACCTCAACGGTACACTATTTCACTCTCTCTCTCTCTCTCTCTCTCTCTCTCGGGTTTTGCCTTTTGTCTTTCTCACTTTATTGATTGAATCTTAATTAATTTCACACTTTGCTTGTTCACAGTTTACTTGGAAAGTCACTCTGAGTTTAGCATTTCAAAGCTTGGGGATTGTGTATGGAGATATCGGCACGTCCCCACTTTATGTGTATGCCAGTACTTTCACCAAAGGGATTCAAAACATCGATGACATTCTCGGTGTCTTGTCCCTTATCATCTATACCATCATCCTCGTACCTATGCTTAAGTATGTTTTCATCGTCTTATGGGCTAACGACAATGGAAACGGTAAGATCTCTACTTGTTATTGTGCTTGTATATGTTCTTTCTTTCTTTCTTGGATATAAAGACGTGGGGTCGATCTGTGTACTTATTTTCTTTCTCTGTTTTTTTTTTTTGGGGGTCTGAAATATGAACTTTATTTGTTTGTAGGCGGAGCTTTTGCGCTCTATTCGTTGATATGTCGCCACTTGAAGGTGGGTCTCATTCCAAATCAACAGCCAGAGGACAGGGAGCTTTCAAACTACAGACTGGAAGAACCATCCAGCCAACTTAAACGGGCCGAGAAAATAAAGAACAAGGTAGAAAATAGTAAGCCTGTGAGGATTTTGCTCGTACTTATAACCATTGCGGGAACTGCGATGGTGATTGGAGATGGAGTTCTTACTCCGTCAATTTCAGGTATTTGAATCTCAGTCTAAATGGGTATATCCAGAACCGATTAGAATTATACATATATATATATATATATATATACTACCTCCGGTGCTTAATACAAGACTCTATTTGACTTTTATTTTAATTCTAAATATAAGACTCCAATCCACTTTGTTTCTCGTATTTATACATTTTTTTTTCAAAGTAACCCTTCTACTAATAATAGTTCTAGTCAATACATTTGATTAATAAAGATATTTTAGGAAAAACAACACCTATTGAAGACAAATAACTAACTCAACTTACTTTTTTAATCTCCTCAAATTAGTCAACCGTCTTTTATAATTAGGAACGGAGGTAGTATATTGCTCAGTTTCTGATCCAGTTTTTAACTCTATGCATGCAGTCCTTTCTGCGGTAAGCGGGATCAGTGAATCCATGGGTCAAGGTAGTATACTCTCATATAAGTGTGAATTAATATTTGAAGTTACGAATCAATTCGAGATTAGGTGATCGTATACGTAATTGGAAATTGTTTTTACTATTTGGATCTTTTCAGGCGCTGTTGTGGGAATAACTATAGGGATCCTAGTGGGCCTTTTCTCTGTTCAACGATTTGGGACTGATAAAGTGGGATTTTCATTCGCTCCCATTGTCCTTATATGGTTTTCATTCATCGGCGGAATTGGTCTTTACAATTTATTCAAATACGACGTTGGGGTATTGCGTGCTTTCAATCCAAAGTACATATTTGATTATTTCAAGAGGAATGGTAAGCAAGGATGGATATCACTTGGAGGAGTCTTTTTATGCATTACAGGCACGTAGCTACTTTTGAATCTTTAATTTTTCCTTTGACTTGGATCTCCCTTAAATTCTAATTATTGATTAGTGTTCTATACGTACAAATATCAGGATCAGAAGCCATGTTTGCTGACTTGGGTCACTTTAGCGTACGAGCAGTTCAAGTAAGTCCATGTTTAATCTTCATTTAGCATTATATTCCCAAGGTGGGTATTTAAAAAAAAAAAATCTAAAAGCAAAAGGAGTTCAATTTCATATCGTGGAAATTAAAAAGCTTAAATCTCAGTGTGCTCAAAACATCATTCTTTCAGCTTGGCATACTCTGTTTTGGTTCTGTTTTCTCAAGCTGCGTTATCCCTTAGCTTTTCTCAAGGATTCTCTACTAAGAAAAACACTATTGTCCCAGAAAATTCCTTGGTGAAGCAACAAATTGAATTGACCTACATGATAAATAATAATGTTGCAGATTAGCTTCACTTGTGTCACATTCCCTGCATTACTAGCTGCATATACTGGGCAGGCAGCATATCTACGAAAGTTCCCAGAAAACGTGTCCAATACCTTCTATGATAGCATACCTGGTAAGTTTATTCATTATAAAAGGAGACAGACACAAAAACTTTTGAACTGGAAAGGATTAATCCCTGACATTTAGCCCTTCAATTGTGAATAATAACGTGCAGATCCCTTATATTGGCCAACATTTGTCGTAGCCATAGGCGCTGCCATTATAGCTAGCCAAGCAATGATTTCAGGAGCATTTTCCATCTTATCACAGGCTCTAAATCTGGGTTGTTTTCCAAGGGTGAAGGTTGTTCACACTTCTGTGAAGCACAGCGGCCAAGTCTACATTCCTGAGATCAACTACATGTTCATGATTGCTTGTATTATTATCTGTGCAGCCTTCAAGACCACAGAAAATATCAGTCATGCATATGGTAAATGTGGCTGTTCTTTTTAATAAGTCCTGTTAATCTACCTATTTTGATTTGGTTGAATCATTTCATTTTAATTAACCTTTTTACATGTGATGCAGGGATTGCTGTGGTTTCTGACATGATGATCACGACCTCGCTGGTTACACTTATAATGCTAACTATTTGGAAGACAAGTCTCTGGTGGGTTACTCTCTTCCTTCTGATATTTGGCTCCATAGAGGCACTCTATCTTTCATCTCAATTAACCAAGTTTCCACAAGGAGGCTTTCTTCCAATTGTATCTGCTATCTTCTTTACCATAATCATGGGAATATGGCATTATGTGCACAAAGAAAGATACAATTTTGAGCTTGAGAACAAGATCTCCACAGAACATGTGAATGAATTGATCAATGGTTCGAATGTGAACCGTGTGCCCGGAATCGGACTTTTATATTCTGAGCTAGTTCAGGGTATTCCTCCCATATTCCCTCACTTCATTGCCAATGTACCATCAATCCACTCTGTGGTTGTGTTTGTTTCCATAAAGTCAATTCCTCTTAGCAGAGTCGCATTAGAAGAGAGGTTCCTATTTCGCCAGGTGGGACCAAGAGAGCACAGGATGTTTCGATGTGTTGTGAGGTATGGTTACAATGATAGGATTGAAGAACCAGAGGTGTTTGAAAATCAACTAGTTCAACACTTAGAGGAGTTTATTCGTCATGAAGATCTTATTATGATCCATGAAGAGGCTCAGGGAAGCACAGCACAAGTTGGTGCTTTGGCCTGGAACGAGAAGGAGAGTGATGGTGAGGTGATGAGAGGGAAAAGCTCTAGTTCTCACAGGATAGCACCAGAGCTAAATCTGGGAATTTCACGTGCCTCATCAGATTCTACCCGTGCCCCTCAAGGCCACAATGCTGTTGATGAGGAGGTCAAGTTTGTGGCAAAAGCAAGGGAGAAAGGGGTGGTGTATTTGTTGGGGGAAGCAGACGTGGTGGCTAAGCCTAATTCATCCTTCATCAATAAGATCGTTGTCAATTATATTTACAGATTCTTGAGGCACAACTTTAGGCAAGGGGTCACACATATGGCTGTTTCTCGTAAAAGGCTTCTTAAGGTCGGAATGACCTATGAAATATGACAGCCTCGTGCGAGTATATATAATTATATATTAACGTATCATATATTTTCAACATCACTTTTGTACCTTGGTTTTTGTGTGAATCTGCATATTTATCTTTGTTTCTAGCTCACACCTCTACATAAATGAGAGAGGGAGTGATGTTTTAATTTTAAATGTAAACTTAAAATATGAGGTTTCTTGTTTGCCATGTAGATGATCTATAGGGATTTATGTTAGAGATGTGAAATTCTCCCTCTTCAAGTCTCATCCGTGTAATTAAACCTTCGTCTATGTTAAATAGATGTACTTTTACCCTGTTAGCTGGATAGTAGTAAGTTAGTCGCTTTTCTATATATATCCTTTACTCACAAGAAATAAATCTTCCTCTATATTAACATTGTTATATTGTAACTAAGAGAATAATCTAGAATAATCTTTCCCTTCGCTCTTTGCCTTTCTCGATCAGTAAAATCTTTTCATCCTTACCTCTTTTTTTTTTAATTTCAGAATTAGCAGCAAGCACATAACTAATAAGATAGTGAATATTTGACCAGGTTCAGACAATGTACAACTCCCTTGTTAAGGAATTACTAATTAGCATATCAAATAGATACCTTAATAGAGAAAATCCACGTGTCCAACTTGTCTAGTCTTGTTTCCCTCCTTTACAGTGTCTACGTTGCTTTTGCCTTGTTTGCTTTTCTATGTAAGTGGGGGCAGTGGCGTCTTTAAGACAATATTTGAAAATTTCAAATTGATTCAACTAAGCTGATTCGATATTTTTTATTTCTTTTTTTGCCAACGTTATCTTTCATATTTGAATCACTCACTTGCTATGTAAAAATTTTTAGGGCATATATTTTTTGGGATTTTCCCTTTCTTTAATACTCCATCTAGTTCAAAATATAAGATAAATTTTGTTAAAGATGCTTGATTTTTTTATAAAATAACATTCACTTTTATCTAAGTATTTAATGAGTTTTTTTTTTAATTTTATCATCATACTTTTTTTTTCTTCTTTGATTCATTTATTGTATCTTTTACTTATTTTTTTTATTGATAAGAGCATGTCTGGGAAAAAAATATATGGCTTGCATATTTATTATTTCAAACTAATTTTAACTTTTTTTATAAACATAAATAGATAAAATTTAGTTTATATTTTAAACCGGAGAGAATATTAATTTAGACTTTTTCAAATAACCACAATTTTCTCAAATAGTCAACTGCGCAGGTCATTTTAATTTTTCCAAAAGTCAAATAGTCAAAATTTAGGTATGACCCGGAAACGAAAATCAAACGTCTATAGCCACAATGTGTTTGGGATAGAAGTGCCCCGGACCGATCCAAACGCTCGGCGAACGAAGGGCGGCGATAAGTAGCGAGAAATTTGGGCGCGAGATCTCTGCCCCAGCTGCGTAGGAGAAAATGGGAATGGGAAGATGGTTGAAGATAGCTGTGCTTGTGGGGATCCTGGGGATATTTAGAGGATTGATAAAGAATTATGGATGGGACTGGGACAAAGACGTAGCTATTCAGATATTGAAAGATCAGTATGATAAACTGGGTATTTGGGCCATCCCACTGTACGTCGCTATACATACACTCTCTCTCGCTCTCTGTTTGCCCTCTTCTGTTTTCTTGGAAGCCGCCGCTTCTCTGCTATTTGGCTTTTTCCCGGCCCTGCTCTGCGTCTTCTCGGCTAAGGTGCTCGGTGCTTCTCTTTCGTTCTGGATCGGCAGGTTTGCCTTCTTCTTCTTCTATATCAATTTCGTTGTTTATCGTCAATGGAACAAGACTCTCATATCTTTATTAGGTTTTGGTTGAATTTTGACTGGCTTTCCTTGTTTAATGCTATTTCCATCCTAATTATAAGAGCTAGTTGACTAATTTGAAGAGATTAAAAAAAAATTAAATTAGTTATTTTTAATAAATATGTTGTCTTTTCTAAAATATCATTATTAATCATTAGAATTATTATTATTAGAAGAATTATGTTGAGAAAAAATATAAATATAAAAAATAGAATAGATTGGTATCTTGTATTTATGATAAAAAATAATAATCCTCTGTGACTTATTAGTCACGGACTCAGCTGAGGCTATTCTCTGATCAATCTGTTAAGTTGAATCCAGTCTTCATCAAATTAAGTCGCGGAGAGACTCTGGGTTAATTCATATGAGTTGTAATTGTATACCAGTCAGTTCATCCTTCACTACCCTACTCGTTTCCTGATATTGATCATTGATTTTTTTGTATAAGGTGAATAGCGAAATTCTACCTATATAAGCATATTAACCTATTCATCAGTAGTGAGGTAAAACAAAAAACCTACTCATCGGTAGAGAAAGTACCGATTGAGGGTATGTAAATCTTATTTTAAAACCGTCTTTTTCGATAAATGGTAGTGGGCTGTCATTTGCTCGAGACTAGAGCGTAGAGACTCCTAGAATTACAGGTTGTGACCCTCTTTCTTTTTCCTTTTTAACCCCGTATTGAATAATCACTTCTCGATGGTTTTGATCAACCAATGTCTTCGCTACTGAATCTAAAGAATGCATCAATGCACTCTAATTTCAATATCCATCTGGTTTGAGAACCTGGGAATATCTTGAAAATACTCCTTGATATCTCCTATTATTTAGGATAACAATGGAAAAGGAATTCTTATCAGCTGTTTATCTTGCAAGCTAAATTGCCTGAGAAAAATAATTTTAGTTTCTTTCTGTCTTTCAATAGATATGTGTGCCAGGAACTACAAGAGTCAGAATTAATGCCCTTGTATTTTGTGGTTTTATTGCGTCTATTTAACTTCTCGCACAAGCTCAGGTTATGGCCTTATGTATATATTCAGAAGAAAGAGTCAGATAGTTCTTGTCCCTGAGGGTAGTCATGAATTTATCCTGATATAAGTAGGTTCATAAAGTATATGGTGAGTTTAAACAATATTACATTACCAGAGATTAAGCTCTCATTCTTGGTTCAGTGACATGAAAATCACTACGACAGTTTGCTGAAAACTGCCTGTGTTGTGCTACCCCAATGAGATTAAATTTTGTTGGTGGATAGCATTAGTCAATAAGGTTGTTGCATGAAGGCTACCCTACTCTTGTTAACAAGTTGAGCAACAGTTTCCCTTGCATTAAATGTTATGTTTGCAATTAACACGCATAAGTCCTCCTATGTTTGACGTTATTTGTTTCAATCGAATTCAACTCGATTCCTTTTTTCAATTCAGGTTAATCTTGAGAAGTTCAAGTTCAGCAGTAGGGTGGGCTCAGAAAAACAAATATTTTCATCTCCTTTCTAGAGGAGTTGAGCAAGATGGTTGGAAATTTGTACTTCTTGCTCGCTTCTCTCCTTTGCCCTCCTATGTTGTTAACTATGCACTTGCTGCTACTAAAGTAGGGTTCTTGTTGGATTTTCTGCTTCCCACTGTTATCGGATGCATCCCAATGATCCTGCAGAATACTTCTCTTGGAAGCCTTGCTGGTGCTGCTGTTGCTACGGCCTCTGGCTCTGGGAAATCTCCAATATGGTCTTACCTGTTTCCAGTAGTTGGTATACTATCTAGTGTGCTTATTTCTTTGAGAATCAAGAAGTACTCAAAGTCACGTTTCAATAGCTAAAAGCTTTCTGTTCAAAGATAACCCTTTTGACCTGGGGTAGAACTTATCTGGAAATGAAGTGCCCTGAAAAGAGTTAGTCTTTTGGGTTGATATTCATATTTAGTCTCTGACATGTTCTATTATGCCGACTCCTTATAGGACTTTTTTTTTGTCCTATCCCTTTTCTTCTTAGGACTGTTTTTTGTGATAACACTTGCACCAATGATCTACTTATGAACGTCACACAGCTAAAAGAATCCATGTATTGGTGGTGAGTGGAATTAATTGTTGAGAGTATTTCTTCAGTAGGTCCAAGTACTAGAAAAGTCGTCAGCAAAGGAGTTGGCCATGTGAAGTTCCTTTGCGTCATTTGTCACATTGTACGATCATTATTATATTATACATGAAATATTATTGATATGGTAAAATATAGTGAAAAGATATGTATTTTTTCAACCTCTAATTTCTTCCATGAGCATCTTGCATATTCTATTTTTTTTTTTTTAAAAAAAAAAAACCAGCTGAAGGTAAAATATCATACTACCTCCGGTTTTAATTATAAGAGCTAATTGACTAATTTGAAGAGATTAAAGAAAGAAGTTAAGTTAGCTATTTGTAATAAATATATGTTATCTTTCTTGCTGATCAGGTGTGTTAGTTAGAGTTACTATTGTTAGAAGGACTAACTTGGGAAAAAATACATAAATATGAGAGACAAAGTAGATTGAAGTCTTATATTTAGGATTAAAATAAAAATCAAATGAGGTCTTATATTAAGGATCGGAGGTAGTATAACACTTTCCTGCAAATTAAGGTTGTGATTAATTAGCGGCTCATTAATGACAAGAAATCAATTTGCATGGTGAGGTCATACGTTTTTAATCAAATATCAAATTTTAGTATCACATTTCAGACTTAGGAGGGGTGTTTGGTAACTCCTAAAAACACTTAAAAGATGGTATTTTTATGCAGGTAGAAATCTAACAAAACACTTTTAAAAAGTTAATCAAAACAACATCTTAGTGATGACGACTTCATACTTTTGTCATTATCCATTATCAAACACAAATGTGGAGCATGGTATAAACTGGGTGTGCAAGCTCAGAATTGACAGCAAATATCATAAACGTGTTAATTTAAAGTACATGAGCATAAATGTCAAGACAAAATTGTGCTCCTTCCGGTTTTTTTTTATAAGAGATATTTAGAGATAATAACAAAATTTGTTTGTTAATATCTTATTTTACACTTATTTAATTATTTATATAATTGTATTTAATTTTCACATATTCTCTCTTAATCACACCCACTCTTCCACGTAAATGAGATTATATTTGGCAAAAAAGTTATATTTTTTACATGTCGATCGTTTTCAATTAATTTTAACATTTCAAATAACGTAATTTGATTAATTGTATTTTATTTTAAAAAGACAAAAGGAGTGCAATATAAATGTAAAATATATTCTAAATACATACCAACTGATTAATTAATTTTTTTATAACGTATTCCTTTTTTTTTTTGGACAAATAAGATAGGAGTCATTATTTCAATGTCATGGGGGATTCACCTGGTTCAACATTTATTATTTTATTATTATTTATTAAAATAATATTTACAAATTCATCTATAAATTTAACTTAATAAATCTAAGTAATTTATCTAAATTTTGTCCATAATTAACTTCCCAAATTGGTTCCAAATTAAGATTCTTCCGAGAGGAAAAAAAATACACGACTATGCTTCCTTTTGAATTACTCAGGATCTAGTTGGATTAGCAGTAGAAAAAATAACTTATTTTCAATTTAACTTTTAACTTTTAAAAAAGTGAGAT
The DNA here is from genome assembly GCF_004799145.2 of Neltuma alba. Lineage (NCBI taxonomy): Eukaryota > Viridiplantae > Streptophyta > Magnoliopsida > Fabales > Fabaceae > Neltuma > Neltuma alba. The sequence continues at coordinate 105,467 of NW_021633845.1, forward strand.
TGGGTAATATAATTTTTGGTTGAATTGGCTTTTATAAAAGTTAATTTGTAAAGTAAAAAAATTATTTAGATTATGATTGGATAAGTAAATTTAGTTGTAAAATAACTAAGAAGGATATAACTCTATTAAATAATAAAAAATGAAAAAAAATCATAAGTTTGCATAATATAATAATTTTAAATTATTATAATGGGAAGATGTTATATTTTATGGATACAATATCTTTAAATTAGAAATTATAGTAATGTGAAAATTTTTGAACCAAATAATATTATATAATTAATTGGATGATACATTTTGTACAATTTATATAAATATAAAATAAAAAATAACATTAAAAATAAAAAATATTATAAAAAATCATGTTAAAAATTAAAAATGCAAGAAAACATTAAAAATAAATAACTATAAATTGATTAGGAAGCATAAAAAAAATGCAAAGAGAAGTATAAAGACAACATAAGAGTAAAAATATCTTTTAATTTCAAAAATATACTTTCCCATAAATTATAAGTAAGTTTCACATAACTTTACAATCTTTCTTAAAAAAAAGCAGCTTTTAGCTTATAAATAAGACTGGCCAAAAGCTACCAAACACCTCACAAAATGCCAAACGGGTTCTTGGCTATCAAAGGTCCAAACAGACCCTTAAATGATGTGGGGGGCGTCGAACAGGGAATACTTTTTGTTTCTATGTCAATAAATACTACTTCCACTCCTAATTATAAAATCTAGTTGACTAATATAAAGAGATTAAAAAAATAAGTTAAGTTAGTTATTTGTAATAAATAAGTATTGTCTTTCTTAAAATATCTTTGATAATCAAGTATATTGGTTAGAACTACCATTATTTGAAAGACTATCTTAGGGAAAAAATGCATAAATATGAGAGACAAAGTGGATTGAGATTTTATATTTAGGACCAAAATAAAAGTCAAATAAAGCCTTATATTAAAAACCGGAAGTAGTACTAAATAATGCATACTAATAATAATTGAAAATTAAAATTTTGCATCGATGTTCAGTCAAACGTGAATTCATCGTGAGATCTTGGCTTTCATCGTTTACTCGCTAAACTAAACAGCGTAGGCGCAGGCCAACTAATAATCAATAGGTGAAGCTGCCTCCAAAATAGGTATCTCCCGTAGATGTGGAGCGCGATCCGCTTCCCCTAACCAAGCACTCAACAACTAGCCCAAAGTTGAACTTCGAACTCCAAATAAATCAAGTCCACGATCTTATCTGCCTCTTCCATTCAAGTTCCGATTCCAACTAACCTAAGCTGCCATAAAGGATAATGTAAAAATTGCAGATTTAATTTCAGTTGTAAAAACCAAGAGTAAAGACCATTCAGGGCCCCAAAAAAAAAAAAAACACATTGATATTTACCTCATTTTTAGTTCTTGAAATTTTGAAACCAATAGTTTAAAGGACAAAAAAATCTTTAGGTGCACCAAAATAAATCAAATTTCAGGATCGTAACCAAAATGAAGTCAAATTTTAATGACCAAAACTACTTGTTCCAAATTTCAGAAACCAAATTCAAAGAATAAATGGTATTAACCCCAAAAAAAAAAAAAGCACTGGGTATGCAAAGAAATTAAAAATACAGGTTACGGTGCAGAGGGGCTTACGATATTATTCCGTGGGTGGCCCCAATAAAATCCTTGCAGGACGATAGGAAATACTACCTTCGATCCTAATTATAAGAGCTAGTTGACTAATTTAAAGAAATTAAAAAGACAAGTTAAGTTAGTTATTTGTAATAAATATGTTGTTTTTCCTAAAATATCTTTATTAATCAAGTGTGTTGATTAAAACTACCATTATTAAAAGAACTACCTTAGAAAAAAATACACAAATATTAGAAACAAAGTGGATTGGTGTCTTATATTAGGACTAAAATAAAAATCAAATAAAATCTTATATTAAGGATCAGAGGTAACACGATGCAAGCGGCAAGGGTATAAATCGCTATACCCATCCATTTCATGACCGTCGTAACGCGACGATATCCACAAACATCAACCCGCATTTTAAAAAAAAAAAAAATTGAAAGGTAGGCACAAAATTGTTAGACACATTTTACAAAATTAACATTATATCGTGTTGAAAAGTAGATAATATAAGAAAACTACTATGAACCGTCAGCTCAGAATAATATGTCCGTATTGCAAGCCAACCAAGCAGGTAACAATAGCCACCACTGAGCTACAAATTCAATGAGATGAGAATTCTGTAAATATTCCATTTCCGAAAAGAAAAAATTCCAAACAACTGCAATTTTTTTGGAGATAGGATGAAATTGCTAATTCAAGATCTGGCATGTAGAAAAAACTTCATTATCGATTCTACCAGTCGTAAAAAAGCCACAAATATAGGAAAGCAAAAACAAGTGCTTCAAATTCAAAGTTATGAAGGCCTAGCAGCGGTTGTTTAGATGTCTTGTTGACCAATGGTAATGTCTCCTGAGTCCTTACCATCAAAAGATGGGAAGCCCGCATAAAGCGTCCTGTCACTAGGGGGTAAGGGACTAATTAAGAAGCCGATGGGTGTCACTACAGGATGCTCAATTACTTCTCAATTTTCCTCAATATATCTAGACAATTAAGACAGTCCATAAATCAGATCTGAAACATTTCAAGTCAATTGCATCTCAATTGAGAGGCAATTGAGTCAACTCATGCATGGCTTGAGCTTGTTTCAATACGGGCAGAGAAATTTACTGACGAATTTTGTCTTTGAATAAAAAACTACAATACTTTTGAATTAAAAGTAAAAGGCAAAAAGAACGAGAGAGAGTTTTCTGGCAGCTTGTTTTCAACCAAAACCCAAAAACTGTGTTCACAGGTCGAGATGGGGCAAGATTGAACCAAATTACAACGCTTGAGCTTGTTTCAATATGGGCGGAGAAATTTACTTACAAACCGAGTTGTCTCTTTTAGGGTGTGTTTGGTATGAGGGATTTGGGTGGGAGGGAGGGAGGGAGGGGAGGGAGGGATTTTAATCATTTTCCCTTGTTTGGCAACACACAACTTTTAGGAGGGAGGGAAAATTTTTTAAAATTTCCCCTCCCCTCCCCTCCCCAACCTCCCCTCCAAAATTGGGAGGATTTAGAGGGAAATGGCAATATTTTGTCATATTATGACCATTATGCCCATATTTTGTCATGTTGTAACTATTATGTCTATATTTTGTCATGTTGTGACTATTATGCCCACACTTTAAATAAAATAAGAGCAAAATTATCCATATTAAAATATTTTTCCCTCCCCTCCCCTCTTTTTTTATAAATCCAAACAAGATAATATTAAAATCCTTCCACTCCCCTCCTCTCCCCTTCCTTCCATTAAAATCCCTCCCCTCCCTTTCCTCTCATTGAGCCAAACATACCCTTAAGGACGGAACTCCAATACTTTTTAATTAAAAAGTAAAAGGGAGTAAAAGAACCAGCGAGAGTTTTCAGGAGGCCTGTTTATATAGGGCTAAAACCATTCCTCTGACTAGTTTATATATATAGGATAACCGACAAAGTATAGTGGGCGAAGGGTGATAGCCTAACCGGAGCAATTTTCTAGAGGCTTCCTCTCTCTGTTTTCCCCACAACTACTTTCGTGTGGAAGCCACAAGCTCCTTCGCTTTTGCCCTTTTTTAACTTTATCGCATATGGCTGCATGATCTCTGTTTTTTTATTCCTCCAATTCTAGATATAAGATTTTTTTATAGTGTAAATTATATTACAAAAAAACTTTATATTTAGGACCAGAGGAATAATATATATAAAAAAAATTTAGATGGGTTGAGTTTCAAAGGCTCCTAGAATTAAAACATATTTTCAAACTCAAAGAGCGTTTGCAAAAGTACTTACAGGTTATTCACCAACAAGATCCTTACATCTGCAATAAAATTTGAATTCACAACTTTATAGACCATATAAACCCACTTTTTATTAGCTAAACCACTCTTATTGGCTTGCATGATCTCGTATTTTGCTTTTGAAAATAATTTAATTTAATGGGCCTATCCAAACATATAATTATGAGAAAATTGCAAACAAAGACTCATAATATGTGAAATTACGATTTGAGACTCTTAATTTAGAAAATGGCAGATAAAGACCTGGTCTCATATTGTAAATATGAAATCTTAGTAAAATCTCTCAAATGCCCCTCAACCAATTGTGATTTGACCTACTGAAATTGTCATTCGTTAAAGTGAACTTATCATTTTCTCATAATTAATTTGCTATTTGGCATATCCTAAACTAAGTTGTAATTTGGTCTACTAAAATTGTCATTTGATCAAGTGAACTTGTCATTTTTCATAGTCAACTTATCATTTGACTAAGGGGCATTTCAAATATTTCATCAAAATTTTATATTTGCAATATGAGACAAGATCTTTATTTGTTATTTTTCAAATTAAGGATCTCAAATTGTAATTTCATATATTGAAGGGTCTTTATTTGCTATTTTTTCTATAATTATTTATTGGAATGGGCCTAATTCCTTGGGCTTAAGAATTAATACCCAATAACTTCTCATTGCTGGCTTTTTTGTACAAAAATTTTAGAAAAGGATTTGGGCTCACTCACAATCTAAAAGCAAGGAAATTAATTCATGATTTACTGGGACCTAACCCCCATAGGCACGAAGGCATGAAAAGTAAACCCTTTTTCATCAGGTCTAATAGATAGGAATCTCCTAGTTTTACTAAACTGCAAATATGCCTCCTCCAACATTTCGACTAACTCTAAGATCAAACCCTCTCCATGTTGTGAGAGTGTCCACTCTCTTCGCTAGTTGAACCCAAGGACGAGAGGGTCCCATTGATTAACTTTTATCCAACAACGGGCTATTATACTATTTCAAAGTTCTTGGTCTAGTTAATATGACTCAAATAATATTACCAAAAACAAAATAACTCACAAGGATTAAATCTAATAGAAGAAGTTAGTCTCTCATAACATAACGAATTAATATTTGAATCCCCACTAGAAAAGAAGCTCACATTTAGTGCCAACAGTATCTCGAATGGGATTGTCCCCAATAGGGAGAGAGGAAGACGCAAAAAAAAAAAAACTAAAAGAAAAAGAAACAAAACGTAGGATGTGTGGAGGATACTACGTAGGAGTCTAGGAGATAATTAGATAATTAATATAAAGATGTTTAGGTCAAATATAATTAAAATCGTAGAAATCTAAGCTATTTATCATGAGCTTCTTTAATAGTCAATGGTAGATTAAACAACACTCCATCGATCCGGTCCCACATACAAGAGAATTTTTTATTTAGAGTTGGCAAAAAAAAAACAGAGAATTTATTTAACGATGACATTTTTCTACTTATAAGATACATTCATAGTTTGTCTGAAATTTTTAATATCATTTTTCATTTTTGTCTCACTAGTTATTGATTATTAGTCTCGCTACATTTGCTTACTTTCTCTCACCATATAAGAATGGTGTTTTTTTTTTCAGAAAATAAGTCACATTTTTTACATATTTATTTACTTTACCCAAACTCTTAATCTTCACAATTCGGTTATTTGTATCGTGTATTAAAAAAAAATAAAAGGATAGAATGGAGTAATTGTTATGAAACTAAGAGTATATGAGAAATATTCAAAGGCACATAACCACATAGGGGGGAAGGAAGTGAACCCCAACCTGATATTGAACCAAATGGAAGAAAATTGATATCCTTAAACCTCATGATTTGATTTTGAATAAAAGCCACACACAAAAAAAGAAAAAATTCGTTGGTCGTTGTAAGAGCCACCTCTTAACTGTTAATTGGAATTGAGGCTAATATGATTTAATAGATGATAATTGCATATAAAGCAAGCCAACATCATGCAAATTTAATTCTCCTCTCAACTTTAAAAACACGTCATAATTTTAGAGGAGTCAAATTCAAGATGTGTGTGTGTGTGTGTGTGTAGAGAGAGAGAGAGAGAGAGCGAGAGAGAAAGAAGGAGAAGGAGGAGATAAGAAATCCAAAGTGGTTCCTAATTCGCAAATGTGATCTGATAGATTGATACATCATACAGAAAATTGTACATTTTTTTATCAGCTACCACGATCTTTCAATAACAATATTATTCCTTAAGCCATACACAAACATAAACTATACATTTAAAATTCAAAAGCACAACTAAACTTGACTACGTTTTTATTCTTCTGCTCTTCTTCACTATCCTTAATCATCACTATTCACATTTCTCCCCTTCATGATTATTTATTATTGCACCAACCCTAGCTATTCCCGCAAATATCATTGCTTCCCATGTAAGCCACCCTAGAGAGACACAGACACTAACAATATCACCTAAGACATTTGGATATATAATCTCAGAGTCGGTCGCTTCCAATGAAGGGGAAAAAGGGTTTGTAAAAGTAATGCCTAAAAAGAGTCCTCTCCGGTTCTCTCTCTCACTCAGAATTTTATTCAAAATATGGTTCTTTTCTCGCTGAAAATTGGTATATATTGGCACTGCTTAATTATTATTCGACTAACTTGGAAAAATCATGGAAGGGAAAAGAAGACATATCTTGCATCAGATCTTCCAAATCCCATTGATCTCCCACTAGGTTTTGATCTCCTAAGTGATGCTCATTAATAATAGTATGATTATTGATGATCTTATTGCTATTTCCTAACCCAAACATGCCCTCTCCCTCTACTCTACTTGAGCTCTGAATCATTTGATGATGATCATTAGTGTAATTGAAGCAACTATTATTGAAGTTGTTGTAGTGGCTTTTCACACTAAGATCATGAAAATTTGGGACCTCGATATTGCCTCCACGACCACCTTCCAGGTTGCAACTAGGCTGTAGTAATGTTGTCCCATAATGTCCATTATTATTATAAAGCCCTTCTTCTATGTCGCCGAGTTCTGCAGATAAAGGAAAATTACCAGCTCCTTCGACATTGTTCGTGTCAAGATGATGATTCAACGTGAAAAAGGTATCGGAAACTAATTGATCTCCGAAGATGATGGGGACTTGCATGGACAAGGAGGATGACGTGGAGGAATTAGAGAAGTTCATGGGCATTAATGGGTCGATCATGCTTGATGAGTTTCCACTGATCAGGACATGATTTTTAGGGTCTGATGATGAGGATGTCGAGGATGATGAGTTGTTTGGTGATGAAGATGAGGAAGTGTTGTTATTTTTGAACCTTTTCTTCAATGTAGAGTTCCAGAAATTCTTAATCTCATTGTCTGTTCTTCCAGGAAGACGCGCAGCAATCTGAGACCATCTGAATATGAGGAAAAAATTAATTATTAATTGGACCAAACCCTATAGAATTTTAAATTACTCATGATTTACAGAGATTCGTGGAAGGCAATAATGTGATTGAAAAATGTGCAGTCTGAAGGCATTAGATCATAGCTCTAAAAGGATAATATATAAGCTGAACGAGTAGAGCAGAACAATATGCTGTTTTATATGTAAAAGACAATCAAAGGGGAAAAAATTGAAAGTTACTTATATTGTAGATATTTGTACAAGAGAATTAAAATTACCAGGTGTCTCTTTTTGGGATATCAGGGAAGGTTTATTTTGGTTGAATGAAGTGTGCAAATATATATATATATATATATATATATGCATATGCATATGCTTCATAACAAGAAATCCCAAATGACAGAAAATTAATATATAGTACTATCTCATTTGGCTTTTTCACGGGAGATGTACTTTTACATGCAGTTGTTCATCTTTCATTCTAATATAATTCTGCTAAACCAAATTCTTTAGCTTGTAATGTATAAATATGCAATAAGTAATCAGAGCTGTGATGAAACTGAGATGGGCTTAGGATAAGATTATCTAGGTTTTTTTTTTTTTAAAGAATATTTCTACTCTCACTTCCTCTTGAGATACCGAACAATTAATAACATATGCATGACCAAAAAAAAAAAACAACTTGAGAGAATTGCAAGGCAAATAAGAACATGGTTCAGAACAATGTCGGAGGAAAAATGAGTTCGTTACCTGTTGCCAAGGAGAGAGTGAAGATGAATGATGAGGTGTTCCTCATGAAGGGAAAAAGCACCACGTTTGAGGTCAGGTCTGAGGTAATTGATCCAACGCAGCCGACAACTTTTGCCACAACGAAGAAGTCCAGCGTTTCTGGCAATGTCGCTCCAACAACCTTGTCCATTCGTCACCATGTACCTCATCAGCTTCTCGTCTTCCTCCGGCGACCACAGCCCTTTCCTCAGCTTGCTCTTAGTATTACTGTTATTGTTCTTCATTTTGTCCTTCGCCATCATCAAATCTAGCTAGTTGCTATTTATTGCTACACACACAAACAAACAAGCATTAATATATAAGGCAAGCTTCTTAAGTGATGGCCTTGTGGTCGATGTAAGAGAAAATTACTATACCTATATATATATATATATATATATATGAGTGTGCGTGTGTAGAGAAGAATATGAGAGAGAGGGGGGGTAGCTTCATGGGGTGGGAATGGTGATGATGATTCTGATGGTTTCGTGGGGTTTGCTTCAAATAGGAATTATATGAATATTATATATGTGTTCATGTATTGAGCCTTTTGAGTTCGTTGGCTGATCCTGGGAAGAGTACAAAACGGACTCAAGGGGGACCTTCCCTTCAAAAATTATAATTTTTTTTACATATGCTGAACAAGAGTTTTTATGTAGGAATAGTTTTCATTGCAAATGATTGAACACGAAACTTTCAGAAACCAACATATATATATATTATAAATAATTAATTTTATTATTTTTTATTTTTATAAATTAGTTATCTAGTTTTTACATTTAAAACTGAAAAATATATATCAATTCAAATTTGTAATCATAGAAGATGCATTTTATAAAATTAAAAAAAAGGTGGAAAAAAAGGTACTACCTCCGATTCTAATTATAAGATCCCATTTATAGTTTACAAATGATGTCTTATAAATAGGACCGGAAGTAGTACATGAGTGTGTGCTTAGAAATACATATGTGTACACAATCTCTTATATCACTTCTTTTAAACATAAGGATGTTCAAATGCAAGACTATATATATACATCATGATCAATTCAATGTATAGAGATGCATGGCAGCTAAATGTAGATTGATACTTATGACTTGTTTGGATTAACATAGTTGAAAGTGATTTTTATCCCAACTAAACTAAAACTGGAATAAAAATTAGTTAGTGTAATTTGATTTATCTTTGTATAAACTATAGAAAAATCAGGTTGAGACAGAAACTTATTTTTATGATAAATTGAAAAATCAATTTTGAAAATGTCAAGTATGAAGAAAACCCAAAAACCGAAAGTTAAAAGCTAAAAAGAATTGCTTCAACTTTAAAATGGCTTTTGGGTAAAAAAAAAAAGTCAATTGCATTAAAAATCAGGTTAAAGTGCGGCCAAGACCCTGAAATTATTTTTCAAGTACATCTAGCACTTTAAAATATTTTGTGATACATCCAGTATCCCAAAGTATTTTTTAAGTGCATCCAGTACTTTGGAGTATTTTTTTTTTAACCTTGGTGCTAGATGCACCAAACAATATTTTTAAGTACTGGACACATCTAGAAAAAAATATTTTAAAGTGTTGGATGCATCAAAAAATATTTCACGGTACTGAACACATCTAAAAAGATATTTCATGGTGCAGGATACATTACAAAATATTTTAAAATATTGAATGCACCTGAAAAAATACTTTAGGATGTTAGATCCACCTTAGCCCTTAAAAATCATTGCAGACCTCATTTTTTTTCATCCAACTAGTTGTTCTTTTGTTTCAACTAACTTGTGAGACTTCCTAATATTATTGCAAACATAGTTAAGTTAATATTGATAATTAAAAGTTAATAAAAATAATGATATGTATAACTCACTTTTTTTTTTGGCCATATGTATAACTCACTTTCAAAATCAACTTATTATAATTAATGAGATTTTGTCATTTGATAAAATGATTGTAATTAAGAAAACTTTTCTCCATTAATAATACATGGAGAAGAAAGTAACGAGAGACAGGAAGAGCGATGGTTGGTGTTCTTGTCTTTGACTCAATTCTTGTCTCTTTCCATATATTTTACTTCACTCACAAGGTAATCATCATTTTTCTTTTTATCAAACGTAAGCCCTTTTGCTTCCAATTCACATAATCCTCTCTCTTTAAGTTTTAGACTTCAAACTCACGTGTGTTCACATATATATATATATATATATATATATATATTTCAATTCAAAAAAAAAATTTTTATGATCTGTTTTGAGCCATCCCTTAACTATTGGCATGCCATAATATTTGATTCAAGCTTCAAAAATAATGTTATTTCATATAATGCAATGAATGACATGACATGGTGATAAACAACAAAATATGAAAGCAAATAATTAAAACCTTGTATTAAAAATCCCTACTCACTATGTTATATGTATATATGTTATGTTTTTTTTCAAGTTGGAATTTTTAAAAAAATAAGGTTAAATTGTTTGATGCTTGACAATTGTTTGTTGATGGGATATGTGTAATTTAAGGTAGTGTATAGCTTACATTATTTGCATGTTTTCCATTAGGGTCTAACTACTTATTTTAACTAAAGCATTTGATGTCCTCTTCCTAACAAAGCAATCTCCTTTTCAATCTTCTTTTTTTTTTTCTTTTCCATATCTTGTCAAAATCTTAATTATATATATGGTTGCCATAAATTAAAGCATTTTGGTTACTATAATTCAATATTCCCGTCAACGTGAAACATACATGACAAAGAATATTTTATTTTAGTTTATTTTATACATATATATATATATATCAAAGTATACAATCTAAAGCTTTCACCTTTTTTTTTTTTATGGACCTAAGACTTTCACTTTAATCTGCCGAATTAGTAAATCAATTGAAGGGCGGCAATAATTTATTGTTATTTGTTATAATAATTAAGTTGAAGTACATTGGAGATTTCATTAGTTGTAACCAATAGGCATCAATCATCAACTATCAATCAATATATTAATCATAAAATAGCATAAATCCTATCTATAATCCCTATTGAATTTTGAGCAGATAACTTTCCTGATTCTTGAAATTTTATAATAAACTCCCCATAAACTTTCAAGTAACATAATATTCGCCATTAATGAATTAATTGGCAGACTTAAAAATTTATGAACAATTTCTTATCAACTTTTAAAAGGTTAAAGAGTTACTTAATTTGCACAAGATTCAAAATTTAGGTAATTTTTGTATAATTCAGCCAATAAAATGTAAGTTACACTATTATCAAGTCATGAACAAGGAAACTCATTCTTTATAAATAAACTTCTCTCTCTTTTTCCCTCTAATTTTGTTGGTTGTTGAATATGAAGATGAAAATATGTGACACATCCATCGATCCTTTTCTTCCTGGCTGTAAAGTGATACCCCTTTGTGTGATTCCCTTTCATTACCTAATCACAATATTTCCTACATGCCATTTTTTTCCGGCAAACAAAATTTCATGAATCCCGGAAAATACTACCGATCGATGAATTCCCATAATCTGAGTCACTTTCCAGTCCAAAATCAAACCCATATATTGGAATGTCTTTGTCATTATACTCCAAGGGCAGTATAGTTATTCTCAACTTCATTATATTCAATCTTTCTAGCTATTCTCTGACAGGGACTTCTTCCATAATTTTCCAAGAAAGAAAATATAAGAAAGTGAGGGAAGGAATATCTGTGAAGCTACTCAAAATGTATCTCTATCTAAAGCATTGTTTCCCCAAACAACATGTGTCAAAGGATAAGGAAGAGGTTTCCATAGCTTCCATAGTAGGGTGTCCCTAGCAACATTCTACTTTGTTATCAAGACAAGAAAATACAACTCACATGTACACATTGTCTGGAAATACTTTGTAAAAATTAAGAAAAACATAAAATTGTATGGCGATGTAAAGTTGATTGCTTGCTTAGACCAGTTGATTTGTGGTTTGAAATAAAACGTTGAAATAAAACATACGTTTAATTATATAAGCAATTAATTAATTGATTGATTCCTTGAAATTAAGGGTGAAATTGAGAAATTTTTTATAGAGTTTTATATCAAACCTGAAAGTGATTAATGTATTTGTACCTTTTTTTTTTTTTTTACACCTTGAATATTTATGTACCTTAGACTGTAGAGAATAAGGAGTATTTAAAACCCGGGTGACATTAACATATTTCAGAACCTATATTCCTAGTTATAAATAATGAAAAATAACTTAGTTATTGTCAAACCTTGTGTCCTTGGTGCTACTATTATGTAATCTTTGAGTGTGAATCTGGTCAAAAAAATCTTTGAGTATGAATAAAATTAATGTTTTATTAAAAAAAAAAAAAGATGCTAAAACCAAGAAACCCCCGAGGTTGTACTTCAAAAGCATCATGAGCGTAAAAAGACGAATACTCTATAATAAGGGAGCACGGGAGTACAAACTGAAGTACACCAATTTTAGTGCTGCAAAACGCCTAGCAAGTAGTTATATGCCACGTTTTTTAGGTTCTTTTTTTAATAAATATATAAAATTACTCTTTTCCATCGTGAAAAAATTATAAATATACAAATAAAAATCCTTTCTACACTTTCTCTTAGGTTTTCTCTATATACAATTATAATATCCATCTATTTAGTTGACCACATCAGAATTGACAAATAATCTTATTAAAAAGAAGAATTGACAAATAATCAACCCTTTTTGTGCCAACGGATTCTAATATTTATTATATTCTTATTATTATAATACTTCTTTTGTTCTCATCCGTGCATAAAAATGACATTTTTATATACAAGTCATATTTTATCTTACGTTATTTTGCGTGTTAAAGGAAAATGTCCAGTCACATCATAGTGAGTCGTCACCCCCACCATGTCAAAGGGTACACAAGGCAAACCACGTTAGGAGTTGTAGGAGAAAACGAAGTCCATCCCTTCATCAAAATTGAGTGCTATGGAAGCATTTTGACTCCAAGAATATGATACAGTGATTAAGAATTTTGTTCCACATATTAACCTCTCTAATCAACTGGTAGCTTGAATAAGCATCCAAATTATGAAACACGCACAGTGAACTAGCAAGAGGGCCATCGTGTATTTATTTGAAAGCTCATGTGCTTAAGACTTGGATGATGTTACAGAAGTAATTTGAGCAAATCAATAACTCAAAAGGCCAAATCAAGATATACTCAATCCCATACAAAGGGCACCGAGGCATCATTTTGGAGGAAGTAGCTTTTATTTGCAAAAAGATTTGCATTGCATCCCACAAATACAGATATGAGAAACACACAAAAAAGCAATAAGATTACTTCATCTCTTTCTTGAACTGTTCAGGGAAATTGTTGCAGACGAAAGCAAATGTCAACAAGAAATTGTTTCCATCTAGATGTCGCCAATATTTATGGGCTCCCGGAGGAACCGCTCCATCTGGCTAGCCCTAGTCTTAATTGAAACATCTAGGACCTTCTGGTTAAATTCTACCACTAAACCACCAAGGATGCTAGGATCAATCTGAAAAAACCAAAAACAAGAATGTTGACAATGACTAAGAAGGCATTTTTGTGCGTGTGTGCGCGTGTGTGATGAGAGAGATATCAGGAAGAAAGATAATGACGCAATACCTTCTGTTCAATGTGAACCTTTTTCCCTGCGCCTATGATCTCCTGAAGGGTCTCTCTCAGTTGCTTCTCTTCTTGAGGAGGAAGTGGCTGGTCCAACACACGAAGGTTAGATAATGCAACTACTGCCCAATTGTTTCATAACATAACCTCAAATCATAAAACGAAACAGTCAAATACAGAGGCTAACTAAGCACTAAAAAAGTTACCACATCTAGACAGCTTATAATACAAGACTATAAATCATGGAGTAGAATTCAAAAGTTTTCCTTCATAAGCAAATATAGAGATGCACCAATGGATGCACCGGAAGAAGATATTCTTATTCAAACTTGATTTAATTAAATACTTTACTTTGAAAGAATATAACAGATTTAATGGGCGTGCAACAATATGGGAGTGGAGGTCATAATTTTACCATATTGAAATTTTAAATTAACAGATAAGCAAGTCACCAAAAGATGTTTGAGGTATTTATAACGCAAAGAAAATTGAAAACTGAAAAATGCCTCTCTTGGTATTTGTTTATAGCTCACATCAGCTGCAAATTTATAAGTCTATTAATGTTCATTTGCATCACTGAATTCCAGCCATCCTTTTAACAACAGAATGGAATTCAAAACAAAGTACAAACATGTTGCAGTAATTTTTCCTCAAGTAAAATTAAAAAAAAAAAAAAGCTAAGTGTTACTTACAATAACAGTGGTCACAATGGCTTTCACTTCTCCCTTGTGCGCCATGGTCACCTCAGAAAACTTCTTTACTATGGTATCTAAGTTTCTTAGCCTCCCATTCTCAGCCACGATAACTTTCAGAGAGACAAACCAATAAATCAATATCAGCAGAAAAATAATGCAAAAATTTACGTTTATAATCTTAAAATAAGTAGTTAGTATCATTCATCTACTATCATATTTACAATACATCATATAAAATTCAGCATACGATATAATTTTCAAACATAAGGAACCATCAACAATTTGGCTTTATTTTTCCCCAGAACATCAACAATTTGGCCGAGATTCATTTTTATTTGATTACCCTAGTTAGGCATTCAAATCAAAATGGTATTCATCTTCATCATATTGGTCAATGTACATCATCCTGTGATGAAATATTTGTCAAATCTTCTACATGTATCAACGGATCCTTCCAACACAGTAAATCACTCATAAAAAACAAAACAGATTTCAAGCTTTCAGCAGAAACAGCACAAGAGCAAACAAAGGCCTGTGATAATTTTATCCCAGGGAGGCGGAGCCTCAAGGGTAAGAGACCAAGCTGCATGGTTGTGCATTACAGATGAGGGGCTGTTCTGGAGTGCTTTCACACTGAAAGAAAAGTTTATGCCCCCAGTAACACATGCTGGCGGTGGATACCAAGGCAAGCTCCATAAAGGCACCTTACTTTGGAGGCTTTAAGATAGATGAGTTCAGACCCCCATGCAATTCCACCATGGAGATCATGGCAGCTACCATGGACAATACACCTTGCGAGGTATGAGAGCCCTTTCCTTAATATTCAAAGGTTTAATGAATAAGGATGATTACCCCAAATGAATGCTTCATTTATAGTAAATGATAGATGGCTGTAAAACAAGCTCAGGATTTTTACCAAGTCAAATCTAAGATGAATAAAATATCTAATTGTAGTTAAGCCACATTTTCTAAAGTGTTAATGAGAGGTGTGTAGAAGGAACATATATTAAGAAAGATTGACATACAAGAAATATTGAAGAATGACAATTTAAGGAACCTTGCTCAAGATTTTGAGACATAAAACTGAACAATTATAATCAAATGTTCAAGCTCATTGGACGATAAAAAGAATGATGATGTGATAAATCACAGGTATATTCTAGATGGCATAGGCATGGGAATTAGGGATAGATACCCCATGAGGATGATTGTGTAACCAAAGATGGACAGATAGAGAATAGAAATGGAGGCTAAAGGAATCAGGGAATCAAAGAAATGATTAAGGTTGTGAAGCAGAATAGGATATTCAGGGAGTTAATTTACAGGGCTGAGGGGCTGAAAGGGTCAGAAGCTGACCATTGAAGGCTGGGTTGCCATGAGGGAGAGTGCTACTCTAGCCTCTCAAACACTCTCTTTGACTTAGTAATCTGGTTTCACTTCATATAGATCGTTTTATATGGAGTTTTGACTGCTACGAGCTGTCTCTTACTCACTGTACGTCTGTACGCTACTTGTGAATGAAAGGAAAATATTCCAGTGCTGCTTTACATCACAATTTATGTTTCATTTTACCAATTTTGAGAAGCAGATAGCAGAAAGCCAATTGCATTAAATGTAATCTGCAGTTAAGTACAGTAAGTGGAAGATAAAGGAATACCACCCACTATGTTTCTAAGGTATAGCTTTCTGGCTAGCAAAGAATCAAACCAAAATAATGCAGTGGTTGACACGCTAAGGCAGGTCGCATCTTGATATTAGCAGTGGATAAAATATTCAAGTAAGCGCAATGAAGTTCCTTGGATGATCAGGTTACGTACCATGAAATAATACAAATATTAGAATGAACTAAAAGAATCGAATATTCAAGCAGGATAGTTTACAAAAATATAAGGGAACTAAGCAAACCAATCTGTCAAGTGACTAGAAAAAATGAGGCAGCATTTGGGATTATCATTCAAGGTAATAAGCAGATTCACTTGCACCAGTTGGCCAAAAAAAAAAAAAGAGGATTCACTTGCGCCATGCACGTAAGTTGATAAAAGATCAAAACTCTACCTTGTTCAACTATACGAGTAGCATATTACATGCATTTTTTAAGATAAGCACCATACTTCTAGGTTCTAGCAAATTTTGCAAAAAAATTAAAAGACAAGTAAGTAATAAAAGCATTCAAGTAATATCCCTAAACAAATGTCAAATAGCACTAGTATTGGTCCATTAACACAATAAATAAATGACAAAACATAGGTACAATTTCAAGTGTTTCTTATCTGGCTCTCCAGAAACTAAATGACACAAGTATAACTTTTACAGCTAGACATCCTATGATTGGGTCTTCCAAAAAAGTCCTTCCACAAGCCTAATTGTTATCTGAGAACCAAATAGTAGACACCTATGGAAATTTACTTAAGTTTTCTGCTCAGATAAAACAGAACAAAGAATTTCGGACCAGCGATAATCTATATAAGACATAAATGGTGACTGAATCAAGCAGGGCTCAAACAAAGTCAGTTTGATTTCAAAAATTATGGTTTAAACATGGCCATTAGATTTCAGTAAGCCTGCGAAAGCAGCAATGCAAGCATAATTTTACTCTATCTTTTTCTAAAAATAATGACCCAGAAAGAAATTTACAAATCCCATAAATCTCAACATTGTGTTGGTTAGGGGAATGGTCTGTATTGACTTATCATCAGAGGATCACTTTTTTCATTGATACGTATGGATTTTGCACTGATGCTATAAAGATCCATAACAAGCTAGGGCATTTAAATTACATGCCATTCAAACCAAGATAAAACATATTTCAATATTCGTTTAAGCATTATAAACACAGCAATAACTTTGCCAATCGAATAAAGGTAAGCTTGTAATACCAAGGAAGTTCTTCGTAATATCTGAAAATTTAGCTTCCTTAGAAATTTCCTCGATGGCCTTAATTCTGATATCTTTAGGCACAGACAAGTCCTTTGTAAACTGTAAAAATTTAGGACTCTTCTTTATTGCCTCAACAAAGTCAAGAACCTCAGACTCAACCTTTTCCAATGCATTAGCTTTTACTGCTGCAATATACAAAGCAGAGGC
This sequence comes from Neltuma alba, assembly GCF_004799145.2. Classification (NCBI taxonomy): domain Eukaryota; kingdom Viridiplantae; phylum Streptophyta; class Magnoliopsida; order Fabales; family Fabaceae; genus Neltuma; species Neltuma alba. The sequence goes on from NW_021633845.1 coordinate 122,884, forward strand.
ATAGTTTCCTGAACCTCCAAACAAGGCCAGTGGTACCTACAGAGCAATCAAGAAGCAACAAAACATGAAACAAGTAAATTAACGCAATGAATATCATAACACTGACATGTGAAGGGAAACACAAGATATGTTGCATTACTTGCATTTATTTTCAGTCGATGGGCCAATCCCTTTTTTTTTTTTTAATTTTTTCCCTTGTTCTCCTCGTAATCACAGCATATGCATACTCACAAGAAATTAGATAACTAGATACATAGTCAACAACTCCCATTTCCCTTCACAGTATGCGAGCGTGTCTGAAATATATTCAATTACCTTTACTTTTTCATCCTTTTTCCCTGATGCAGTGGCATAATTCCTAGAGTCCTGCAAGCATAATATGGGAAGCCAATAAGATGCGGTTAAATTATCAATTGGCAGAAGGTTATAGATTATTAAACATTTGAAATATATGGCTATAGCCATTCGTAGAACATAGCAAAACAGTCTCATAAATTCCCTGTCCCAATTTCAAAACACAAGGGAAAAATAAAATTGAAGAGAAAAAGGGTTTGGAGATTAAACAACTCGTCATCAACTATTCACCCATCTTTTTGAGTATGCAAAAAGGAGGAAACATTCCTTAAAAGCTAACGATGCCATTAACAGATCCAAAATCATCAGCTAGTGCCAAAGGAACCAGGGAGGGGGGAAGAAAACCTGTCGCACTGACCCACAAAAATGAGACAAAAACGAAAACTTTTAACTCCAAATCATTCGAATAATTGGAAAAACTTCCGTCAAAATCAAACAAAAACAAAAAAACTTCAATTCCTTAAACAATCTAAGCGTACTCTGCAGAAACCAAACATCGTTTAACTACATCGAAGATATAAATAAGACATCCAATCAAAAACATTGCAAAGAAAATGGTTTCAAAAGTTGTTTGAGCTCAGTTACCAGGGAAGTGAAGGGGGTAATCAGGGATCGAGGAAGTGTGGATCTCTGAGCAGAGATAGAATCGGAAGTAAGATACGTCAATTTGTTGACGAGACAAATGCCTGATCTGATTCGGCCACACAATGCCATCGCCGAGAAACCCTAATTTCAGATGATTCTGCGCTCTGTTGGGGAAACAAGAAACCAGACTAGTCGCTTTGTCTAGGACGAACTATGAAGGCAGAGAATAGGAAGCAAGCGAGGTCCGGAAGCACGGGATTGCCCTAGGCCCCTAACGGCGCATCGTCCTTCCGTCAAACTGAAGCTAAATTTAGACACGTGTAACTTCGCCCTTTTGATTTGATATACTCCTTTTCTCCTTAATATAAGACTTATTTACCTAATTTAATTAAATTAAGAAAGTTAGATAAGTTAGTTAATTATAAAAAAAGTGACACATTTTTCCTAAAATACCATAATCATCGTTCTTAATATCCCCTCTCCCTCTTCTACTTGATTATGGTTGAGGGAGTATCCATAGGGGTAATTTAGAGAAAATTGATAAATATGAGAAATAGGTTTTATATTTAGAACCAAAACCAACTCAAGAATTGGGTCTTATATTAAGGATTGGATGAGTAAATAGAAATCAGGCTAAAGTATACTTTTAACCCTTTAACTTTACACAAGATTTTATTTTGATTATTTAACTTTAAAAAGTAAACTTTTAGTCCTCTAATCTTAAAATTGTTTATAAAAAAAATGATGATATTGAATTCTTAAATGCTGATAAAAAATTACTAAATACTACTCCCTCCGTTCCTTATTATAAGAGACGAATAACCGAATTACGTTGATCAAAAAAACAGTTAAAATTAGTTAAGAACAATTAATATGTAAAAAGTATAATTTTTTTTTCCAAAATACCCTCATTAATAAGAAGAGAGAACAATGTTAATTTATTAAAAGAAAGAGAAGTGGAAAGGAGAGAGAGTGTGAGTTGGAGACAATAAATATGGGTAAAATAGGAAATCAACACAAAAAAGTAGAGACAACTTTTTAAGTGTCTCTTATATATAGGAACATGCTATAAGCACCAAATGTCTCTTATAATAAGGAACGGAGGGAGTAACATGTTAGTTTAATATTCAAAACAACTATGAGTATTTGAAAAAAAATTTATCATTTAAGACTAATAATTTTGGAGTTAAAAGACTAAAAATATAGTTTTTAAAGTTAAAGAACCAAACTGAAATCTCATATAAAGTTAAATGGCCAAATATATACTTTTTTTCCCTGAGAAATGCAATTTGATATGATTATATACTTATAAAAATTATGTTACTTAAAGAAAGCAAATCAGTCCCCTGTGTTTACAATTATGTTTCTTTTTGTTCATATTTTTTTACCACATTAGATGTAACCATGCTTGGTATTATATGATATTGAAATTATATCCAGAGTAGGACATGATAAAAATTTAAACACTATGGCTCCCCACTGTTAGAGTAATAAATAAAAGGTAGGACATAAATAATAAGGAAAAATTAATCTTTTATTTAAAGATTAATTTTTCCTGAAATTTGATCATTGCAACTCAGTCCCTATAATTTTATACATTTTATAATTTAGTCCAACACAAGGACTAAATTATAAAACTGTTAAAAGTATAGGAATCGAGTTGCAGCAAGTCAAATTTCAGGAATTGAGTTATATTGGGTCAAAATATAAAGATTAAATTGCAGATGAGTGAAAACTATAAGAACCAAAAGATTAATTTCCCAAAATAGTAAAAATGTGTTTGGGTTGTTTGGAAACTCAAAAAAATAAGAGTGTTTTTACGTAAACCAATATAAAACAAAATCACTTGTTTAAAACGGTAGTTTAATTTCTATTCAAATGGCTCAAAGTAATGTAACACAATCTTGATAATATTAAAAGGGTGTTTGGCAATACTCAAAAGTGCTTTTTAGAAGCACTTTTCTGCAAAACGAGGCAAATTTCTCTACGTATTTAGTTCGTAAACTGTAAAAACACTTTTGAAACTATAATTCGATTTTCATCCAAACATCCCCTAAAATTGAATTTGACTGTCAAGTGCTTATCAGGACCATGAAGAATGATTTTTTCCCTAGATTAATTGCAAGAGTTCTGTTTCTTACTGTTGAATTTCAGTTCTGTTTCTTCCGATCGATGCTTTAAGCTACTCAAGAACAATCCAAACATTATTGTATAGTTGAAGTTCATAAAAGAACAACTTGTTCAAGAAAGAGGAAACAAGAGAGGTGAAGCATAAGTAAGACATCATGTCATTAATGAATTATATTGCTGTGATACAAGCTCTGAAGAGTTTATTAAGTGAAGCCTACTTGCTAATAGGCATCACACAACTAAACCGTAAAACATATATAAGAGGAGGTCATACCAGGATATATATAACTGCTTCAGATTATATATAAGCCACACATAGACATGCATAGGTAAAACGTCCACCCCCCTAACATGACAAGATGTTGTTCTAAATGACTGTGAATCCTAAGACGACATGTTAGTAATACATAATAACTATAGACTCGTTAGATCGCTCCTCCGGCGGAGATAGCGGTGGTGGCGGAGGAGGATTGGGGCGGCAATGCATCTGAGTCACCGTGTAGGTCTGAATTCCGGAGATAATCAGCCTGTCTCCGATCCCCGGAGTATGAACTAGAGTCAATTTCACCTCCGTTATGTGTCGTGTCCCCGGCATATCTGAAACAACATTAAACAAAAGAACTACATAATTTTCAATATTAAAACTTCAAGTAATGGTTATTCTTATGAGTTTTTTTAGCCAAACTTGATTATTAGTATTCCTTTACAAGTTCAAGTATGAATCCATTCCTAGCTAGCGGTATCATTTCCTCTTCGTCTAATGGCGCAGAAAACCTTCAAGTTCAAAGTGAACACAAATAATGATTTTCAGAAGCAAAACCCACTTTCCTTCGCAGGAGCACCCACCACAAAAAGCCATTATTAGAGTACAGAAACTCACACACACTAAAACGCTAAATTACATTACATGAGTTCGACTAAGATTTTAAGCAGATGATGATAGAAAAAAGATGAAAATAAAATGGATCGAAAGAGAGTGAGAAAAGAAAATTTTGTTACTTTGGTCTTTCACTTTGTGTGTGCGTCTCGGTCTGGGTGGTGCTCTATTTGCAGTGATTTTGGGTGCTTGGAGAAGAAGCTTCCATGGAACTGATGACGACGGTGTTGAAAGTTTTGGGTAATACTTATCCAAAACAAGACTGCTTAATTAATACTACCGGTCATTAATATAAGACATTATTTGATTTTTATTTTAGTCTTAAATATAAGACCACAATCTACTTTGTGTCTTATATTTATATTTTTTTCCAATTTAGTTCTTCTAACAACGGTAGTTTTGGCCAATACACTTGATTAGCAAAAATATTTTAGGAAAGACAATATATATTTATTACAAATAATTAATTTAACTTCTTTCTTTAATCTCCTAAAATTAGTCAACTAGTTCTTATAATTAAGACAGGACGCAGTATTATTACTTGGAGTTGAGTTGTTAATATTATCCAATATTAAAGTGACTTTTTTGTCAAGAAAAGTAGTTGTTTCTGCTATGTTACATTTCTTCGATCATCGACAGTTTCTTCGTGGGAGAATCGGTTTGAAGGAAAATCTGAGGACGCTGATTTTCTTTGATTCTCCCACGGTCCTCACATTTTCCGGTTTGCTCCATTTGGGTATCTGCTTTCTGGTGGACTATTCTTGCTCATCCTCACTCTCCGTCGCCGACGACCTGGTACGGTGGTTCTAGCTAGTTCATTTATTCGATGACTCTCCTCCATTCTTGCTCCAGTGAAGAAATGAAGTGCCATCTTCACCAGCTTGAACCCTCCTCAATAAGCATTATATATCCTGACATGCATGTATGTATGTGTCCAACATTAGAGTTTACTTCGAATCTTTTGTTCAATCCTAACTTTTGAATTGTAATCTGTGTTTTCTCTTTATCAGTGTAATTTGTAGTATTTGGCAGTGAGCAGAGGTATATATAATCATTCCAAATTTTGTTGCTCTATTTCTGGGCTTAATTTTCTGGCTTTAAAAGGGCTGCTAAGTGATATATTGCTGAGTTTAAGTCTGTATTTAATTTCTTGTTTTTGAGTTTTGTGCTGGAAAAGCTTCACTGGTTCAGGGGTTTCTGGAGACACATCCATTGCGATTAAACCACTTGATCTTGACACAAGACCATAATTGATAATGGAACTTTCTTTTTTTAATTAAAACAAACAAACATTAACATTCTGATACTACAAACAAAACCAAACCCGCTATGTTCTATTTACTAGAAAAACTTATATACCGTTAAGGCACAAGGCTAAAACTAAGACAGTTATTTGAGTTTGACATTAGGTTTCCTAAAAGCTACTGTATTTGGGTTTAATTTGTCTTTGAAAACCCACCCGATACTCACTTTGCTTTCCTTCTTTGTCTTCAGCTCCTTTGCTAACTACCAATAAAGATTGAGCCTAGTGGAAAACACTAGTCTTTTATAACCTAACGAATCAATATTTGAATTCCTGTTGGAACAGGTGTTTGTATTTAGTACCTGACAATGCCTCGAATATAATTAAATCCAATAAAAAGATAACTATACTTTAGCGAAAAACAAAAAACTCCTTTGCTAATTTTGGCATTGACTTCTTTTTCTTTTTTTTCAGGAATAGGAAATACATAAAATTCTTAGCGTTGCTCGTGCGCTGATAATTCATCAAATCTTAAGTTCACATCGCATTGATATTGTCCTCATAATTTCAGCGTTGGTGCTTTAGTTTACGTTGGTGTTAGACTTTTCTCTGCATTTACCAAAAGACCCTTCCATTTCCTCGAGGGTTTTGCCCTGTGTTTCTGGGAGCATAGTGTAGAAAAAGATCCATCCAACGACCGCCACGGCCGCATACAGAAAGAAGGCCCCCCCAATAGTCATGGCCTTCGATAAGGATAAAAATGTCATTGAGATGACCCCACTCATGATTCTATTCACCACAACTCCCATAGCCGCACCCTGAGCGCGTAGCCTCAAAGGAAGGATCTCTGTGCTGTAAACCCACGTGATTGGACCCGCTCCAATCGAGAACGTCGCGACGGAGGTCAGCACCGCTGTGATGCTTAATCCAACGGCCCACATCACTTTGGTATCTGAACGGCCAATGATTGTAAGGCACGTGGCTAGAGTAAGAAGGGATATTATGATACCTCCGAAACTAGTCAGCAACAACGGGCGTCGCCCGACCCGATCCAAAAAGAAGGTGGCCACCAAGATGAAGATTGTCTTTGTGAATCCGACGGCTACAGTTGCGACAAGCTTTTGGTTATCGGATGCGATGCCGGCCTTTTGGAATATGGTGGGGCTGTACAAAACGACGGAGTCTAAACCAATGGCTTGTTGAAAGAAGTGGATGCCGAGGGCAGCGACGACGATGTGACGAACGGCCGGTGAAGGATGAATCAACATCTCCTTCCATACGCCCTTGCCCGTGCTTTGCTTGCTCGCTTGAACGACGTCGTTGTCGTCGTCGTCGTAAATCCCCGGGATCCCTGCCGCTGACTTGATGTCGGCCAGTCTTAGCCGAGCTTCTTCTTCGGAATCAGAAGTTTTGTCAAGGACTCGCCGCGCTTCGCCCAGCCGACCCCTCATCACGAGCCATCGGGGGGACTCCGGCATGACCAACACTCCGAATGAGATCAACAATGAAGGAACGACTCCGACTCCGAGCATGAGCCTCCAGCCAAGCCGAAGTGGTAGCTTCGAAAATGCTAAGTTCGAGACGTATCCAAGCAAAATCCCGGTGTTGATGAAAACCTGAAAGATATGATGCATAACACAACAGGCGTTAACTGCTTTATATTCTGTACTTGTTTTTGCTTCTGTGTTTGTGAGGATGAAGGAGATGATCGAGGACGATACCTCAGGAAAGGAAGTGAGCAAGCCACGACAGGATGCGGGGGACACTTCGGCCGTGTAGACGGGGGCGATCATGAGGGCGTAACCGACGCCGATGCCGGCGATGAAACGGCCGAACATGAGGAAGGTGTAGTTTGGGGAGAAGCCCATGAGAATAGCACCGGCGAAGAAGAAAGCTCCGGCAAGTACGATGGTATAACGCCGGCCGATCCAATCAGAGGTTCTTCCGGCGAGGAAGGAGCCTATGAGAGAGTAGAGGTTGATAATTCCGATCAAGATTTCCACTTGCACGTCCGATATGTGTAGGTCTCTCCTTATGTAGATAACTGCTCCACTCATGACTCCAGTATCTGTGATAATGGTCGAAATCATTTTGCAGAAAGAAAACAATAAGAATTTTTTGGTGCAGAGAAAGAAGAAACACAGAAATTAAACCGACCATAACCAAGCAAGATGGAAGTCATGGAGGCCAAAATAGAACAAGCCAGAGCATAAGTGATCCTTTTAGGTTTCTTGGGAGGGTCAAAATCTGCTACGGCATTGTTTATCAGGGCTGTTTGCTCAGATGCCATGTTCATCAGTTTGATGAAGGATTAATTCCTTGTGGAGCTTCCTTGAGGGTGAAGAAGATGGAAGGGGTACGGTTGACCTTTCGTTCCCATTCTTTTTGGATTAATACAATTTTTTAATTGTTTAAGTTCTCCTCATTTTAATTTTAATCCTTCAAATTTCATATTACTACCTTTAATTCTTAATATAAAAACTAGTTAATTAATTACTACATCTGTTTTTATTTTTTTTAGATTGGGATCATATATTTTAAATCAAATTAAAAATCAAACTAATTTTTATATTAAGTATTAGAGGTAGTATATGTTTTAGTTCATCAAATTTTTTTATTTAAAATATTAATTCTTATAATTTAATAAAAACTTGGACATATTTTGTTTCTTAAGGAACTACAGTCTATATCCAATATGAAGGCAAACTTGAAATTATATTAAACCCTTTTTTTTCAGACAAACCTTTTGTTTTCTCCCATGAAAAAAAACAAAAAACGAAGACTTTTCGACTATATGGATTTTTGCTTCCACGCATGTCTAATGTTCGTCACAAGTACTACTGAATTTTAGCGATTTAATTATCACTAAATTCTATAACTTATCCCGCAGGATCTTATGCTTGCTTCATCTTCACGACATTGATAATTATAATCTTTTCTTTTGGGCCAACGATTGGTAATTATAATCATATTACATATAATAAGTCTCCCACGTTTTTTGGGGGTTGAGTTTCAAGCAACTATATTATATCAATAAAAGAGATCTGATATTTTATGAAAGATGATCATTTTTTTATGTAATTGTTTTATGTGGGTTGAATAAAATTTTCTTTCAATAAAAAAATTAAACAAGTTTTCCACCTTTTTGAATTGAGTTATATGATATAAATAAAGATTTAAACAAAAGAGATTTGATTTTTTTTAGATAAAACAAGGGTATTCCCAAGTCATATTAGACTTGAAACTAATTTCTTTCGGGTTTGATGTGGTTAAGAAACAGCCCTCCCAACAAGTACGCTTCTCGGGATTCGAATATATATTCTTCTCTTTATATGGGCAAGGCCGTTACCACCTCAACCAATATATAATCGTTTGAATTTTATAGATAAGAGATATAAAATAATTAAAATCACAAAAAAAAAGAGAGAGCTGAGAGAGAAATGTTACACTTCTTTTTTGAATTAAAATTTACAGAATATTAGGATTTTTTATGTGTAAAAATTTATAATATCCTCATTGTCAGTAAAAATTTTAATGGGAGAAGCCTCCCCTTCCTTTTTTTTTTAATCATTTCAATGTTCTGGACTACCCATAAGCCCATGACTGATAATGCAACTCTGTTATACGATTTGGTCCATAAGTTTGACGTAGGCTTTCTAAATACTATTTGGGCTTGTCTTTGAAAACCCACCCAAACTCATATCTCAAGCCCTTTGCTAACATTAGCCGATAGTATATCAAATAAGAAAATATTTATCTAATGAATTTTTTGTAAATTTTGTTCTTCGTGTGCAGATAATTCAAATTACATTTTAAAAAATTATTGACCATCCCAAAGAATATTAAGACATCACATATGTAATACTCGTCACTTCAATCAAAATATACTCTCTCTTTTTTTGGGAAAACATACTCTCACCTTCTTTCTAAAATTTTCATTGATATATGCATTAATATTTTTTTCAGAAGGTATATATGCATTAATTTTTTTGCTTTATAAAAAATATGCATTAATTGATTAGGTACTCCTCCGTTACTAAATATAAGATCCATTTTGTAATGTAATATACTCATTCCGGTCCTAAATTATATTACAAAATAAATCTTATTTTTGAGACCAGAACGAGTATTATATTTGGGCCGAAATTAATTAGGCATTTAGGTGGACTTGCTTTCGCATGGTGGGTTCTGTGATGACAAGAGACCAAAGTTTACTTTAAAAAAGAAGATGCAAAAGTAATGGGCGTCAAAGGCACATGTCATTCGGTTTCCATTTATTCTATTTTCAATTATTATTATGGTAGTGTATAATAATTTCTCGTCTTTTCTGCCACCAAGTATACAATAATTTCTCTAATTGTATATATAATACATAAATAGCTTAATTATATAAATTAACAAATTAATTAAATTTGGCTAGAAAAGAATATGTCAAAAATATTTTATTTTCCAAAAACACTGAGAGGTTGAATAAGACAGAGAATGAGTAGGAGGAAGATGTGTATAAAAAAATTAATTAATAATATAATATGAATTAATGGGAGTAAAATAAAAAATCTTCAAAATTTTAGACATCCTTTTTAGATGTATTATATAAATAAGACCATATCTTAAGTGACAAAAATTTTAAGTGAAATGAGTCCTAAAAATTTATGTTTCTATGCTCAAAAACTGCTTATAGAGTATGCTTCTAGTTAATTTCTTATCAGTTGGACCAACTCTTGTTGGCTAAATAAGATCATATATATCTATTACGAAAAGTACCTCATTTGATTCAAAATATAAACATCAACTCTTTAAAACGGTTTGATTTGTCTAATAAGCATCACTCGATATTGGTTGGATGATCCAATGCTTCTTTTTTTTTTGGTAATTTCCACTCATTATTCTCTTTCATCTATTTTTTATTAATTCTTTCACACTCATTCTCTCCATGAATAAGAGCTTTTTAAAAAAATAAATTACGTTTTTATATATTTATTATATTTAACCAATTTTAATCGAGTCAGTTAGTTATTTAATGCTTATATTTTGAATCGGATTGAATAAATTTTATGTATAAGTATAAATAATTTATTGTTATAAAGAATAATTTTGATGAAATAGCAAACAAATGCAAAGGAAAGAGCAATATTGGCGGCTCTAAAACACGCAGATTTTAATAGTTTCGTACACGTGTCCTTCTTACAGGCCATAAGCTCTGATTCCACTAGTTGGCTTTCCACGTCGGGTATTTCAGCCTCTCCGCTAGAGTACTCCGCTAGAGTACGTACTTCCCAACCTTTTCCCCAGATATGACATGAAATAATAATGGCCAATCACAATTCTGCTGTTTTATATATTATATTGATAAATATAACTTTTATCTATACATAAGGGAAAATACCAAATAAAGAGCTCCTAATATGTAAAATTACGATTTGGGATGCTTAATTTGAAAAATAGCAAATAAAAGCCCGATCCTATATTGTAAATATGAAATATTGATGAAATGTCTGAAATATCTCTCAGCCAAGTTGTGATTTGATCTATTAAAGTTGTTATTCGCTAAAGTGAACTTATCATTTCCCATAGTCAATTTGTCATTTAGCATACTTTCAACCCAGTTGTGATTTGGTCTGCTAAAGTGATCATTCGCTAAAATGAATTTATCATTTTCCATAGTCAACTTGTCATTTGGTATACTTGGATTGTGATTTCAGATGTCACCAAGATTTCATATTTGCAATCTGAGACAAGGACTTTATTTGCTATTTTTCAAATTGAGAGTCTTAAATTGTAATTTCACATATTGTTGGGTTTTTATTTGCCATTTTCTATATATATAATCTCTTTTTAATTAAGTTTTCTCGCAAAAAAAAATAGTTAAATGATTAAATTTATTTTAAATTGATAGAAGTTACTTACTTATTTTATCCTTACTAAAAAATATGATTAGAAAAAGTCTCTTCTCTTTCATGCTTTTATAGTCTCTTATGTTTTGAACCATTTTTTTCCCCCGAAAACTCGTGTGTGTGTGTGTGTGAAAAAGATAAACACTGTCGATTATTTTATAAAATTGTAGAAGATAGGGGCGAGATGTTACATTTGGTATTTATTTCTCAAAAATTGACATTTTATATCCCGAACATAAATAACAAGTAATGAAAGCTACATACAACGACCATTCCGACTACCTACTTTACTCCCCATAATTTGAAGAAAATGTTTAACGTATCCCATGAATATATATATATATATATATAACTTTCATTCAGCTGTTTAAAAAAAAAACAGAGAGAGAGAAGGAAAAAAACTGCTCAGCCAAAATTCACGAGTTTCACAATCTTGTTTGGGAGAACTGTAATGAGGCCTCAATAATAGGAACTAAATATCCTAAAGTCTATCGACAAGTGAAGAGTAAATAATAACAAGTTTTAAAGGAGGAAATAATAACAGGACCCTCTTCATAGATTCTCAAAGAATTTGAGGGTTTGGTCCAATAACATGTATCCACGTGTCCATGCAGCTTGTAGGTATAAATATGAGAGAATTATAATAAGGCCTAAAAAGGAATAATTACAAAACGAATTTTAAAAATTTTCAAACTTGTTATTATAAATTATTTAGGTAATTATTTGATAATTATTTTTCTTTCTTAAAATTTATTATAATTCTTCCTGCAAAATATGGGAGTAATAAATGATAAGTGTTCGTTCGTGAAAGAGAATTGAAAAAACCAAGGGAAAATTAATGGGAAAATAACATTGAGGTCCCACACAAGGAAATATACTATAAAACGATCCCCTGAAATCTAATAATGAATCACAAGTCCCATAGGGACTCAATTGCAATAATAAGAATGTTAAAAAGACATTATTGCCCAGCAGTGTAGAAGGAAAGAGCGCTCATATTTTCTGCACGATCTGAAGTTGCTGCTAATGGGAGAGAAGAGCTGGAGAAAGAAGGAAATAGCCATTGATAAAGCATCTTTCTCATCACTATTAGTGAACTCCAAAGAGTTTCCATTTCAATCTCTCCAAACTTCCAGGTTTTGAAACTTTCTTCCCCTCCTTTTCTCTGCATTTTGTTTCACAGATTGTGTTTGGATATTGGAATTTAGAAATTTGTTTTTGCCTTTAGGTATTGCAAAGCTTTTGTTTTTTGTCTAATATGAACAAGATAATCAATAAAAAAAGGTTGTGCTTTTGCTTGGTGTGGGTTGGTGATTTAAGTTGGGGTTTCATTGTAGGTGGGTAGAATGATGATGGGTGCTTTGTTTTTTGTTATATTATGGGTGGTTTTGCTTTGTTTTAGTATGGTTGATGCAGGTTTACATTAATGACGGCCAATATGTCTGGGAAGCATCACACCGTCAAACCATGCAAGAACCCAAATACCAACTGAGAATGTATTAAAATCAGTTATTTTTGTATATGGATGTGAAAGGAATATTTTGTAAATGAGTGTAAAGGGATTTTTTTGTAAATGGATACACACCAACAATTAGTTTGGTAATTACATGCAACCCTATGTTTTTTTTTAATGGGTTGTGAAATATGTGTAATTCCATGTATATAAAGATGTAAATGAAAGTTGGCTATAAACTGGTATGTTAGATTCTACTGTCATTTGAGTTGTAATTATTGCACCTTGCATTATCAATAGACCTGTTTTGACTTGTCACTAATTGCAGTATGACTTGTCAATTAATCTGCTGATGGGAGTTATCTAAAATATGAATTCAAGTTACATAATATTGACATATCATATGATATTTTCAATTACCTTGACATATTACGTTTTGGTTATAATGTCGTCTATAATCATTATTAAAAGCCTATTATTACTGATATAAAATTATAAAATGAATTATCAATAACTAGATCATCACTTGTCAACAATGGCAATGTGACTTGTTAACGATGGCATTGTGACTTGTCGATGGTGGCATTGTGACTTGTCAATGAGGGAATCAACAGCATAGAATTTCATCCAGAAAACTTGGTAATGAATTTGAAGTCTCAAAGGAACTAGAGTGCAATTTAGTAAAGTGTAAAAAGACTTCTATGTCTCTAGTGAGATGCACCCAAAGTAAATGAAAGTTGTCCTATTTTTCAGTCTGAGAGTCACCACTCTATGCGCTGAAAATAAAAAAGAAAAAACCCAAACTTCATTCTGTTTTTTCCCTATTCCCATTTGAAAATCTCATCCACTCCACCCATGTCAGCCATTGGCAAAATTCTCTTGTGTTTTTGGTTTGGTGTGTGCTTGGTCATTTAAGTTGGGGTTTTATTATAAGTGGGTAGGGTGATGATGGATGTTCTGTTTTTGGGTATATTGTGAGGGATTGAAGGTGAGCTTGCTCTATCTGGGCATGGTTTGGTGGGAATTGATGAGGAAGACAAAGGTTGATGTGGCTAAAAATTCTTACTACGAAATAGGAAAATATGTTGTCAATATGGGCTGCGATAATTGTCAATATAGCTCCTTAACTTGTCAATGATACCTGTGTTGTGCAGATTTATATTAAATGATATTGTTAAATTTTTGACACAAAATTAATAATCTTCTGTGCCCTTAATTCATTGGTAAAGGTTATAAAAAGGGAAAGAAGAGGCAATGAAGAAGGGTGGGCACCACATGAAGCAAAAGAAGAAACATGATAAAAAGAAAAGCTACTTTAAACCTAGACAAATGATGACAAAAGAATTTTTTGTAAATAAAAGTGACTTTTTTTTTTATAAATATCACAATGCATACAAATAATTAGTTTGATATTAGATATATGCAATTGTATTTTTTTTTAATGTGTTGTGAAATCAATGTAATTATATGTGTATGAAGTTGTAAATGAAAGTTGGTTCTATATTACATTTTGATGCATAATTAGTTGTCATTATCTGCACTTTTTATTATCAATACACCCTTCATCACTTGTTACTCATTGCACTATCAGTTGTTAATTTACGTGCTAATATAAATTTCAAAAAAATATGACTTTACATTACATAATGTTATACAAAATCATACAATATCATCAATTCCTTAAAACTAATCTTTTTTTTTTTGTAATGATGTGGAAATTTTCAAAATTGAAGGTGTTGTTTATTTAAAATATTCAAGTAAGTTATATGTAACCTACAATATAAATATCAATCAGAAGGTACGTTAATTGGATGACAATTTTTCAAAATTTGACAAGTCATAGTGCATTTGTTGACAAGTCTAATAATCCTCAATTCACTGCGATGCCTAGAGCAATCCACCACGGCCTTTGAAGCAAAAATGACAGAGAGGCATTCTGTAATAAGCGCTGTGATGCCTGGATAAATCCGCTGTGATGCTTGGATGAAATTCTATGTTCTTGATTCCACCGTTGACAAGTCACAGTGCCACATTGACAAGTGATGATGTAGTTATTGATAATTCATTTTATAATTTTATATCAGTAATAATAAGCTTTTAATAATGATTATATACGACATTATAACCAAAACGTAATATGTCAAGGTAATTGAAAATATCATATGATATGTCAATATTATGTAACTTGAATTCATATTTTAGATAACTCACATCAGCAGATTAATTTACAAGTCATACTGCAATTAGTGACAAGTCAAAACAGGTCTATTGATAATGCAAGGTGCAATAATTACAGCTCAAATGACAGTAGAATCTAAGATACCAATTTATAGCCAACTTTCATTTACATCTTTATATACATGGAATTACACATATTTCACAACCCATTAAAAAAAAACATAGGGTTGCATGTAATTACCAAACTAATTGTTGGTGTGTATCCATTTGCAAAAAAATCCCTTCACACTCATTTACAAAATATTCCTTTCACATCCATATACAAAAATAACTGATTTCAATACATTCTCAGTTGGTATTTGGGTTCTTGCATGGTTTGACGGTGTGATGCTTCCTAGACATACTGGCCGTCATTAATGTAAACCTGCATCAACAATCATCCAGCTGCTATTGACAAGTGAAGTAGCACAATTGACAACTTTCACAGCTTATATTGACAACATAATATCCCATTTTGCAGGAAAGGTTCTCACTCACACCAACCTTTATCTTCTTCAACCTTTCACACTAAACCATGCTAAAACAGAGCAAAACCACCCATAATGTAACAAAAAACAGAGCACTCATCATCATTCTACCCCCCAGAATGAAACCCCAACTTAAATCACCAACCCACACCAAACAAAAGCACAACTTTTTTTATTGAGTATCTTGTTCATATTAGACAAAAAACAAAAGCTTTGCAATACCTAAAGGCAAAAAAGAATTTCTAAATTCCAATACCCAAACACAATTTGTCAAGCAAAATGCAGAGAAGAGGAGGGGAAGAAAGTTTCAAAACCTGAAAGTTTGGAGAGATTGAAATGGAAATTCTTTTGAGTTCACTAATAGTGATGAGAAAGATGCTTTATCAATTGCTATTTTCTTCTTTGTCCAGCTCTTCTCTCCCATTAGCAGCAACTTCAGATCGTGCAGAAAATATGAGCGCCCTTTTCTTCTACACTGCTGGGCAATAATGTCTTTTTAACATTCTTATTATTGCAGTTAAGTCCCTATAGGACTTGTGATTCATTATTAGATTTCAGGAGACTGTTTTGTAGTATATTTCCTTGAGTGGGACCTTAGTGTCATTTTCCCAAAAATAATTTACATTTTTCATCTACCACATGAAATACGGAAAATCCGCTTACCGTGGCACTCATAATAAGGACAATCTTTTTAAAATATTAATACAAAATATATAAATTATTATATTCAAAAAGTGTAAATTAAAAACTTTAAATTTAGACTGTCTATGTTAAGTTGTGATCAACACCCAATTGCCATTAGTTGTTGTGTTTGGAAAAGATGAGTGTCTTGCTTGGGTTAGGCAATGTCATGTTCGTATCTACTTGACAATTTTCCTTCTTCCTTGGTTTGTGAATTTATTACCTTATTATGATATGTTTTATTCTCATGATAATTTAGACCTTAATCAATATTCTCAAAACTAAGCAATACATCAACTTAGCTTGTTCATTATCATAGGAAAGCATCTTAACTACTACCTCCGGTACTAATAAGAGCTGGTTTATTAATTTGAGTATATTAAGAAAATAAATTAAGTTAGTTATTTGTTGTAAATAAGTATTGTTCTAAAATATCCTTAATAATCAAGTGTATTGGTTAGAATTATCATTATTAAAAGCTATCTTTAAAAAAATGAATAAATATGAGAGATAAAGTGAATTAAGGTTTTATATTTATGACCAAAATAAAAGTCAAATAAGATCTTATATTAACGTCCGAAGGCAGAATATTAACTTGAATGCATAATCTAGCCTTTTGGTCTAACGGCACCAAGACTCCCCTTGAATCTTTTCAAAACGTAAGGTTATGAGTTCGATCCTTTGTTAATTTAATAGATACAAGGGATTCCTTCCATTGGGTAAAGGATGACAAAAACTTATTAACATGACAAATTGCAATTATCAATGAAATCACTACTGTTTCAAATAATTAATGCGAACAAGCAAATCACCGGTGTATATATCAAATTCCATTGCTATCATAAGCCATTTGCTTTCCCAAAAAATATTACATAATAATATATGCACCAATTGTTTTATATTGATTTTAATTCAGTCGAACAAATCGATCAGATTAGATCAAATCACACAACTATGAAAAAAAAAGTTGTTATAATAATAACAATATTAATAATAATAATTCTTTTCACACACAAGATATATTGCTAATGCTATATTAAAATTCATGCAACTGAACGTCTTGTGCATTACTCATTAATACATTCCATAAAATAATAGTTTTTTTATTCTAGTTAATTTCATATAATATAATATATTAACGATATTAACATCAATTTGGGACTTCTTCAAAATTCTCCCACCTTATTTAAGACCAAATCACGAGTCTGCGGAAAAATTATTAAAAAAAAAGTTTTATCATCCTCCAAGTGATAATTCAACTTACTTTCAACCCAAATTTGAAAGATCTTTTTTCAAATCAATCAATGATTTTAATGGTAGTATCTAGCATACACCAACTGATGCATTTAAAATTCTTACAATATTTTCAAACCAAACCCATCATGATAAAGCTTAATATTTGTGGGCTATTCCTTCTTTGAGTTACAATTCCTTAATGAAGTTACAATTCAATTTAAAAGAGTCAAATGGTTTTGTTTTTATTTTCATAATATAATGTCATTGATTACGCCATTTATATTGAAGTGAAGTAAGAAAATTCAAAACAACGCAAAAGGGAAAACAAAATCAGGACGAGATGGCCTGTCCTTGTTCTTAAGGGCCAAGTCAACGAATAATTATGGCATTTTTGTCAAAAATCACTCCTATAATAATTAATAATTAATTAACCTTGAAGCTTTCTGCGATTGTACCTTCTTTTTTTCTACTCTTGAACCATCAAATCCCGTATGCCACATGTGCCATTACAAATCATGTTCCCAATTATCATTCCGAATCAGCTATTTTTTTTCTAAACAAGAAAATAGGAAAATAAATTTTAAAAAATTTAGGAAAAATCCTTAAAAAAAGTGATGGTTAAATTTCAAAATTTCATATCAATATTGGTTACTACACTTATAAAGAAAATGGCTAAAACTAAATTCGAAAAGCAAATGATAATATATTTTTGCAGTAATTCCTGATTTAAAATTTTAAAATTTAACAACCATTTTTTTGGGATTCTTTCAAAAATTATAATGTTTATTTAAATAATATGAAAAATATGATATGTAAAAAGAGAAAAAAGGATTGATTTTTGAAGAATTGGACCGGAAAATTTATGAAGGACCTCTCCTTTTCTTCAACCAGAGTCCCCAGCCCCCCCCCCCCTCCTCAAGACTACACCTTTATCAGCGAAATGCCCAATTACCATTAGTTGTTGTGTTTGGAAAAGATGAGTGTCTTGCTTGGGTTAGGCAATATCATGTGCGCGTCTATTTGACAATTTTCCTTCCTCCTCAGTTTATGAATTTATTACCTTATTATGATGTCTTTTATTCTCATGATAATTTATACCTTAATCAATATTCTCAATACTAAGCAACACATCACCTAGCTTGTTCATTATTGTAGGAAAGTATCTTAACTACTACCTCTGGTCTTAAATATAAGAGCTAGTTGATTAATTTGAGTAGATTAAGGAATAAGTTAAGTTAGTTATTTGTTATAAATAAGTGTTGTATTTTCTAAAATATCTTTATTAATTAAATGTATTGATTAGAATTATTATTATTAAAAGAACTATCTTGAGAAAAAAATGAATAAATATAAGAGACAAAGTGGATTAGGATCTTATGTTTAAAACCAAAATAAAAATCAAATGAAGTCTTATATTAAGAACTGGGGATAGTATTAAATTGAATGCATAACTTAGCCTTTTGGTCTAACAGCACTAAGACTCCCCTTAAATCTTTTCAATGTATAAGGTTATGAGTTCGATCATTTATTAATTTAATAGGTACATGGGATTCCTTTCATTAGGTGAAGGATGACAAAAACTTGTTAACATGACAAATCGTAATTATCAATAAAATCACTGCTGTTTCAAATAATTAATGCAAACAAGCAAATCACTCGTATATATATCGACTTCCATTGCTATTATAAGCCATTTGCTTTCCCAGAAAATATTACTCGTATAATATATTGATTTTAATTCAGTCGAACAAATCGATCAGATTAGATCAAATCACACAACTATGAAAAAAAGTTGTTATAATAATAACAATATTAATAATAATAATCTCTTTTACACACAAGATATGTTGATAATGCTATATTAAGATTCATACAACTGAAGGTCTTGTGTATTACTCATTAATACATTCTATAAAATAATAATTTTTAATTCTAGTTAATTTCATATAACATAATATGTTAACGATATTAACATCAATTTGTTCACCCTCCCTCAATAGCTAATCACCAAATAATAATTAGCTAATATAATCAATCAACAATATGTTGACTAATAAGCATGGAATTGGGGAGGTGGGGTTAATCCAACATCCACGTACACGAGTTAACGTGGCCTACTAAAATAAGCCAAGCATGTTAAGTCCATCTAATTAAACGCGTTATGTTACATTAATTACCTGCACCTACTACGATAAGTTAAATCAACTTGTTAAATCATCTAAAGAAAACGTAATAATTATATTAATTGGTCCATCTTGACAGTGATATATATATATATATATATATTTATATGTATACATATAGACAGACAGACAGACAGGTAGATAGATGGATATGTATGTATGTATGTGCCATCTTCTCTGCTAAGTGGAGATTCAAATCTAGTAATATCCTTTGCTTATTTTTCCCTCTAATTAAAGATAATATTCATATAAAAAAAGTCAAGGATAAATTGAACTCTTTTGAATGATTGGTCCGAGTTTTTTAATTTACACATTGCAGTTTTCTTCTGCTATTATAACTACCGGCTGATTATTAATTTTAATTTATAAAGCTTCAGTCAAGATTAAATATGTTGTTCTCAAGGGCAACTTCACATACGCTTTCATGTGGAACCACCTTGAAGTGAATTTATAAAGCTTCAGTCAAGAAAGGGAATGGAATAAGAATAATATATATATATATATATATATATATGCGCATCAGAGATCAACCATAGTTTGGTTACTGTTGAATTTCAGTTCTGTTTCTTCCGATCGATGCTTTAAGCTACTCAAGAACAATTCAAACCATATTGTATAGTTGAAGTTCATAAAAGAACAACTTGCTCAAGAAAAAGGAAACAAGAGAGGCAAAGCATAAGTAAGACATGATGTCATTAATGAATTATATTGCTGTGATACAAACTGTGAAGAGTTTATTAAGTGAAGCCTACTTGCTAATAAGCATCACATAACTAAACAGTAAAACATATATAATAGGAGGTCATACCAGGATATATATATATATATATAACTGCTTCATATTATATGTAAGCCACACACAGACATGCATAGGTAAAATCCACAACCCTAACATGACAAAGTGTTGTTCTAAATGACTGTGAATCCTAAGACGACATATTAGTACTACTAACTATACACTCGTTAGATCGCTCCTCCGGCGGAGATAGTGGTGGTGGCGGAGGAGGATTGGGGTGGCGATGCATCTGCGTCACCGTGTAGGTCTGAATTCCGGAGATAATTAGCCTGTCTCCGATCCCCGTTATATGCACTAGAGTCAATTTCACCTCCGTTATGTGCCGTGTCCCCGGCATATCTGAAACAATAAACAAAAGAACTACATAATTTTCAATCTTAAAACTTCAAGTAATGGTTATTCTTATGAGTTTTTTTAGCCGAACTTGATTATTAGTATTCCTTTACAAGTTCAAGCATGAATCCATTCCTAGCTAGCGGTATCATTTCCTCTTCGTCTAGTGGCGCAGAAAACCTTCCAAGTCCAAAGTGAAAAAAAATATTGATTTTCAGAAGCAAAACCCAGTTTCCTTCGGAGGAGCAACCACCACAAAAAGCCAGTATTAGAGTACAGAAACTCACGCACTAAAACGCTAAATTACATTGCATGTGTTCGACTGAGATTTTAAGCAGACGATGATAGAAACAAGATGAAAATGAAATGGATCGAAAGAGAGTGAGAAAAGAAAATTTTGTTACTTTGGGTGCTTCAAACCTATCTCCTTCGTCTCGTTTTAATTTGGTCTTTCACTTTGTGGGTGCGTCTCGGTCTGGGTGGTGGTCTATTTATAGTGATTTTGGGGTGGTTGGAGGAGAAGATTCCATTGAACTGATGACGACGGTGGGGAGTCATATAGTCAGTATTACAGTGACGTCAGTTGCGCCTTGTGTTGCAAGTTTTGGGTAACATTTACCCAAAACTAGAGTGCTTAATTAATATGATTACTTGGATTTAATTTGAGTTGTCAATACTATCCAATATTAAAGTGACTTTTTTCTCAAGAAATGCAGTTGTTTCTGCTAGATTACATTTCTTCGATCATCGACGGTTTCTTCGTGGAAGGATCGGTTTAAAGGATTTTCTTTGATTCTCCCACGGTCCTCACATTTTCTGGTTTGCTCTTTTTGGGTATCTGCTTTCTGGTGGACTATTCTTGCTCATCCTCACTCTCCGTCGCCGCCGACCTGGTACGGTGGTTCTAGTTCATTTATTCAATGACTTCCTCCATTCTTGCTCCAGTGAAGAAATGAAGGGCCATCTTCACCAGCTTGAACCCTCCTCAATAAGCATTACCCCGACATGCATATGCATGTGTGTGTCCAACATTAACCTGTGTTTTCTCTTTATCAGTGTAATTTGTAGTGTTTGCCCAGTGAGCAGAGGTATATATAATCATTCCAAATTTTGTTGCTCTATCTCTGGGTTTAATTTTCTGGATTTAAAAGGGCTGCTAAGTGATATATTGGTGATATGTGTTCAGTGAATTATCAAAACTCAAGTTGTAACCAAAAGAAAAAATAAAAGTCTAGCTTCCCAGATGATTTAAGTCTGTATGTTCAGGGGTTCCGGAGACACTTCAAATTGGAATTAAACCACATGATCTTGACACAAGGCCATAATTAATAATGGAACTTTCTTTTTTAATTAAACAAACAAACATTAACAATCTGATACTACCTCCGGTCCTAATTATATAAGTAACAGGAAATACATAAAATTCTTAGTGTTGCTCGTGCGCGGATAATTCATCAAATCTTAAGTTTACATCACATTGCTACTGTGCTTGTAATTTGACCGCTGGTGCTTTAGTTTACGTTGGCGTTAAGACTTTTCTCTGAATTTACCAAAAGACCCTTCCATTTCCTCGAGGGTTTTGCCCTGTGTTTCTGGGAGCATAGTGTAGAAAAAGATCCACCCAGCGACCGCCATGGCCGCATACAGAAAGAAGGCCCCACCAATAGTCATGGCCTTCGATAAGGATAGGAATGTCATTGAGATGACCCCACACATGATTCTATTCACCACAACTCCCATAGCCGCACCCTGGGCGCGTAGCCTCAACGGAAGGATCTCTGTGCTGTAAACCCATGTGATTGGACCAGCTCCAATCGAGAACGTCGCTACGGAGCTCAGCACCGCGGTGATGCTTAATCCAACGGCCCACATCACTTTGGTATGTGAATGGCCAATGATTGTAAGGCACGTGGCTAGAGTAAGAAGGGAGATTATGATACCTCCGAAACTAGTCAGCAACAACGGGCGTCGCCCGACCCGATCCAAAAAGAAGGTGGCGACCAAAATGAAGATCGTCTTTGTTAATCCGACGGCTATAGTTGCAACAAGCTTTTGGCTATCGGATGTGATGCCAGCCTTTTCGAATATGGTGGGGCTGTACAAAACGACGGAGTCTAAACCAATGGCTTGCTGAAAGAAGTGTATGCCGAGGACAGCGACGACGATGTGACGAACGGCCGGTGAAGGATGAATCAACATCTCCTTCCATACGCCCTTGCCGGTGCTTTGCTTGCTCACTTGAACGACATCGTTCTCGTCGTCGTAGCCCTCCGGGATCCCCGCCGCTGACTTGATGTCGGCCAGTCTTAGCCTAGCTTCTTCTTCCGAATCTGAAGTTTTGTCAAGGACTCGCCGCGCTTCGCCTAGCCGACCCCTCATCACGAGCCATCGGGGGGACTCCGGCATGACCAACACTCCAAATGTGATCAACAATGAAGGAACGACGCCGACTCCGAGCATGAGCCTCCAGCCAAGCCGAAGGGGTAGCTTCGAAAACGCTAAGTTGGAGATGTATCCAAGCAAAATCCCGGTGTTGATGAAAACCTGAAAGATATAATGCATAACACAACCTGTGTTAACTATTCTATGCTTCATATTCTGTACTTGTTTTTGCTTCTGTGTTTGTGAGGATGAAGGAGATGATCGAGGACGATACCTCAGGGAAGGAAGTGAGCAAGCCACGACAGGATGCGGGGGACACTTCGGCGGTGTAGACGGGGGCGATCATGAGGGCGTAACCGACGCCGATGCCCGCGATGAAACGACCGAACATGAGGAAGGTGTAGTTTGGGGAGAAGCCCATGAGAATGGCACCGACGAAGAAGAAAGCTCCGGCAAGTACGATGGTGTTACGACGGCCGATCCAATCAGAGGTTCTTCCGGCGAGGAAGGAGCCTATGAGAGAGTAGAGGTTGATAATTCCGATCAAGATTTCCACTTGCACGTCCGATATGTGTAGGTCTCTCCTTATGTAGATAACTGCTCCACTCATGACCCCAATATCTGTGATAGTTGTCGAAATCATTTTGCAGGAAGAAAATAGTAATAATTTTTTTCAACTCAAAAAAATAGTAATAATTTTTCGGTGCAGAGAAAGAAGAAACACAGAAATTAAACTGACCATAACCAAGCAAGATGGAAGTCATAGAGGCCAAAATAGAACAAGCCAAAGCATACGTGTTCCTTTTAGGTTTCCTGGGAGGGTCAAAATCTGCCACGGCATTGTTTATCAGGGCAGTTTGCTCAGATGCCATGTTCATCAGTTTAATGGAGGATTAATTCTAGCAGAGAAACTGCATGAGACTGTGATTTTAAGGAGTTTGCTTTTAGAAGAAGTGTTGAAGGAGGAGGTTGAAGAAGATGGAGGGGATTGACTTTTCGTTCCCTTTTTTTTGGATTAATATTCCTCTTATCTTAAATATAAGATCTATTTACATTACAAAATGAATTATATATTTAGAACAGGATGAGTACACTTTTTTTGTTCTTTAAATTTATCCTCATTTTAATTTTAGTCTTTTAAATTTCAAATCATAAATTTTGACTCATTAAAATTTTTTTCATTTAAAATATTAATCTTTATAATTTAATAAAAACTTGGATCATTTTGCCCTTAAGGAATTAAAACCTATAGTTCAAAATTTAGAGGACTAAGACAAACTTAAGAAATCAAATATTATACTCATCTGGTCCTTAATATAAGACATATTTAACTAATTTGGTTAGATTAAGAAAGTTAGTTAAGTTAATTAATTATAAGAAATATGACATGCTTTTTTAGTAAAACACTATAATTATCTTCCTTACTATCCTCTTTCCCTCTTCTACTTGATTATAGTTGAGGGAGTATTCATAAGGGTAATTTAGTAAAAATTGATAAATATGAGAAATAGATCTTATATTTAAGATCAAAATTAATTTAACAATTATGTCTTATATTAAGAACCAGAAAAGTATTGTACCCCTTTTTGAAGACAAACCTTTCGCTTTCTCCCATGAAAACAAAACAAAAAACGAAGACTTTTCGACTATATGGATTTTTGCTTCCACGCATGCTTAATGTTCGTCACGAGTGCCGAATTTTAGCGATTTAATTATCACTAAATTCTATAACTTATCCCAGGATCTTATACTTGCTTCATCTTTACGACATTGATAATTATAATCTTTTTTTTTTTTTGGCCTAGGATCGATAATTATAATCACATTACATATAATAAGTTTCCCACGTTTTTTGGGGGTTCAGTTTCAGGCAACTATATTATATAAATAAAGACTAAAATAAAAGAGATTTGCTATTTTATTAAAGATGATCATTTTTCAATGTAATCGTTTCATGTGTGTTAAATAAAATTGTCTTTCAATTAAAAAAAATTAAATAAGTTTTCCACGTTTTTTTACTTGAGTTATATCATATAAATAAAGACTTAAACGAAAGAGATTTTTTTTTCCTTCTAAATAAGTATGATAATTTGAATTTTATAGATAAATCCAATATGTAATATACCTAAGAGCAGCAGATATTGGATAGATATAAAATAATTAAAGTTGCAAGAAAAAGAGAGAGCTAAGAGAGAAATGTTACACTTCTTTTTTGAATTAAAATTTACAGAATATTAGGTTTTTTTATGTATAAAAATTTATAATATCCTCATTATCACTAAAAATTTTAATGGGAGACTCCTCCCCCCCCAAAAAAAAAAACTGTTATTTTCCCTTGTTTTTAATCATTCCAATTCAATTCAACGTTCCGGAACTGCCCTAAGCCCACGACCGATAATGCTTGTTATTTAATTTGGTCCATAAGTTTGACGTAGGCTTTCCTAAAAGCTATTTGGGCTTGTCTTTGAAAACCCAGGCAAATTTTTGTATGCTTGATCAACCTCCACCCCTAGAACAAGATGAGGAGGTTGATGAAGCAGATTAGGTTCTGCTTTGTTGTAATTTCTCCCTTTTATTGAATACAGTTTTCTATTCAAAAAAAAAAAAAAAACCCAGGCAAACTGATATCCCAAGCCATTTGTACCAACAGTACATCAAACAAGATAATATTTATCTAATGAACTTTTTATAAATTTTGTTCTTCATGTGCAGATAATTCAAATTACATTTTAAAAAATTATTGACGATGGCAAAGAATATTAAGGCCGTGTTTTTCCGTCATGATCGAAATCACTTATAAATACATTTCACGTTCGTCGAGACAAAACTCTTTTATATACTTACCTCGTATTCCATAAATTACAATTAAAAAACTACTTATAAGCTATTCCAAACAGTTCTAAGACATCACATATGTAATCTGCTCATCACCTCAAAAAAAATATACATTAATTTTTTGCTTTTATAAAAATTTGCATTAATTGATTAGGTATCGTTTTTGGGCCAAAATTGATTAGGTATTTTGGTCGACTTGCTTTCACGTGGTGGGTTCAGCTTTGTGTTGATAGCAAGTTTACTTTAAAAAAGAGGAAGCAAAAATAATGGGCGTCCCATTTATTCTATTTTCAATTATTATTACTGTAGCATATCATAATTTCTCATCTTTTCTGCCACCAAATATATAATACTACCTCTGATCCTTAATACAAGAACTAGTTGACTAATTTGATTAGATTAAAAAAAACTAATTAAGTTAATTATTTGTAATAAATAAGTATTATCTTTTCTAAAATATCCTTGCTAATCAACTATATTGGTTAGAACCACTATTATTATATGGATTATCTTGAAATAAATAAATAAATATAACAGATAAAATGAATTGGAATCTTATATTTATTATCAAATTAAAAGTTAAACAAACTCTTATATTAAGGAACGGAGGTAGTAATTTCTCTAATTGTACATATATAATACTCCCTCCGTTCCTTATTATAAGAGACAAATAACCGAAGTACGTTGATCAAAAAAACAGTTAAAATTAGTTAAGAACAATTAATGTGTAAAAAGTATAATTTTTTTTCCAAAAATGCCCTCATTAATAAGGAGAGAGAGCATGAGAGAGAACAATTAAATTATTAAAAGAAAGAGAGGTGAGAGGGAGAGAGAGTGTGAGTTGGAGATAATAAATATGGGTAAAATAGTAAATCAACACAAAAAAGTAGAGACAACTTGTAAGTGTCTCTTATATATAGGAACATGCCATAAGCATCAAATGTCTCTTATAATAAGGAACGGAGGGAGTACCTAAATAACTGAATTATATAAATTAAAAATTAATTAAAATTAATTAAAATTAGTTAAAAATGAATGTGTCAAAAATATTTTATTTTCCAAATATATTGAGAGGTTGAATAAGACAGAGAATGAGTAGGAGGAAGATGTCTAAAAAAATTAATTAATAATAATATAATATGAATTAATGGAAGCAAAATAAAAAATTCAAAATTTTAGGGTCAGTTTGTTTTTTTTTGTTTTTTATTCTCAGAATAATTTTATAAAATTATTTTTTAAAACATGTTTTGAAAAAAAAAACAAAAAACTTTGTTTGAATAATTGTTCTGAAAAATTACATTTGAAAATAAACATACTGGGATTGGAAAGTGAAGTCTCGGTGATAATTTAAGTCCTCAAATGAAAATATAGTTAGCGGGTGGAGAAGAAAAGGTTTCCCTTTTTTCAAAAAAAAAGAAGAAGAAGAAGCAAGAAATACAAAAACAAAAACAACAAAAAAATTGTTTTAGTTTTTTAGTTTTAAAAAAAAATCTGTTTTTTTGTTAACACTTGATTAAAACAAATTACCAAATAAGGTTTTTTTTTTTCATTTTTAAAAATAAAAAACTGTTTTAAAAACAAGAAATCAAATAAGGCCTTTTTTAAGATTTATTATATAAATAAGACCATATCTTGGGTGAAGAAATTTGGGATGAATCTTGCAAACTTATGCTTTGAGGCTTAAAAAATGCTCATAGAGTATGTTTTCAGTCAATTCCTTACCAATTGGATCAACTTTCGTTGACTACATAAGATCATATTTATCCCAAGAGATACCTGTTCTTGTTCAAAATATAAGCATCTCTTGTTTGTTTAATGAGCATCACCAAATATTGGTTGGATCATTCAATGCTTTTTTTTTGTTGGTAATTTCTACTCATTAGTTTCTTTTATCTCTGTTTTTTTTTCATTCATTCTCTCTCACACACTCTTTTTATGAATAAGAGTATTTTTAGAAAAATAAATGACATTTTTTTACAAATTTATTATATTTAACCAATTTTAATTGACCCTTCCACTTGAATTAATTAGTTATTTTATGTTTATATTTTGAATCGAATGAGGTAAATTTTATGTATAAAAATATAAATAATTTATAATTACGAAAAATAAATTTAAGAAAACCTCAACCAACTCTTCTACCTGCAAACCCCAAATAAATGCAAAGAAAAGAGTAATATACTAATGTTGGTGGCTTTTTTTTTTTTTCCTGCTCAAACGCAGACGCATTTTAATCATTTCGTACACGTGTCATTCTTACAGGCCGTAAGCTGGATGCCACGAGTTGGGTTTCCACGTCGGGAATTTCGGCCTCTCCGCGAGAGCACGTGCTTCCCCACTTTTTTCCAAAGATATGACGTGAACTAATAACAGCCAATCACAATTTTTCTTTTTTATAAATATAACTTATGTATATAATCTCTTTTTAATTAAGTTTTCTCACAAATGAAAAAAATTAGTTGAATCATTACATTTATTTTAAATTGATAGAATTTATTTACCTATTTTATCCTTATTAAAAAATATGATTAGAAAAGTCTCTTCTCTTTCATGCTTTTAAAACTTTTTCTCATTCTATAGTAAGGGGTAAAAATAAAAAATTATCTTTAATTACTTCATTAAGTATTAATCTCTAATGTTTTGAACCAAATTTTTTTTCTAGAAGACTAAAATGCGTATATGTGAAAAAAAATAAAAACTATCAATTATTTTATAAAATTGTAGAAGACAGGGGCGAGGCATTACATTTGGTATTTATTTCTCAAAAATTGACATCTTATGTCCCCAACATGAATAACAAGTAATGAAAGCTACATTCAACCATTATTCCTACTGCCTACTTTAGTCCCCATAATTTGAAGAAAATGTTTAACGCCCATTAAAATATATATATGTATATATTACTCCTCCGGTCCTTAATATAAGACCCATTTAACTAATTTGATTAGATTAAGGAAGTTAGGTAAATTAGTTAATTATACGAAAAGTGACACATTTTTCCTAAAACACCATAGTCATCTTTCTTAATACCCTCTCTCCCTCTTCTACTTGATTATGGTTAGGGGAGTATCTATAGGGGTAATTTAGAGAAAATTGAAAAATATGAGAAATGGGTCTTATATTTAGGACCAAAACCAACTCAAGAATTGGGTCCTATATTAAGGACCGGAGGAGTACTTTCATTCAGCAGTTGAAAAGAAAAAGAAAAAAAAAATTCTAAGCCAAAATTCACGAGTTTCACAGTCTTGTTTGAGAGAATTATAATAAGGTCTTAATAATAAGATCTAATTATACTAAAGTTTATCGACAAGTAAAGAATAAACAATGACAAGTTTTAAATAAGAAAATAACAACATGTTCAAATTGATTATTTGTTATCAAAAAATTTTAGTATTAAGTTTCTTTTTGAGACTTCTTGATAATTCTTCTACCTTGTTTAGGACCAAATCATGAGCCTACAGAAAAATTATTTTAAAAGAAAAAGTTTTATCATCCTCACAGTGATAATCCAACTTACTTTCAACCCAAATTTGAAAGATCTTTTTCAAATCAATCAATGATTTTAATGGTAGTATCTAGTATACATCAACTAATGCATTTAAAATTCTTACAATATTTTAAAACCAAACCTATTATGAGAAAGCTTAATATTTGTGGGCTATTCCTTCTTTGAGTTACAAATATTCCTTAATGAAATTACAATTCAATTTAAAAGAGTCAAATAGGTTTGTTTTTATTATCATAATAATATAATGTCATTAATTACGCCATTTATATTGAAGTAAGTAACAAAATTAAAAACAACGCAAAAGGGAAAACAAAATCAGGATGAGATGGCCTGTCCTTGTTCTTAAGGGGCTAAGTCAACGAATAATTATGGCATTTTCGTCAAAAATCACTCCTATAATAATTAATAATTAATTAACCTTGAAGCTTTCTGCAATTGTACCTTCTTTTTCCCTATTCTTGAACCATCAAATCCCAGATGCTACATGAGCCATTACAAATCATATTCCCCAGTTATCACTCTGAATCAGGCTTTTTTTTTCCCTAAAGAGGAAAATACCTGTATTTTTGGAGAAAAATAAATTTATAATGTTTATTTAAACAATTTCATAAAAAGAGGGAAAAAAAAGGATTGATTTTTTGGCGAATTGGACTGGAAAATTTATCAACGACCTCTCCTTTAAGCTTCAACCAGAGTCCCAAGGCCCTCCTCTCTTCACCGCCATACCTTTATCAGCGAAACATCCCTCTTATGTTAACTTTTTTTCATATGATTATAATACCATTATCTTCGTTATTTAATATAAAAGCTGCTTAATTATTTTCAACAGATCACATAAGCTAGATACATTAAATAACAATAAATATGACCTAATTTCTTGGAAAAATTACAAAAAAGAACCTTGGAATTACAAAAACGCAGATAAGGACCCTTGACAACTTCACTTTAGGTTTTGACAATAATAATATGTCATGAAATTGTCAAAATCTAAAGTGAAGTTGTCAATGGTTCCTATCTGCGTTTTGTAATTCCAAGATCTTTTTTAGCAATTTCCCTAATTTCTTTAAAATATTCTGTGAGAGATAAAATGAATTCATGTCTTATAAATGGCGAAAGCACTGAAAAGATGAAAGTTAGGAAAACGAATGAGATTAGATACCTCATACCTCAATAGTCTTATTAGGCTCTGTGCATACGGTATGGACCAGTATTGTAGCTAATACGTTAAGTAATCCATTTACTTTATTTCTTTTTGCATTTATTCAGTCAACTAGGATAAAATTGAGAAAAAAATTTATTAATTACTCTACAAGTGACTTGTATTTAGGAATAATTTTTTTTCCTACAAGTGATTTATGAATAAGAAGAAAGTGATATACCTTAATAAATATTTTCAAAACTAAGCAAAAGATTATCTTAGCTTGTTCACTATTGTAGGACTTTATCTAAACTATTGACTTGTGTAATCTGATAAATGCGTAACACACTAATATATTACTCAAGGCTTTTCGGTCAAACAATGCTAAGACTCCTCTTGAGTTTTCCAAAGCGTGAGCTTGTGGGTTGGATTCCCCATTAGTATAATGGGTTCATGGGATTCCTTCCATTAGGTGAAGAATGATAAAAACTTATCAACGGGACAAATTGTAACAACCAACAAAATCACTACTATTTCAAATAATTAATGCCAACAAGCAAATCACTTGTATATATCAAATTTCATTACTATTATAAACCATTTGCTTTCCAAAAAAAAATATTACATCATAATATATGCACCAGTTGTTTTATAAAAGTTTATTGGTTTTTAACTTTTTATTTAGTCGAACAAATCAGATCAGATCAGATCACACACCTATAACAAAGTTGTTATAATAATAAAAATATTAATAATAATTCCTTTTACACGCACGATATATTGATAATGCTATATTAAAATTCATACAAAACTGAATGTCTTGTGCATTACTCATTAATACATTCCATAAAATAATAATTTTTTATTCTAGTTAATTTCATATAATATATCAACAATATTAACATCAATTTGTTCGCCCTGCTCATTAGCTAGTCATCAACTAATAATTAGCTAGTCAATCAACAATATTAATAAGAATGGAATTGTAGAGGTAGGTGAATCCAATATCCACGTACACGAGTTGACGTGGCCTACTAAAATAAGCCAGGTATGTTAAGGTCATCGAATTGAACACGCTATGTTACATTAATTACCTTTTGTTTTTTTTTTTACCAGATGTTACATTAATTACCTGCACCTACTATATTTACCAAGTTAAATCAAACTGTTAAATCATCTAAAGAAAACGTAATAGTTATATTAATTGGTCCATCTGACAGTGATGTGTGTGTGGGTACGTGCCATCTTCTCTGCTAAGTGGATATTAATTCAAATCTAATAATATTCTTTGCTTATTTTCCCCTCTAATTAAAGATAATATTCATATAAAAAAGTCAAGGACAAATTGAACTCTTTTGAATGGATTGGTCCAAGTTTTTTAATCTATATATAGCAGTTTTCGTCTGCCATTAATACGACCGGCTGATTATTAATTTTAATTTATAGAGCTTCAGTCAAGATTAAATATGTTGTTCTCAAGAGCAACTTCACATACGCTTCATTTGGAGCCACCTTGAATTGAAGGAATAAACGAATAGGGAGTTCGAAAGGGAATGGGATAATAGTAGTAGTAGTTGTAATAATAATATACGTGAAAAAAAGAATTTACGGGAAAAAGCCAAAAGCATGAACAAAAATTCCCAAAATAAGTCGTAATATTTTTAATAAAACATAAATAATGTGATTTGTTAAAATTTTGAATTAAAGTGTGGTATATGAAAAAAATATTGTCAAAAAAGATTTTCAACATAATTCAATATGTTGATCGGTGAAATCTACAAAGGACTTTTTAAAATCAATTAGCATTACAAAAGAAAAGGGTTACTCCCTCCCATGCTAGTCCTTGACACAAAATTTTTTTATATAAAATTGAATAAAATATTTTCAACAACATTTTTATTTTTTTTTCCTTTTTACTGTTTCCATCATCTCCATCCTCCACCTTTCAAATAATTGTATCAACCAATGGATTTTTTTATAAATAATTGCAGACTGCTTAGGTTATTATTAGAAGTTTTTAATAATTATTTTTCTTATTGAAAAACCAGAAAAAAAAAATAACTTCACATTTTTTCGTCCTTACCACATGAAATACGGAAAAACCGCTCACCCTGCCACTCATAATAAAGACAATTTTTTTAAAATATTAATACAAAAAATGAATTTATTACAAAAAATAAATTTATTATAAGGAGAATTACAATTAAGTCATAAGAAAGAGAAATAATTACTAAAAAGTCTCAATAACATTCTGAACAGCCTGTAATAATAAGTTTTAGAGTGGAGAATGACAACTTCTACAACTTGTTTTGTAATTTTTTTTTCTTCCTTAGGACTTCATTATGATTCTCCCTTTATTATATTTGAAAAAAGTATAAATTTAAAACTTTAAATTTAGATTGTCTATGTTAAGCTGTGATCAACACCCAATTACCATTAGTTGTTCTGTTTGGAAAAGATGAGTGTCTTCCTTGGGTTAGGCAATGTCATGCGCGTATCTATCTGACAATTTTCCTTCCTCCTTAGTTTATGAATTTATTTATTGGCCAAAAAAAAAGTTTATGAATTTATCACCTTATTATGATACTCCTCCGATTCTTATTATAAGACCCAATTTGACTTTTTATTTGGTCCTAATTATAAGACCCAATCCATTTTGTTTCTTATATTTATGCATTTTTTTCCAAGATAATCCTTCTAATAATGATAGTTTAAACCAATATACTTAATTAGTAAGGATATTTTAAGAATGACAACACTTATTTATTATAAATAACCAACTTAACTTACTTCCTTAATCTCCTCAAATAAGTCAATTGGGTCTTATAATTAGGACAGGAGGAGTATGTTTTATTCTCATGTTAATTTATACCTTAATCAATATTCTCAAAACTAAGGAACACATCAACTTACCTTGTTCATTATCATAGAAAAGTATCTTAACTACTATCTTCGGTCCTAAATATAAAAACTATTTGATTAATTTGAGTAGATTAAGAAAATAAGTTAAATTAGTTATTTGTTATAAATAAGCTTTGTATTTCTTAAAATATCCTTGCTAATCAAATGTATTGGCTAGGATTATCATTATTAGAAGCTATCTCGGGAAAAAATGAATAAATATGAGAGACAAAGTAGATTTAGGTTTTAATCTAAGACTAAAATAAAAGTCAAACAAGATCTTATATTAAGAACGAGAGGTGGTGTTAACTTGAATGCATAGCTTAGCCTTTTGACCCTAAGGTTATGACTTCATCCTTTATTAATTTAATAGGTAAATGGGATTCCTTCCATTAGGTGAAGGATGACAAGAACTTATTAACATGACAAATTGAAATTATCAATAACATCACTACTGTTTCAAATAATTAATGCAAACAAGCAAATCACTCGTATATATATCAAATTCCATTGCTATTATAAGCCATTTGCTTTCCCAAAAAATAGTACATAATTATATATGCACCAATTGTTTTATATTGACTTTCATTCAGTCGAACAAATCGATCAGATTAGATCAAATCACACAACTATGAAAAAAAAAAGTTGTTATAATAATAACAATATTAATAATAATAATTCCTTTCACACACAAGACATATTACTAATGCTATATTAAAATTCATACAACTGAATGTCTTGTGCATTACTCATTAATACATTCCATAAAATAATAATTTTTTATTCTAGTTAATTTCATATAATATAATATATTAACAATATTAACATCAATTTGTTCACCCTCAATAGCTAATCACCAAATAATAATTAGCTAATATAATCAATCAACAATATGTTGACTAATGAGCATGGAACTGGGGAGGTGGGGTTAATCCAACATCCACGTACACGAGTTAACGTGGCTTACTAAAATAAGCCAAGCATGTTAATTAAGTCCATCTAATCAAACGCGCTATGTTACATTAATTACCTGCACCTACGACACTAATTAGTTAAATCATCTAAAGAAAACGTAATAATTATATTAATCGGTCCATCTGATAGTGATATAGATAGATAGATATGTATGTGCGTGCCATCTTCTCTGCTAAGTGGAGATTCAAATCTAATAATATTCTTTGCTTATTTTTCTCTCTAATTAAACATAATATTCATATAAAAAAAGTCAAGGACAAATTGAACTCTTTTGAATGGATTGGTCCAGGTTTTTTAATTTATATAGAGCAGTTTTCTTCTGCCATTAATACTACCGGCTGATTATTAATTTTAATTTACACTACAAAAAAACATCTAATTACTGACAGATGTAGTGACGGAATAGTTTCCGTCGCTAATTTCTGACGGATTACCCACGAAAATTCCGTCGCTAAATTTAACTACGGAATTAGCGATGGAATTTAATCCGTCGCTAATTAGCCACGGAATTTTTTCCGTCGAAAAATTCCGTGACTAAACTTTTATAATTAAAATTAGCCACGGAATTTCTTCCGTCCGAAAATTCCGTGGCTAATTCCATGGCTAAAATTTTACAATTACGATTTACGACGGAATACTTTTCTGTGGCTAAATTAGCCACGAAATTGGTGACGGAAAATTATTCCGTCGCTAATTTCCGTGGCTAATTCTGTGGCTAAAATATAATATAATATAATATAATAATAAATATATAATTAAATTATATATCTTATGAATATTAAATAAAATAATTAAATTTAAAACATATATTTATGAAAAAATTATTTACTATTTAAAATACAAAATTAGGGTCATTGGAAATTAATATTATATTTAAAATAATTTTTTTAAAAAATAAAGCACTATAAAATAAATAGTAAAACAAATATCTAAAAATTATTTTGTTACAAAAATAGTTATGATTAAAATTATCATATAGTTTATTTTTAGTTTCTAATAATATATATATGTATATATAATTATTTGTGTAAGAGAATATTATATATATTTAATTTTTTATAATAAGTCAGTAAGTTTATTGCAGCTCAACTAGTGAAGTCGCGCGCGTGCACAAACGAGGTCTTCGGTTTAAGCAGTGGAGAAGTCATTTTAAGGAGGAATTATATGGTGGTGACATGTGGCAATACAAGGTGGCATGTGAGATAGCGACACGTGGCGGCAAAGGTGAGATGGTAAGGACAAGTGGAGATGAGGTCGTGACACATGGCGGCGGAGCTGATGTGGCAGCGACACGTGGCGGTGAAGGTGAGGTGGCAGCGACACGTGGAGATGAGGTGGTGACATGTGGCAGCCAAAATGAGGTGGCATTTTTATTTTTTTAAAAAAAATATTAGCGATGGAATTTCAATTCTGTCGGTAATTACCGACGGAAAAATTCCGTTGCTAATCCAATTAGTGATGAAAAAATTAGCGATGGAACCAATTCCGTCGCTAATATGATTCCGTCACTAATCCGTCGCTAAATAAAAATTCTGTCGGTAAATTCCATCACTAATCAGATGTTTTTTGGTAGTGTTATAAAGCTTCAGCCATGATTAAATATGTTGTTCTCAAAAGCAACTTCACATGCGCTTTCATTTGGAACCACCTTGAAGTGAAGGAATAAACGAATAGGGAGTTCGAAAGGGAATGGAATAAGAATAGCAAGAAGTGAAAAAAAGAATTTACGGGAAAAAGCCTAAAACATGCACAAAAAATGCCCAAAATAAGTTGTAATACTTTTGGTAAATTTACATAGATTATGTGAGTCATTGAAATTTTGAATTAAAGTCTGGTATATGAAAAAAAAATTATTGTTAAAAAAGAGCTTCAACATAACTCAATGTGTTGATCAGTGAAATCTAAAAAGGACTTTTTAAAATCAATTAGCATGACAAAAGAAAAATGTTACTCCATCCCACACAATACTTAGTCCTTGGTACAAAAATATTTTCAACAACATTCTTATTTTTTTATATTTTAGTTTTTTCCATCATCTCCATTCTTCTCCTTTCAAATAATTATACCAATCAAAGGATTTTTTTTTTAAAAGTTGCTAAATTTTTAACATTTAACAGCTTTTAATTAATTTTTGACCTCATAAAATTTATTAATAGATCCTATTATTCAGTTTTATGTTCATAAGCAAGTTGCAAGGCACAGGATTTGGAGGCGTCTGTGACGGTCTGTCTCATTTTCAATTATTATAAAATACTCCTCTTGTCCTTAATATAAGACTTAATTATTGAGTTAGTTTTGGTCCTAAATATAAGACCCATTTCTCATATTTATCATTTATCAATAATCTCTAAATTACCCCTATGGATACTCCCTCAACCATAATCAAGTAGAAAAGGGAGAAGGGGGTATTGAGAAAGATGATTATGGTGTTTTAGGAAAAACGTGTCATATTTATTACAATTAACTAACTTACCTAACTTTTTTAATCTAATCAAATTAGTTAAATGGGTTTTATATTAAAGACCGGAAGAGCACTAGTAATAGTTTTATGATTATGAAAAAATAAAATCGAAACATTTAATTGCGGGGCTGGACACGTGTCATGAAATGGCAACGGAAATGCCAATGCAAAGAAAGAAATAAAGAATATTATTGGTGGCTCTAAATCACTGATAAATCTCGATCACGTGGGTCCACGTGTACTACTTACTGGCCATAAGCTTGATTCCACTTGTAATAATGTTCGCTTTCCACGCTTGAAAGAAAATAAAAAATTAATGGGATGCTTTTGACGTTGGAGTGGTGTTTGGTGAGAAGCACTTGATATCTTTAATTATTCATTGAAACAATCTCGTACTTTAAATATAAAGATTATTACGATGTCATCCTTTAAGTGTACCAGATAATTACATTTGACCCCAGCTGATACGGCCACATAATTATTTAGTGAGAATACAGCAATATGTAATGATAATTTTTAATATATGAAATAACAACTACTCATTTGTTATTATGATTTTTTGGTAATTACTTCTAATATTCTTAATATAGAATCTAATTAGAGAATTCGTGTTAGTTTTATATGTAAGATTTATTTCAGATTTTTTTTTCAAATTAACCTTATTAATATTTTCCAACAATGATCAAGTAGGAGAATGAGAAAGAGAAAAAGAATTAAGGAAGATACTTAAAGTGTTTTAGAAACAATATATTTATTAATTAATTTAACTAATATTATTAATTTACTCTAATTAATTAATTAGTTCTTACATTAAAAAATGAAAGAGTATTTTATTTTTTGAGGACCTCATTATGATTCTCTTTTTTTTAAAGTTCAATAATGTGGAATGATTGATACCCTTATTCTTTTGGTTTATTAGGGTGTTACATATGTGCTAACTAGATATTTATTAATGAGGGGAAAAAAAGTCTTATTTTTCACTAGCATCATGTTTAGGGTGTCACATGACTTGCCAACTAAATATTTAGTAGAAAAGACTCGTCAATAATTACTCTTTTAATTCTATTTATAAGATATTTTTAACATATTTTATATTGATTAAGAAAAATTTAAAATCATATTAACTCTTAAAATATAACAAACCTTTTGAGAAAATAGCTATATCTCTTATAATAAATGAATAACAAAATAGTATATTTATGTTAAAAATTTAATGAGATAGCTTATAAATATGGCTAAGAAAAATCTTCTTCCTATCTTATAAATAAGACTAGAGGAATAATTAGCAATGATGTCCTATGCTATACTCCTTTTGGCCGCTTCAAATTATTTATTTAAAGTTTATACTAAGAACCGAAGATAATGCATGTTTATATTGACTAGCTAACTAAATAATAAATGGTAAAAAAGGAGCCTATGTTAGCCAATAGTGGTGTCTTTTTTCCCCCAACAAAGTAATAGTGTTATCACATGTTATATATATGTGTGTGTGTGTTGGTTATATATAAGATTGACAGGTTTTTTTTTTCCCACTAACGATTTTTTTTTTACCGATTTTTCACTAACGAATACTTCTATAACTTGTGGATAATATATATTACATTCAGTTCTAAATATTAAAATTTTATTTACTAGTACAATCAGCACTGCAATGTGAATAGTATATTGAACTGAATCATGAGTTTGTGTTGATAAACATGATATCAATTGTTTTGCATTGTTGAACTTTATATGATGCCAATTGCTTTTGCATAAATATTCTAAGATAAAAATGCCACAACATATTCATCTCTATAAAGTTAGAAGTCAACATTAGTATATACTAGTTTCTGTTATTTAAGGAGTAACATGGTAACAATTCTACATTTGAATGGCAATATTGCTTCATAGTTTAAAATACTTAGCAGCTTCAAGGCAAAAAAAAAAAAACCTTAGTAGCTCTTGCGATAGTGGAAGGACAATAATATTCTTTAAAAAAAATGTAACATTAAGAAAATGTCACGACAAGGTAAAAAAAAAAAACAAAGAAAGAAGCCTACGTAACAAGATGCATTTCTTTTTCTGTCTTGCCCTTTTATTTTTTCCCATCCCCGAAACAAAAGGCTCCGTTCCCAATCACAATTTTCAGATGTGGACATGAATTAATAATAGCCGCCAATCACAATTTTGCTTCCTTTGCTTTTTTTATTTTTTTTGTGGCAAATGTTGATAGGTATAGAACCTATTTGGAATAACTTATAAGTAACTTATAAACTATTTTTTTAATAATGATTTACAAAATATAAAACAAGTATATGAAAAGAATTTTGCCTCGATTTACATGAAATACGCTTATAAGAAATTTCTACCGTAATCCAAACAGGCACATAATTTATCAGCTATCAATGTCAATACTATCTTTAGAAGATAAATACCATCTTTTTATGTGTGTGTCTTTATGAAGAAGATAGCTATTACTATCAATATAAAATTCCAGAACATTGTTTTATTTATTTCTCAAAAAATAACATTTCATCCCCAAACATATTAATAACGCATAATGAACGCTGGGTATATTACTTGGAGAAAAAGTTTAATGTACCACTTTCAATAAAAAAATAAGAAAATTTATTTTGCATGTAACTACATTTCTCTTTAATTTTTATTTTGGTGCTCATACATTAACCGTTAGCTCAGATTAATGTTGCTAAAAGAACAAAATTATAGAAGTTAACCATGCTAGTAGAGTAAAGTTAAAAAATTTAATTAAAAACATATAAATGCTAAATTGAAAATTAATAAAAAAATATAAATACTTATAAAATGGTTTTTAGAAGAAAAAAAGATAATTACAAGTCATGAGTGATTTTAATGATAGGCATCACCTTAACGCATTTACACTTTTTACAATTTTTTTTTTAAATCCAACCTATTTCGGTAAAGATGGATATCAGAAAATTGAGAAAATTGTAAATAAAGACCTCTAAATATATAAAATTATGATATGAGACTCTAAATTTAGAAAATAGCAAATAAGGACCCGATTCTATTTTTGCAAATATGAAATGTAGGTGAAATGCCTGAAATGTCCTTCAACCAAATAACAAGTTGACTATGAAAAATGATAAATTCACTTTAACGAATGACAATTTCATTAGATCAAATCACAACTTGGCTGAGGGTATGCCAAATGACGAGTTCACTATAAAAAATGACAAGTTCACTGTAGGGAATGACGACTTCAGTAGACTAAATCACAATTTCAATTAGGGGTATTTCAGACATTTCACTCACATTTCATATTTGCAAAAGTGAAACCGGGACCTTATTTGCTATTTTCTAAATTTAGAATCTCAAATCATAATTTTATATATTTAGAGGTTTTTATTTGCAATTTCCTCTAGAAAATTCCTTGACAAAATTACAATTGATGGTGAAAGGAAAATGTAACAAATATAAGTAAATACTAACAAGCAGCGCAAATGTAAACAAAATCAAGATGTGATGGCCTGTCCTTGTTCTTAAGGGTTAAGTCAATAAATAATTATGGTATTTTCGTCAAAATAATTTGATTGATTAATTAATTAATTAATTAACTAATGTCTAAGTTTTCGGTGATTGTTGTACCTTTTTCTATCCTTTGAGCCATCATGTCTCACATCATTTGCTCCATGTGCCATTACAATGGGACAATGCACTCCATGTTCCCCCAGCTAGCATTCTGAATCTGAACTTCTCCTAATTGAGATTGGAATTTAAAAAGAAAAATTAATGCTTTGAATTTTTTGAATTTTCAAAATTTTTAAGGCTGAAAAATATTCAAATACATTTTCCTTTGATGATTCTTTTTTAAATTTGGTATAGTTAGAATGAAAATAAATTTTCAATCTTAAAGTCTAAATTGTTAATTAAGAAAGAAAATTAATATTTAGATTTTTTTTTCAAACCAGAATTTAATATTTGGGTCTGAACCATCTAAATTTCTAGATTTAAATTAGTTAAAAGAATTCAAAATATTTTTTACCTTAATATTTATATTTTTCACTCTGGAGAAAACTTGAATTATCCTCCTAATTAGTAAATTGTTAATTGTTTGTCTTACTCTTATATCTAGATTAAAAAATGAAAGAAAAGTGATAGTAAATAGATTTACTTTGTAAGAGAATGGTTGATGCTCAATATCTACAGAGAAGTGGATTCATATTGTTTTTTGGTGCTCAAAGTAGCTGACTCAAATATATTTTTGGAGATTTGAGTTTGTATTCTTCTTCTTAGAAAATGAGATTACTTGCTATTTCAACTAATATTTTGTTAGTATGGATTCATATCTTTTTATGAAGATCTTGTTATTCAAAAATCTTTAATTTTAAATTACAATAAAAGTAAAACTTATTAATTTTATCTATAAATAATTATTTTAAAAAAAGAAAATAATAATTAAGGAAGCCCCACCTCTGAGCTTGACCCCATAGAGTCCCAAGGTCCCCCTCTGCTCATGACATTTGCCCCACCTTTATCCGCCAACCATCCCTCTCCTGTTAACTTTTCATATAATAATAAATCTCTCTTCTGAGCATTTATTTTTTCGGTCATTAGAGATAACTCTCCTCCATCTTCTTCTGCCTTCCAGAATTTCCTTCTCCTCTCTCCTCTTCATCATCTTCCATCTTCTCTCCCTAACTACCAAATACTTATACATCCCACACAATACAGACATACAAATTCATATTCCAATTGAGAATTCCGACTTTATTCCTACCAAAATTTCATATTTGTCTTGTTGGGTTACCTCAAATCCCAGAACCCAGAATTCTGAATTCTGAACTTCCCCCTCTCTAGCTGAACTTATATATTCGTCTTAGGCCTTCATAAACGGGAAAGAGATTTTCAAATCCGAATACCCTTTTGGATCAAAGTTGGAAAGATCTGAGCTTTTTTGTTGTTGGAAAGATCCGAGAAAACGGAAACAAAAATGCTTCAGCTGTTCTTCACAGTGGCTTTCTCTGCGGTTCCTCTGACTCTGTATGTTCCTCCAGTGAGGAGCCTAACCACGTTCGTGGAAGTCATGGAAGAGATTCTGAGAGAATCAAGAATTTACTCCAATAGGATGTACCCACGTGTCCGCATAGCTTGGTCAAGACTCATGGATTGTATGCTCTGCACAAACACCAGGTAGATTCATCAACAGGGTTTTGATGCAGAGATCTTGATCCTGTACATAGTTTTTTTCCCCCACCTTAATTCCTGTTGTTAATTCATCGTTTCTGGGATATTCTGGTCTTGTTTCAATTTTTGCTTCCTCTGTCGAGTAATCTTCTATCTTGAGTGTTTCCTCTTCAATGTTCATATGAGCCATTGGACGGAATAATACAATGTTCTGACTATAATCAGAAAGGAATTGTTTTTCTGCTGATGAATGAAATCTGGGTTGGTTGGTTGGTTCCTGAATTTGCAGTTTGATTTGGCTCTCTCTTCTTTTCCTTGTTTGGTCAACTGAGAATTTTCTTTCTCTTGGCCAAAGACTCTGGGTTTCTAATGAGATAGTTTGGTGAATTATGTGATAATTAATTAATTATGGAGTAAAAACAACCTTTGAGAAGTGTGAAGGAGTTTAAGGTTAAGGATATTGTTGGGTGCGAGCCGCCATAACGGACGATGTCAAATTGTGTGAACATTTAATTGAATTGAATAGTTCCGTGAATTCTCACGGGACTTGTGGGAGAAGAAGTTCTATTGATAACTATTTACGTTTGCGGAAGCAAAAAGTATAACTATTTGAATAATATATTGCGAGGTAAGTATTGAATGTTATTGAAGGAATTGGAAAAGTCTAGAAGGTTTGAGCCATGACAAATCAAGG
Organism: Neltuma alba; assembly: GCF_004799145.2. Taxonomy (NCBI): domain Eukaryota; kingdom Viridiplantae; phylum Streptophyta; class Magnoliopsida; order Fabales; family Fabaceae; genus Neltuma; species Neltuma alba. The sequence goes on from NW_021633845.1 coordinate 165,393, forward strand.
TCAAAAGAGGATGGAAGAAAAAACCCATGACAAATAATACTACTTTAGAAAAAAGGAAGAGAGTAGGAAAATTACTTCAAACTATTTATATTTATAATTATTTAAATTAATTTGATTCATTTATAAATTTGAAAAAAATTATGTGATACTCCTCCGGTTCTTAATATAAAACCTATTTAACTAATTTGATTAGATTAAGAAAGTTAGGTAAGTTAGTTAATTATAAGAAAAGTGACACATTTTACCTAAAACACCATAATCATTTTTCTTAATACTCTTTCTCTCTCTTCTACTTGATTATGGTTGAGAGAGTATCTATAGGAGTAATTTAGAGAAAATTGATAAATATGTGAAATGGGTCTTATATTTAGGACTAAAACCAACTCAAGAATTAGGTTTTTATATTAAGAACCAGAGGAGTATACTATAATTAAGTAATTACCCACAAAACTGGAAGTGGCAACAAAAACAAAGTCAAGGAAAACTTAACCTTGCGAAAATAATATATTTGTATATGTATATAGATGACTAAATATAAATGTAAATGAATTTTTATATTTTAGAAATTATAATTATTTTCCCCGGATAGAATTGAAGGCGTAACGCTCTCTTTTTTAGAATTTAGAAGTAGCCACTTTTTAATGATTTGGTAATGGTGACATCTTGTGATAATTTTGGTTGTTTTAAAAATAAGTATAGCTTTTTATTATTTTAATTTTAAATTTGAACTTTAATAAAATTGGAAAACCAAGTTCTCTTCTAATTTACATGATAAAAACATGTTTTTATGTAATTAAAGTTTTAAGTGAAATCAAAACATTTTAATTGACAGTTTTACACATATTCTCTTTTTTTCGAAGGAAAATTATAAATATATAATTTTTAATAATTTAATAATGTTATGACGATTGTATTTTTTTAACTAATTATATGATAAACATAATTGCACATTATGATATTACTATATACTGAGCCTCCTTGACAGAATTACTGAGACTTGGTTCCGGATGTCCTGAGATCTTATCAAGTAAAGCTATTATCACAATCTCCAACTAAAAGAGCAACATTAGAATCTCAATCTCATGACACCAGAATCAAACTCAAACAAGACTACTCTTCATGAATCATGGTTAAATTTTTTTTGATGTACATGATCCTCTATAAGTGGCAATTGTAGAGTATAATTGTCCTGGAGATACAGACAAAATATTATAGAATTAAGGTTTTAGGAAGAAAAAAAAATTAGAAGGAATTCATAAAGAACACACTAGTACCATTATGTGGCTTCGAATTTTTAACTCGTTTGGTATGATGATGCAGGCTGAATTAAATTAGGTACAAATAGAAAAAGAAAAATTGTTGATCTGATCTCTTGACTCGGAACAAAATCAAAAGGTCGGTTTTTGGATGCTTGGAGGACAAGCTCGACGTATATGGCAGTTTCTCTTATCTTTTAGGGCAGCGTGACTGACCCCCAACCATTCTTTTTAATAATTTTTTCTTTTAAATTATTAAACAAAATTATAATTTTAAAAGTAATCTTATAATATATATAAAATAAGTATGCGAAAATAATTTTATTTCAATTAATGTGAACATATTTTTTTTAAATACTTTCAGGTTGCCAAACACCCCTTAAAACTGTTTATCAATTTTTTTAAAAAATAATATTTCTTTTTAAAATTCATTTGTTACTATTATCATTGATCAACAATTAAAAAAATTATTTCTTTTGGTTCCACGACACTTAAGAAATTAAAACTAGAATTTACTTAGAATTTGTTTACGGAGTTATTTTCCTGTGAGGAGACGATATGGACTTTATGTCCATTTTCTTGCAGAGTACTTGCTCTTTTATTTCTTAACATCATTTTGCCTTATTATAAAAAAAGAGACATTATGTTCATTTTCTTTTTTATTTTTTATATAAAATTAAATACGGAAAAATGGTATATTCAAATTCTGCTGCATTACTGGCCCGTGAGAACGCAGTTTTGTGTTCTGCGGAAGAACATTACAAAGCGACAAGACAGCCCACAGAATTAGTTGGGAAAGTAGGAATGTGGTGTTTGTGTTGTGTGGGCCAATCCTCAATGAAACTTGAAACCTTCAAGCATCGGATGCTTCCATTTATCTCTGTTTGTCTGTATCCTATCAACACTTCATTTGAAAACTTGTCTCTATTTAAGACATAATTACTTATGAATATTTTTACATAAATTAAAATAAAATTATTTTCAAGAAAATGTTAACAGAAACCTTATCTTATAAGGTGGAGTCAACTATGTAAACCATATCTCATTAAGCCTTATAAATAACCAATTTTGAATAAATTGTCAATTAAGAAGTCTCCCTCAATAATATCATTAATTGTTGGGAGAATTGTAATAAAGTTTCAGGAAAAAAATAATTATTAAAAAATCTCAATAACAACTGAACAGATTATAATGACAAGTTTTAAAGTAAAAAATGATAACTTTTTATTTGTTGTTGGGACTTTTTAATAGTTATTTTTTTTACTTGGGATCTTAAAGTAATTCTCCCTTGATTATTTTCTTTGCTTTTTCTTTATTCTTTTTTAACGCATCCAATGACCTATATGTCAAAAATCACTTTAAATGATTTTTCACCATATTTTTAATAGTAATTATTCCAATTCTTTTAAATCATCACAAATCAGCTAACGCCATAAAAGATCAAGATCAAGATTATATTGCTCCATCAAAATGCGTCACAACACTTGAATTTGTTGAGCTCGTACACATCCAAGATTTACTCACTTGTCACTTACTCTCCTCGGTGCTTATTACTTCTCCGGTCCTAAATATAAGATCTATTTTATAGTACACACTATAAAATAATTCTTATATTTAAGACCAGAGGAGTATAACTTTCACATAATTAATTTGTGAATAAAAAAATTAGTTATGACAATAAATTTGAAAAAGATATACTTTTGTTTTTAAATATGTCCTTACAATAAATAAGAAAAGGATGAAAGAGGATATATGTGAAAATAAAATAAGAGAGAATAAATAATTAAAAAAATTAAAAAATACATTAAATATTGGACAAACTAAAATTAAAACTTATAAAATAAATCACACTTCTTTTTAAATTGGAAACTTATAAATAAAGTGGGAGGCAATATTTCCCCTGCCACGAGGGATCCCGAGAGAGATTGGCCAGGACATAATCTTTTTCCAAGAATCGATTGTTTTATTGGAAGGTCAAGTCTAGTAAAAAAAAAAAGCTAGTTTCACAGTATAACAAACCATCTTTTTCCAAAAATTAAGGTCTAAGTCCTCGCTAGAAGAGGTATTCACATTTAAGATCTGGTAGCATCTTGAATAAGATTGTTTCCAATAAAAAAATACCTATGCTTAGAAAAAAATTGTTTGGTTGCAAAACATTGAAAATTGTATTAATCAGGAGATCCGCATGATCGAAGATATAAGATGTTTTTAGCAATGCACTAAAATCAATATCTTGTTTGTCAACTGATTAATTTATCATTAATTATATACTGACGCTGTGATTGATTGTTAAAAAGAGGCCTCTAATGTAACACCGACGTTGGTACCTGGTATCGAGATGCTTTCTCGTGCATTCAAAAAGTTTAAAAGGAAATGTTTCATATTTGCAGCAAAAAGTACATTTTACTAATTAATAAATGCATTTCTTGCTAAGCTTATTATATCAATCCAATCTCAAAAAATATAACCTCGCAGGGGAAGGGACCAGATGCTCACTTTGATCCTTAAGAGAGAAGGTATGGAGTGTTATTAAACAAAGGCTCTTAGCGTAGTAAATAACTTTGGATTCTTTTACATACATATATAACTATAGCCGCCGTATAAAGTAAGGGATGGATTATTTTATTGAGTCCTATTTTTACGGTAATTTGGGAAACGAAAAATCACAAAAATAAATCTTAAAAATTGAAAAATTATATGCAGGGACTTGTTCACAAAAGTTGTTATCTTTTGTTTATTAGTTATTGTCAAAACCAATATTAATATTATAACATGTATTTATTTGCAATTTTTTTTATTTTTAAGGTCTTTTCGTATAATTTTTCTTTAGGAAATTTTCACAAACAAAAACAACTTTGCCTATATGCTCCAAACATTAATACGAGACCAATCTTATTTCAAAAGGGCATGTCAAAGTCATCTTTTACTCACTATAGTGGAGAGGTCTGTCCAATAATTTTAATTTGGACCATCTTGATTTAGTTGATTAAGATTTGTGATAGGTATCTATAATCATTATAAGCCATAAGCATAGAATTCAGATAGTTTATATGCTTTTTCAAGACTTTCAATCACTTTTTTTTAACCAAAAGAATCAATCACTTTGCTACCTGAGAAAGAACAATAACTTGTTTAGTAAGAAATTTGCATTTTGCTTTTTATGCCTCTTTTGCAAACTTTCAAAGTGAAAGTTAACAATGTCATAATCAAGCTTTTGCTTTTTCAGCCATTTAACTCTTGTGCGCTCTTACAGTAAAAGTTAATTTCAAGCTTTCTTTTTGGAATTAGTAGCTTGACGTTATAAAAGGAATTGGGCTCATGACCTCTCACTTATTTAATCATCAAGTTTGGGATGGATTGGTGTGGTTTTTTTACGCCTAGAACACGCTAAGCTACATGTTATTGACAATGTCAAGCTTTCTTATCCTAGTACATCATAATAAGAAATATAAATTTGAGTCCTTTCTATCTAGTTAAACTTGGACAATAATGATGTCATAAGTTCATTTCTTGGATTTGAAATGATGTATTTCTTGAAAGAAATGCACAATATATGCATTTTTTTAGAAAGATACTTAGATCAAGCTCATTATACTTATTATGTTAAGTTTTTTAATTACATATGACTATGCATCCTATTTTTTTTATGTAAGTTTATAATTAAATAATAATATTTAAAAAATAGTACACATGATAATGTCTGGTTGAAACTTGACACAATAAATATAAAAAACTTAACGTAAGTATTATCTTTTTTTTTTTTATTTTTGGAAAATGATAAAAAGGAATACTCAAGGTCTGTCAACAATAGGGGAAAAAAAAATGTACCCCCCAATGCATTTCTCTTAAGAAATGAACATATAAGTTTGTTTTTTTTTTTCAGTAGACACTTTTTTTGGCCAATTTTTTTTTTTTGAGTAGACAGACAAGTTTCTTTCTCTTCTCATATTTTCCCTTGTTTTTCTTTCCATGCTTAAATTATACCAGACTCATCAGTTTTGAGATCAAGTCACCATCCATGCATATAATAAAATTTATCTGAGGCTATAGTTTAGGGACGGTAATTTCTTGACTTAGCTAGTACCTCTTACATTTCAACTTTTTTAATGGATAGACATGTTTTGACTGGGTATATCATATAGGCGTTTTTCTGGCAAGTATGATCAATGTAAAATTCATAAACCATAAACAGTTACAAGTTCGCAAAGTTATAAATAATATGGTTCAATTTGGATCTATATAATTGGCAAAACAAAAATTGGATCTATATAGATGTACTGGATTGTCTCTGACCAGAGTTGAAAAACAACTATTTTCTTAACAAATTTTATTGTAATATTTTGTATTTAATTTGCTGTTTTGACGGGCTGCTTAACATCCATCATCATCTTCTACTCATGCTTTTTTATAGCTTCAATCCCAGAAAGCACAATAATTGCCAAGATGGGTAAAAAAGTGGGGGGAAAGAGAGAAGAAAGGGGCAGATACAACATTTTATTCCCAAGTCTTTGGTTTAATACAAGTATTGATGAATCCTTAAGTTTCAGGTTCCTCTTATCACTTTGTAGAATATGGAAGTAAGAAGATACAATAATAAAAGAATGACTATGAACCTAAATAAACTAGTGTGGTTTTCTGCAGGACTCTGTGTTCTAGAGATATATAAAGAATAAAAGAATCAAGTATAGCAATTTTCCCGGGCTTGTCTCAGTTAGCTAGCTGGATAATGAGCAAGGCTTCAAGAACCAGAACACGTCCAAAGCTCTTGCTTCCTTTCCATCAGCTACTGACATGTCTTGGCTATTGTTCTCAGGAAATTCCTCCTCCTTTTGCACAACCGCTTGAAGAACACCTCTCTCCTGCAAGATTTTAAGTACATCGGTGATAACATTTAGTTATAGAACAGTAAAAATGCAAGTCCAGATCGGCAACTGGGAAAAGAAAGCATGTGGTGCCTGTACACTAGCAGGTAATATATGTGTACGGTAATAAATTGCAGTTAGCTACACACCCTTAATCTGGATTTGGAAGCCTTTGAAGGGGTAGTTTTATTTGGATCACGATCACGAGTGGCAGAGAAGCACTGAGGAGAGGGAGGGTTTGTGCGAATTTGCAGTAAATTCTCATCTTTCTTGCGTCTCACATTCTCCAAGTCCAGCAGAATAGGCATATTTTCAGTCTCATCCGCTCTTCTGCAGAATAGAATAATAAACGAATGATTAACAGAATATAATAACTTGCAATAGTTCACAGTCACAATCTTTTGATTGACGTACAACCATGTTTATATAATATAAGAAGCCTAAACAGTCGGGCATGAAAGTAATTCTATCTGTCTTGCTCGATTGAAGATGAGTACAACCAATCAATGGAGATTTTGTTATTCCTTTCATCAGATCAATATATATGTTTTAAACAGTAGTAACTACTGGAAACTACAGAGAATTTTGCAGTCCAAATACGTACTAAGCTACAAGGCAGGTACAAGCCTCAACGACGTTTTTCAACGAAAGGATATCACTAAATGGAAAGCTCAAAAATTTGAGATTAACAACTTATACTAAAGCTGCTTATCTCTGTTAATGGTCAATGTTTAATGGATACCAAGTAAACCTAAGGATATAGATACAAAGCGAAATGAAACTATAGAGCATTTTGCAGTCACTGCACTAAGCTAAAAGGCATGGACAAATCCGACTAGTGTTTTTCTCTGGAAGTAGATCACTAAAGGGAAGGTAAAAAAGATTAAGATTTACAAGTGATGATTATGCCACGTGTCTTTGTTAGAGTCAATGTATTTTGCAGCCACTGTCCTAACCTAAAAAGCAACCACAAACCTGAATAGTGTTTTTCATGGAAGTTGATTACTACATGGGAAAAAAGAGCTGAAAAAGCTGAGATTTATATGTGATGCAAATGCCAACATGTTTGTGTTAATGTTTCATAGATACTGAGTAAGCACATGCATATGGATACAGAAGGATATTAAGCTTACTTCTTTCTCTGCAGCTTCGGTTTATTGCTGCTTTCCTCAGATTTTTTTGTCACTTCAAGCAGCGGCTTCCTTTCTTTCTCTTCCTTAACTGACTGTTCTAAAGGCTGAACAGGTGGAGGCCCTGTCTTTGTTTTTTGATTCTCCTCGCCCTCTTCACTTTTCACCTCACTCATATTTTCATCATTCTCTCTCTCTGTAGCTCTTGTTGCCAATTTCTTCAGTTCATTACAGAATTCGGTGATTTGGCTCAAGATTGGCCGCCCTGCAAACAAATTCTTCGCTGAGAGTGTGGATCTCAGTGAAGGCACCTTGCTGTTCTGTGATGTGTCATGAATGAGTTTCTTTTTCTCTTCACTTGACTTGATTGATGCCTTCATTGATTTGAATAGATTACTTGGTGGTGTCACCAGGTTTGGGTTTTGGTTCTCACTGTCTTGGTTGAATTTGAGCTTACCATCAGGGGAAGCCGAAGATAGGGGGGGCACCCTTCTCTTTAACTTCTGATCTCTATACCAAGATCCAATATATGAAACTTAGTCACTGAAATTCTATATTCTATAATACACAGAGCTTACAATACCATTAAAAGGGGGCAAAAGGGATCTTGATAAGTACCTCCTGTTTTGGTCACTCAATGGAAGAAGTCCTGGGGAATCAGCCGAGCTCAAAAGCTTCAAGAAATTTAAAAAAAAAAAAAAATGAGCAAGAAAAAAGTTAAAAAGAGCATTATATAGGCCAAGGATCAGAACCCACACCTCAGAAATTTGGCAAAAGGCTTTGAAAACATAATTAGCAAGTCATATACTAATATCGTAAGAGTTTATCTGATCTGGCTAGCTCGAGATTGTTAAATCTTAATGTTCTTGAGTTTCTTGATACAAGGGTCTGAAAAACACAAGCAAATAAGAATGGAACCTTTGAAGGAGTCGATCTGAGAAAATCGTCCACCGTCTTGGGATGCTTGCAATCTGAAATGACCATTACCAAGAACCATTAAAGAAGCAAAATTTAAGAAACCCAGGTGAGAAAATAGTGTAAATGAATCATAGAAGAGACGCAAATTCTAACCGGGTCTGCAAAACCAGTCCTCATCGTCCACGGATTTGTCTGGGGCCAAGAAATCGACCCATTTTGGTGCGTTAATGTGCTCGTATTTTTCGTCTTCTACAAAGTGCCATTCCAATCTCTTCCAGTCAATCTTCGCAGGTTCCATTACTCACACAAAGGGGAGGAAGAGAGTGAGAGAAAGAGGGAGGGATATGAAGGAGACCCAGAAAATGGGGAAGCGGGGGGCTGCAGAGAGCGAAGTTCAGAAAATGAGGAGTGGAAGAATGGGAGAGAGAAGGAAGGTGTAGATGTAGCCGTTATGGGATCGAGGAAGGTGGAGAGTGAAGTAGTGAACGTTGGGGAAAATAGGTGTTACTAAATTCTCTGACCGTTAGAGACTCGTCCGTCATTGACTTGCAGCTGAGTTTTCTTCTGGTGCGCTCGGATTTATTTTAGGAATGCTGCACCCGGATCGTGCTCTTATAGTGCATGTGAAATAAAAAAGAAAGTAATGCACACACAAGTTTTTATTTTCACATAGGAAGTAGCACAAAAATTATTATATTTTAGAAATACTTTTTTTTTTGCCACCGTTTAGAAATACTTATGTACACTTGCATAAACTTCATATACGCAACGTTGGCAAAAGAGAAAAAAAAGGTAATTAAAAACTTCGCACAAGTCAAGTCAGTTAAGTAATAAATTTATCCCCATGAGCTTATTCATTATGTTTTATTATTTAAATGAAAGGTTTTTATGGTGTTAATATTTTTGGTCTTTTAATGTGAATAGATTTTTATAAACGAAATTGATATTTATTATGTAAAAATATAATTTTATTCTTATACAACAGTTAAAAACTAAACAACTTCAATTTAAAAATTGTATATTGTGTAAGAAAAATCTCTATTAAAAGACAATTCGGGCATTGTATGTCGAAGGTCAAAAAGTCAAATGGTAAAAAAAATAATTTAACTAAGCTCTTAATATAATTTGCTTACAATTAAAGGAGAAAACGTGGCATTTAGAAAAAAACTTATATACTATATATAATTTTTCAAAATTAAATTACAGTAAGTAAATTTCAGGTTAAAATGTGAATTAGAAGTGTTAATGCCAAGAGCTAATCGCATGGTAAATGATATGTTAAAAAATCTAGATGCCCCAATTTTGGTTTTAAAAAAAAAAACTAACGTAAGTAAACGCATAATTACCTAAGCTATTTTCATTTACGGTCCATGCCTGGTTTTAGGAAAATGAAATTATGTGAAGATAACAGACTGGAAGCGTAGTCAGCCTTCCTAATAAAATAGTTTGTAGCCAAACGTTGGTGTCTTCCCAAATACCTAGTACAAATGACGCAGAAGATATCGCTTCACGTTAACAGCAACTAAATCCATATACTGCAAATAAATCTTTCAGACCAACTATTATTGAACCATTTGTAATTTGTAATAATCACACAGAGTAACTTAAATTCTAAACTTAATTCATGTTTCGATTCCTGAAACTTGAAACTGGCATCCTCATGTGTAATTTAACTAAATTTCAAAAGAAGTTAAGGAGACTTAAGGGGTGTTTGGCAATATTAAAAAGTGCTTCTCAGAAGCACTTTTCCGCAAAACAAAACAAACTTCTTTACATATTTACTTCATAAACCGTAAAAGCACTTTTGAAACTATAGTTTGGAAACACCCCTTTAGTCTTTTCTCTTTTGGCCATAGTATTAAGCACATGCATATATCCCCAAATATTATATGCACATGGAATCAATGTGAAGAGACCTGGAGCAAGGAGGGAGAATCTGAGGAATAAAAGAACACAAGACACGGTTACATAACTCAAATTTCATTAGCTACCAGAAGATGCGACTGACGACTGTTATGGATGTTTCTAGAGAACACTTATTACATAACATGTAGCCGCTGAGTTCTTTCTAGTGTTCCTAACTACGTGTAATCAGATTGCTACTGCAAAAAAAGGAGCAAAATCAAGGTGGAAGGAAGAAAGGGGGGGGGGGGAGGTTAACAGAGTTGATAAAACCTCCGGATTTCTTCTGTTTTCAACATCTTAATGCTGATTCCTTGAATGCTCTCCAAACACCTCAGTGTTGCAAACTGGGCACTTCTGAAAAAGAATGCCACAAAACGAGGTTCAGCTTAACAAAGAACACAAACAAGGTACACTTGTTGAATTTTTTTCCCGTGTAAAATTATAACATTTGGAAGTCAATAGAATAAAAATGTTTTTTTTCCCAAAAAATAATATTCACCAGTTATATTTTGATTTAAAAAATTTACAGTAAAGTCCCCCAGAAGATTCATCCATCCTTCAGAAAAGCGTAACCTTTTGTTTTGGCCATCAGATAAGTGTGCCTTGAAAGAATGCATCAATGACTGACCTTGTTAATGCTAAGCCATTTGGAGATGCATTCACTATGGTAAACGTGCGTGCATGGCAATTTCATTTGTTGGTCACCTCTTTTGTAGGTCATCTGACAAATCACACACCTGTTTTTCATGCACTTGGATCATTACCGAATAGTGAACTTGGGAATGAGAGAATAGACTCAGACACAAATGGGAAGAAAAAAAAAAAACGTGGGAGGGGGAGTTTGTATATCTTCCCGGAGTCACAAAAGGGGAAAATCAGTTACAAGTATCTTTCTTCTCTCTTGCTTAGATGTCATTGAAATTGAGAGAAATGAGAAGCTACTCAAACTTCTATATTTTAATCAAAACGTGCAGCCTACAAACATAAGCTCATGTCCAAATAATAGCTTCACTTTCCTTCCAAATTTTAATAGGTAAAATTTGCATGAGATTTGAAGGTTAAATATTCACATTTTATGTTACGCTCATATTCACCCAGCTTCCCAAAGAAGGCGAGATAACTTTCACCACTATATTCCTATTATCCATTCCCCTCATTGTCACATATTCAGAAAAAAGAAAAGAACCAGGAATCTACCTTTTCCCATAATTTTTCCTTTTAAACATGCTTCTAAAATTGTATTTTGAGACTGGAAGCAAATCAATCAGTTCTTTGGAGAGGCCTCTGCTTTGAGTTCCAACTGCCTCGCCCAAGTCCAGTAGTTCCTGCAATATAAATTTAAAAGATTAAAAAATGGCCATCGTCAAATCAACTTCATTTCTCAAAATGTGAACCACCTTCTCAAAGGAAGTCTTCCCTCTAACACAAACTTCCTGCATCTTATTAGAAATAACCTGTTTCTAAACCCATATGCATTTTTATATTGCTTAGAACTATCACATCAAAATAATGGTTAACATCTTCATCCTTCAAAATATTTCATTTGTATGCACGAGAAGTTTCCCAAACAATTTATACTGTAAAATCAATGAAAAGACTCTGTAAACTGCTAAAGATACATGACCCTCCTGAAAAATTGAGAACTTTGGGGCCTGAAATTTCTTATGCTATCTACCTAATGTCCCTCCTGCAAGGATGTGACATGGCATCTAATTGCACCACGAAAAATTGGACATGATAATCAAATCGCTGAAAAGAAAGTCCGTACAATTTTTAGGAAAAAAAAATTTGAAGCCATATAAATGTACAAGCATTTGCATCACACCTCATAAGTCATATTATCGGGATCAATGCCGTCTTGCTGCCATACAACCTGCAGGTAGTGCACAAAAAAGGTTAGACAATTGTTTCTAATAGCAAATGTTAGATCCTGTTTTTGTTTATTAGGTTACGAGTTGAAAATTGCAGATACTAGCAAGGGGTGACATCTTGCTGAAATCAAGAACTTGAACTACTGAACTGCAACCATATCTCCCTTCTCTTATTTCTGATAAACTAAATCTAAGTTTCTGGAGCTTACAGCGATTTATAAAGCATAATGTACTCAATAAAAAATCGGTATAAAGAATTCATCCTGGACATAATATCACTGCCTTTTGTAGCTAAAAAAATTCATCAAGATTAAGGACAGGAATAAGCAAAGACATAGAAGGAGAGGAAAATGATTTGAAAATAAGAATCACAGTGAGAAGTAAAAATTCCATCATGCAGAATCATTTAAAAACGTCATAAATATCTGTTAATAATGAGAGGTCAAAGTAAGGAATAACAATTTAAAGGCCGCCCTCTTTGGTGTCTGCTTTATCAATTATCATGATCTTCCAATTTATTATAACTGTGCTTTACAACTAGCATATATGGATAACGCTTGTAAGCTTTACCAGGCTATCCTAATAAGTCTAGCATATATAGCTCCATATGTACTCTTACTGTCAGTCTAGGCAGTCTTGACTGCATAGTTCTGAGAGGGATGTCAATTTCACAGGTTTGCAAATAAATATTTATTGATAAACAAATACTTTCTTTGAACAAGTGCGAAGGCTGGGTGAATAGAATATGATTGGTGATGGAAGTTTGCAATGCCATCCTCAGCCAACCAGTAATCTGTATTCTGTTTTTCAGTTATAAGGTCCCAGTACCCATACCTTAGAGACTGTAAAATATAAATAAGAAAATACTTAAAGCCCCCAGTCAGCCCCATTGACAAGAAAGATGCCTACCTGAGTACCACGGAAATCTTGATGATTAGGGCTGCCTGCAATAGAAACCCAAAATGAGAGGTGCTATCATACAATTTTCATAATATTCAGTGACTATAATTAAATTGCGAAATTCAGAAATCCTTCCCCATATGATCATTATTTCATGCATATAATAAAAATGAAATAAGTTTGAACCGACATTCTTCAGGAATAGTCTGCATGCCAGCGACTCCATCTCTTCTGGACAAAGAGTCTGTTGTGGCAGGCTCCTCAACGGTCACCGTTGAAGGGCTTTCCCACTGTCCCCTGTTGACCTCCATCCTTGGTAAGGGAAAGGTATATTCAGGATAACCAAAATAAGATGGACACAAAGGGCCAGACATTTCATATTTATATGGGCTCATATTCATCATCCAGTTGGCACATTCCTGTAAAGACGACATATGATAATTGACAAGATGTCATGATCAAGTTCAGTTGAACAAAACAACTAGAATTATGGAAGTAACAGAGCTAATGCTAGCAAAATGACTTGATAATTTTGGGAGCGTCAGATCAATGCATTGGTGGTTCAGGACACTATAAAAGAGATACCAATTCAAATCTGAAGACGGCATCAATTATAAGGACAGAAATATTACTGTGTTACAGAATAGCTTCTGATACAACATCATCCTATACAATTGCAGTTGAGCTCAAAGAAGCAACCGTTCCTGCTTCTATGTGAAACTTTCGGATGATTACTAAACTGTTAACTAATAGTCAAATACAGATGAAATTTCGCTCTAATCCTAACAATGAGTGCTCCTCACGAGACTAGACTTCAATTTAGGAAGAACAAATTACTGGCTTTTTACAACAAGCCACCGATACAGAACAGGAGGAAAGAAGAAAAAGGAAAAATTTACGGGAGAAAGATAGAACTACCAGAATATTTTATCACTCAAAATAACCCTAAGCCCATAACTCATTCAAGCATTCTAAAATCCCTGAATATTTTGGTATCATGGATCAGTATATTACAGCCATCTAAGAATTATGCATAAAACTGATTAAACAGTAGTTTTCTCATCTCATTCCTCTTCACCCGTATTTGGTATTTATGGTAGTACTACTCATGGATAGTATCAAACTAAACCTTCTTGCCAAAACATTTTACCCCATCACATTCTACCACGGGCATTTATAGAATTTATTGAAAGAGCTCAAGAGGCTTGACGAAATGAAAGGATATAAGTAAAACCTGATCAGGCACGGAGCCGGGGTGGAGACAATTCGATGGCACATACGTGAGGCCTTCAAAGAAGTCCATGAAGCTTTCAGTAACAGTGTAAGGAAAGCCCGTATCTATGTAATGTACCTCCATTGGTCTATTATTGAAACAGTACTTTTCAAAAGAACTGCGGGGAAAAAACAACAAAATAAAAATCAAATCATAATCGAACGTTAAATATTGATTTTAAGAAACGAGGAAGCCAAACCAACAAATATCAATAATCAGTAAGTTTAAAATAAGAAGAGGAAACTTACACAACTCGTCTCCCTTACACGGTCAAGCTCTTTCGAATTCAACAGAATGCAGTGCGAGGTATCTTCATCAATCCTGAAAAGAAAGGTTCGACTGGTTAGAACCAATGGCCATTCTCTGAGTTCCCTGAATCCGGAGACCAAAAACCAATCAACATTACACATCTTGAGGCATCATTACGTACTTCTCTCAAAATATCACCAGTCAGGCGAAAGAAAAAGCGGAAATAATTAATCAGAAAATTTCAGTTAAAACTCCGTCTGATTTACAGCAAAATCAAACCAAAGTAAAGATATCTTAATCCGTGATCTGAACCTCCTCTCATATCTCATTTGACGCACATTGCTCCGTGTCCAGGAGCGTAATCCAGGAGAGAAGCTTACAGGTCACACGAGATTCTCGCCTGCTTCTTTTAAAAAATTTGCCTCGGTTTCATGGCATTTCTACGAAAATTGACAGGCAAAAGGACAAACTCCATAACTACCTCTCATACAATGCATTTTCCTCAGATTCCAGAGTAATCAAACAGAGACTAAAATTTTCACATATGCCTCTTACCTGCTTCACATTCCAAACAAAGCTCTCGTGAACCGAAGAAGAAAAGGTACAGAGCAAGGAATCAAAGAAGCCCTGGAGTGTGGAAACCCCAAACTATCGAATTACGAGAATCCAAGTCGAGAGAGTGAGGGGGGGGGGGGGGGAGGGAGGACAGAGGAAGAAGAAGGAGAAGAGAAGAAAGGAAAGAGAGTGTGTGGGGGGTTTTATCGATGAGGGAGGCTCTCACTTGCAGTTTTGTTTGGTTTCGTCGTGCTTTGGTTTCGCTTGGGGCTCCGTTTCTCTGTCATCCGAGTTTCCCTCTCATTGTTTTGGTGGCGCTTTATTTTATGCCGAAATTCAGAGACACGCCAGATCCAGATTAACTAAACGACGACACTTGGACTTCTTCTAAGGCCCCGTTTGGTTCTTTTGTCCGACGAAATCATTGTAATGAAAATAAAAACAAATTAAGTTTAAAAGTATGGTGTTTTTAATCACCTTCACACCTCTAAAATGTTTTATAGTGGATCCGATGTTTCTAAATAATTTTTTCAATTATATTTTGATGTATCTAGTATACTAAAACATTTTTCAGATGTGTCTCTTATGCTAGATTATTTTTTGATACATCTTTCACTCTAAATAGTTTAGTTTGAAGAGAGTGTTTGGTAACCTCTAAAGTATTTAAAAAAATATTTTCACATAAAACAAGATAAAAATTTTTTTACATATTTATTTCGTATATTATAAAATTTTTTAAAAATTATGTTTTAACTTTTACCCAAACAGCTCCTCAATATGTTGTTTTCAATTGTATCCAGAATACTAAAATATTTTATGTGCATCTAATATTTTTAAAAATATATTTTAGTATATCTAGTATTTTAAAATATTTTTTTAGGTATATCTATCATTTGAAATTATTTTTTGGTGCATCTATGACTCCAAATTAGTGAGTATAAAATTGCACTAAAATATTTTTGGGTGCTAAATATACCTAAAGAATATTTTAAAATGTTAGATTTATTTTAAAAAATTGTTTTAAAATGCTAGATGTAACATGATTCTTTTTTGTTTTTTTCTTTTTTTTTTGAGCTGCGTAGCGTGACTCAAATATGTCTAGGATGACAAAAAACTCGGATGGAAAAGGAAGCCAAAAATGTAAAATGACTGTGATGTCCCTAAAACAATTTTAAAAATAAAAGGAAAAAAATACTCTTCCATACTTGCTCTTCACATTTCACGCCATCATGATGGCCATTATTACCCCCACAGAGGCTTTACATTCCAACTTATCATGAAATAATCTCATCCTAGAAGTTGAACAATCGAAGAGATACATTTTTTTTAAAAAAAAAGAAAGAAATTAAACAATGGCATTTAAAAAATGAGGAAGGGTGTTTTGGTCATGTAAAATGGCCTCCTGGAAAAATCCAGATTTTATCAGAAAACAAAAATAAACACGTTTCAAATTAACCAAACATAAGAAATTATGGTTTTACCTCGATTTCTTTTTCCTGAGTTTCATTTCCGGTGAACCAAATACGGCCTATATGTGTTATTATCTTTTCGTTTTCGTCGCCTTTTACTTTGTTCGTAGTACTAGCTTTAAATTAAATATATATTTAATATAGTTGATCAAATGAAAATATTTAATACATAAACCTGACAAACATAGAGTGTAGTAGTGTACTAATAATTAATATTTAACGTTGGATTGGGATGAGATTTTTATGTTATTTGTCGATTAAATAATTAGGTGGACCCATGTATTTCATATTTAATCTTAATTGCTTTAATTTAAATAATTAATTATTATTTAATTGAATGAACAGTGATTTATCAAACTCAAGGCTATTGAATGCACCAATTATATGTAGTATCTGCATGTAATACAATGACTACTCTTTAGTGAAAGGTATCGCATATGCTGGTCAAAAAAAAAGTGAAAGGTATCACATAGTTAGTAATGTCAATATATTAATATATTGATATATGTAATTAATTTTTTAGCAATTTTTAACATTGACAAATAATAATAATGATAAACAATAAAGCTGATTTTTTTTTTAAACTTTGAATCCTGAAATTCATAAGAAAACATATTTATTCCATATATCATCGAAATCAATTAATATAAAATAAAAATCTTAGTGAGCTATACCATTTAAGTAGTATGATCAGCACCCAAATAAAAATATTTTTCAAATTATAATTTAAGAAAACAATTTAGATTTAAAGAATAAGGAATGTCTATTTCAATTGAGCGTGTCAAATTCAATAATTTAAAATTATTTATTTTACAATGTAAATATATTTTAGCTGAGAGAATTCAATCTCTCACCTACTCGCATTGAGGGGGATTATTAATATTGAATGTGAAATTAAAAATAGAAGGGCTTAAAATAATTGGCAGGTAAAGGTAAGTGGGCAATGCATCTGTAAAGCGCAGTCACGTTGACAAGGAGACAAGACAGATTTTCTTTGCATGACTTGCTTAGAATAAATAAGTTGTTAATAAAATTGGTTTAGTAAAATAGGCTATTTCTTCATAATATAGTAAATTAAAGTTTCAATATCTTATTAGAAAGAATACTCGTATTTAATATTCTTCTAATTCTTAATATAAAATATATTTAATTAATTTAATTAGATTAGAAAAATTAGATAAGTTAGTTAATTATAATAAATATGACATGTTTTTCCTAAAATACTATAATAATCTATTTTGATATCCTCCCTCTTTTTTTTACTTGATTATGGTTGAAGAAGTATCTATAGGGGTAATTTAAAAAAATTGATAAACATGAGCAATAGATCCTATATTTAGGATTAAAATCAACTCAATAATTAGATCATATATTAAGGATCGGAGGAATATAAGACTAAGAAAGTCAAGTAAGTTAATTAATTATAAGAAATATGATATTTTTTTAAAACATCATAATCATCTTTTTTAATATCTTCCCTCCCTCACTTATTTGATTATGGCTGAGAGAGTATTTATAAGGATAATTTTAAAAAAATGACAAATATAAAAACATGTTATGACCAAAATTAACTTATCAATTAAGTCCTATATTAAGGATCAGAAGAGTGTTTAACAGTATCTCGATACATGTGTCCAAAAAAAAAATCAACAAGGTTATCTTTAAAATCATGTCAGAGATTTTGCCATCTGATTGCCAACTAATTTTGTATTTTGTGATTTTTTTTAATTAAATTCTATGAACATATATACTCTTGCTCAATGGTTTTTCAAATGTTGTTTCATACTTATTAAATTTTTTTTGTATAATATAATGATTTACTGCATAAGGATTTATTGGGTAATGATTATCCACGTTTATACTCCTTGTTTGATTTTGCTCCCTTGTATTAAAAAAAAGAAAAAAAAAGTACATATCAAGTTATAATAATTTTTCTAATTCTTAATATAAGACTCAATTAATTAATTTAAAAAAATTAATAAAACTAATAAATTATTTAATTATAGTAATATTATATTATCTCTCTAAAAGACTTATATATCATGATATTATATATCAGTTTATTAATCAAGCAAACTAGTTTAGAAAAAAAAATTATAAATATAAATACTTTAAAATAATTTATTTAACTTTCTTAATATCTTTAATATATAGAATTTATAAATAATAGGACTTGGCTCTTTTTTATACTTATATCATATTCTATGTAATTTACGACAAACATGTCTAGTTAATATTATTTTATAACAAATAACTTATGTACTTAATCAACAATGGTTTGGTGGATTGAAGTGATTCGATATTTCCTAAGATGAGGTGGAACATTCGAAGACTAGGGATAGTAATAAACTAATCATTAATGATGATAAGGTACACAGCAACTACTATGTGGTTAGTTATCCTTCACTTTTGATAAAAGCAATTTGCTAACTAATTAACCTATTTATCAACCATCATTAGGTGAACCTTTTGTCAATCATTAGCCTTTTTATTTCTTACCTTAAACACTAAATTTATTTCCTTTAATTACAATTTTTTTCTCTTTAGATTAGAATGTCTCGGTCAATTATTCAACTTTCACGCAGTTTATTGTGGTATTATTTCATCAATTTTTAGCTTACTCATGATTTTAACATTCAAATTATTACTTTTATTGATATCGAATTCTATAATCATAACAAATAAACCATCCTACTTCAAGGAAAGTTAATAGTAGTACTTATTAATGCTTCCCGTGTTCAAAAGTTATGCGTTTGAGTGTGCAGAAGCAGATCTTTTTAATTGTCTTATCACTATATTAACAAAATTTAATTTTTAAATCTCTAGTACACAAAAAAAAAAAAGCCTACATGAGTTATTGCTAACTTATTTTTGTAATATAAAAGCTAGTTGGGAGCTAGATTTTGTCTTAAATATCTTTTTTAAAAATATCCCTATTAATTATAAAGAATGGCCACCAAAAGATAATTCCAATCATCCAATATATATGATTGGAGAGAATAAGTTAAGGAGATCAATATATATTTATGACAAATAATTAACCTAACTAATTTTTTTAAATATTCCTAAATTAATTATCTAACTCTTATACTACCTCTCATCGTTAATATAAGAGCTAGTTGACTCATTTGAATAGATTAAGAAAACTAGTTAAGTTAGTTATTTGTAATAAATAGATATTTTTTTCCTAAAATATTCTTATTAATCAAATATATTGGTTAGAACTACTATTATTACGATGATCATCTTGAAAAAAAATGAATAAATATGAAAGATAAAAAGGATCAGAGTCTTATATTGATTATCCAAATAAAAATTAAACAAGCTTGTATATTAAAAACTAGAAGTAGTAGTTTAGAGCAGCCCCTATATAAAAAATGCTTACTTATAAAAATATTTGTTAATTACTCATCAACTCGTTCTATTAATAATAAGATTCAAACTCACACTTTAGCAATTGGGCGTAAAAAATGCTGAAAAACTCAAACTTCACCAAAAAAAAAAAAATCAAACTCGCACTGTTATTGAATATCTGAAGGACTAAATAGTTTTACTACTCACGGTTGTTGAATGTAAAGAATCGACAATTCTTAATCAAAGTCAAGGGAGATTAATTTCATTGAAAGGAGGACATAGAAACACTTTAAGGGTATGTTTGGTACGAGGGATTTGGGAGGGATGGGAGGGATTTTAATCATTTTTCCTTGTTTGGCAACACACAAATTTTAGGAGGGAAGGGAAAATTTTTTAAAATTTCCCCTCCCCTCCCCTCCTCAACCTCCCTTCCAAAATTGGAAGGATTTGGAGGGAAATGGTAATATTTTGTCATATTATAACTATTATGCCCATATTTTGTCATGTTGTGACCATTATGTCTATATTTTGTCATGTTGTGACCATTATGCCCACACCTTAAATAAAATAAGAGCAAAACTATCCATATTAAAATATTTTTCCCTCTCCTCCCCTTTTTTTTTATAAATCCAAACAAGATAATATTAAAATCCTTCCACTCCCCTCTCCTCTCCTTCCTTCCATTAAAATCCCTCCCCTCCCCTTCCTCTCATTGATCCAAACATACCCTAAGAGAGCTAATTGTTATTTAGGCTCGATAATATCCTAATATAAATTAGTCGGACCAACCCACTAAACTATTTCTTTATATTTCCTTATAGCAAATATGTATAATTTTTAATTTTAAGATAAAATGAAGAGAAAATCCCAAAAAAGTGACTGTTGAATTTCAAAATGACAAATCAGGAATTACTATAAAAATATGTTGTTATTTGCTTTGTAAGTGTAGTCATTTTCTTTATAAGTGTAGTAACCAATACTGATTTGTGATTTTGAAATTCAACAATCACTTTTGTAGGATTTTTCCTAAAATGAATGAGGAAGAAATATATGATAAATAGTTGGTGGTTGAATATTGTCAAGGAGGTTGGGGTTTACGGAGGGGAAATAGAAGATAGGAGCGAGTAGGTGACCAACATATTTCCATCACAACATATCATTTAATGTGTTTCACTTTGAAATCCGCAAAAAGCTGCCCTATGTTTAATTTTAAATCTCACAAGAACGCCATGACTTTGCTCACTTTAATGTTATTTTATGTCAGTCTGGTTTCTTTTTTCCCTTCTTTTTTGAATAATAAGGTATCATTCATAGCCATGCAACATATATTTTTTTTGAGTTAATATAATATTTGATTCTTTAAATCTGTTTTCATTTTTGTTTTGATTTGTCAAGTTTTAAATCATAGGTTTTAATCTCTCAAAAAAACAAAATGATTCAAGTTTTTATTGAATTATGGGGATTAATGTTTTAAATTGAAAAAAACTTGAAGGGCTAAAACTAAAATAAAAATAAACTTAAGATATCAAAAATTATATTATCCTTATTATTTTATATATATACAACCACACACACGTAAACAGAAAATTAACAAAGGAAACGATTGCTGTCCGGGTGAAGTAGTGAACTACTCGCTAGTTCGTTGGCATCAAATGTTGCTGTTACATGATAAAGAGAAAGCAGAGAGAAAGATACAAGGAAAAGAGAAAATAAGTATAAAATTGCAGAAAAATTTTCCCCTGCTGAATTTATTATCTGACAGTACTGGAAATTTGTAGCTTTCAGCAATAAATTTTATTATGATGAAAAAAATTTCAGCAATTTTCCCAAAAATAGAGAAAAAACTTGTGTATGTTTATTATTATTATATTGGGTCACTCCCTTCTTTATTTGTAAACATCTAAAATTCGTGCCTTAGACCAAAAATATGCCCAATTGATATATATATATATATATATATATGTATATATGAGTGACCAATAAACAAATCAATGTGATAATTTAAGTTTGATATTTAAAAAAGTTGTTTTTGTTCATTGTTTTCTGAGCTATTTTTAATATAATGGTTAAACTACCCACAACTTCAGTGAGCTTCAATTTCAATTCGCCATTTCAAAAATATTAAAAACAGTCTAGATATCATTTCAAGGAGCAAACCTTTAAAATTATATTTAAGGATCAGTAAAATTTGACCAAAAAATTGAAACAAAGACTGGTATCTCTAGTGAGAAACAATTCAGTAGACAGGAATGCCCCTGTCTGTTATTGTCAATCCAGTACACAAACATGGATTAAGGAGGGCCATTTTTGTCCAGTGAAGACAATCTCTAGATTGGCCGGTTTCTCCATGTGGGTAATGTTAGTTAATGGGGAAAAGTGGGATTGGTCACATGGGGACATGAACAAAAGCTTAATCTGATGTGGAAAAGGTGTGATTGAAAGTGGGGAAGAGATTCATGGGACCATACAAAACAAGGTTGGCCTTAATTGCAAGCAAGGAATTGATCTTTCCTTTCCTTAGTCCAAGTGTTGTTTTTTTTTTTTGACCAGCTAGTCCAAGTGTTGTTTGTGTTTTTGGCTCAGAACAAGTAGGATGAAAGAGACCACACAATATGATTCAATAATAAAATATTGAAAAAAGTGGTCAAAAATCAAGCAACAGTTAAGCGGCAGGGAATAGTTGCATCTGGACGTCAACATGATTAAAGTTATATTCCATTTAATGATTCTTATTGAGAGCTTTTTTTCATTAAAAAAAATGTTAAATTTATGATCTTTTAGTCAAGTTTCTGATTATTATAATAACTTATTTAGATATCCTTAGAAATACGCGATAGGTGAAAATAAAAGACTTAAAAAAAACTTGTCACAAAAAAAAATCAGTCAAAAGACATTAAGTATAAATATTCTATTACAAACACAAAAGCAATAAGTATGAAACTCAAAAAGAAATTAGATGTCATGTTTAACCTTGAAATAGTTGAATGCATCTTGGTCTTTAAATAGAAAAAGAAATTCTAACCCAATATAACTTTAAAACTAAAAAAAAATATTCTAATGATGTAGATGATAAGATGTGATTTACTTAACTTAAATCAAGTACATTGCAATATAACAACAAATTATTAAATAATATCTTTAAGAATTGAGATCCCTATCGGGCACCCTATATAACTAGAATAATATATCCAGGAAATTTTCCAATACAATGACTATCGGGGACAGAGCCTTTAAGCATTTTAATATTTGGAAGGTCTCCTTTAGTCAAGTAAGTTTTCCATAGTATATCTTGGATTCTATTTTTATTAGGGGAATTACAATCAAATTTCCCAGAAGAGAGATAATTACCAAAAAAATTTAATAACAACTTCAACAGCCTATAATGACAAATCCTATAATGAAAATGACAACTTCTAGGACTTATTTTTTAATTATTTTTCTTACTTATGACCTCATTGTAATTCTCCCATTATTATTTACTCAACCTACAAGCTAGTATTTTCAAGCCCAAAAAAAGAAAACAGGAGGGGAAAAAAGTTAAAAATAAAAATCTCAAGTGAGTTGCATAAGCCCCACCAAATATACTGTTCAAAAAACATTTATAAAATTATTTTCAAATTACACATTAATAAAATTCTCACATTGACAAAATTTTGAATTTTTTTCCTATATGAGATTTCAGTTATGATCTTATCAAGTCGATGAGCATGTATTTTTTCCCCTTGCATTGTAGTTGTTGAAGTCGTTTAAACGTAAGATTTAGAATATCAGATTTTAAAAAGGTTAATACAATTCATTTTGATTTTAATCATTCAAGTTTTAAAGCACAAGTTTTGGTTCTTCAAAAAATAAAATGATCTAATTTTTTATTAGATTATGGAGACTAATATTTTAAATTAAAAAAAACTTAAGATTTCAAAACATATTATTTAGGATTTAAGAAACCAAAACCAGAATAAAAACAAATTTAAAAATAAAAATATATAGTAACTCATTTAAAAACAAAAAGACTTTGGCGGGCGATTCATAATGGGTATCTAGAATATCTATGTTCTATTAAATGATTTGGAATCTTAAAATAATAGGAAAGTGTCTTCTCTCATATTTAGTTACTCATTAAATATAAAACATGAAAACGACAACATATCTTATAATCGGAACTTAACATGCACAAATTAATTGAATGATTCTCCCGCCTCAAAAATTTAGAAGTGAAGGCTTGAAGCGTCTTCATATTTGATCTCAATTACTCACGATAATTTTTTATTGTATGTTCATGAAGTTATTTGCAGCATTTTAAACAGTACCCCTAAAACTCCTTCCCAGAAAAACACCCAATACTCTCATGCTTTCCTTTCATTCAAAGAGATGAGTAATGATCATTTCAAATATGCATGTATTAAAAATAAAATTATTTTCTACGATGAAAAATAATATTATTTCAATCACATGATGAATAAAAATTTACCCAATATAAATATCTTCCCATCATAAATGAAAAGAATACAAACTCAACGAAAGAACAAAAATTAAATCAGCAACGAAACCATACTAACTTCACCACATAAATCAAAAGGCTCAGCAGCATTTTATTCTACGAATGATAAGAGATTTAATCTTCTAGAACAAGGTGTGTAGAAACATCTAAAGGGAAACTCCGAGTGCCAGTTAACTTTCCTGCCACCCAAATAAATCATCATGTTTATAGGACCAGAAATTTTGATCCAAAATTGTAACTTATGTTCTGGGATTCATCTCCCATTGAATGAAATTATTAACCAAAATTTGCCGCAGCAATTAGTCAACAATTCTCTGAGAGCTCAACCATTTTCATCACCATCTAAAACTAAAAGAAGCATGACTGCATTGAGGAACTTAAGCACCACCAGAACCATACTTCTTTCCGAAAACTATCACCTGCAACTTGTCGTACCCAGCGAGCACACCAGCACCAGCAACGGCACGGAGGATGTTTGCACCAGCTCCCTTGAACAGTGATTTGGCACCCTCGTTCTTGAGGATTTGAGAGAATGCATCCAAGGAGCTCTTGTACTTGACAGCTTCTCCGGAGGTCATCATCATTCTTCTTCTAACTGTGTCAATTGGGTATGATGCCAAACCTGCACCATTGGTGATGAGCCATCCGAGGGCAAAGCTAGCAAAGAAGCTATCCTGCAATCATCATCAAAGAAGGAAATCGACCAAAGCTTGTTAGGTATTTATGAGTACAGAAAAGAAAGATCTGGTACGCTTTGAATAGTCATGTAAGCTTGTCAAACTGCCAGGATTAAGGTGATTTTTGACAAACTTGAGCCCAACGTACGAGACTTGAGAAGTGTGGCAAAGTAATGTGATGAAAAAGGATTCAGAAATAACCTGCAATTTTCCAGTGAGGAGAACTGGCTTCAGGGAATCATACATTCCAAAGTAGAGACCACGGTAGACGATGATTCCAACACATGAGATGTTGAAACCACGGTAAAGCCCAGCAACACCATCAGATGCCAATGTCTTCCTGTAGACATCAACAAGTCCATTGAATTGCCTTTCTCCACCCTTCTTTGCAGCCTTTGCATCATTAGCCAAACGGGTACGAGCATAGTCAAGGGAGTAAACGAACAGAAGAGATGAAGCACCAGCAGCACCTCCAGAGCCCAAGTTTCCAGCAAACCATTTCCAGTACCCATCCCTGTCCTTCTTGAAGTTGAAGAGCCTCTTGAAGTAGTCCTTGAAAGCAAAGTTCAAAGCCTGCAATTTTGGTTCAGTTGCAACATTAGTATCGTTCTCATTAAACCAAAATGAACTGGGAGAAACAATCAAGGGCTACTGGCAGACTAACCTGAGTGGGGAAATAACGGATGACATTGGCAGTGTTACCTCTCCATAAGGAAACCAAACCTTCATCCTTCATCGTTCTCTTAAAGCAGTCACCAATACCCTTGTAGGGCTCAGAAAGCCTACCAGATTTGATCATCTCATCCTGGTTCTGGATCAAAAGCTTAACACGCTCAATGGGGGCAGCAGCAGTTTTGGATACAGCTGCTGAAACACCACCCATGAGAAAGTCAATAAGAAAGTTGCCTTTCTCCGCTGGAGCTGCCACAAAGATAGGGGAAGCAGTTGTTGCAACAGAGGAGAGATCAGTAGTAGCTCTGCATGCAGGGATCACGGGATATTGCAATGCAGCATTTGAGTAGTTTCCGAATGAGCGCCTCTGGTAAACAGCAGGCCCATGGAAACTGCCATCATAACTCTGCATATTAGGTGAGAGACCATATCGGAGATGGAGCTGGCTTGCAACCTTCTCAACAACTGTTGGGTGCTGGACCTGCTCAACCATGGTGGCTTCCCTGAAGAATAGAAGAAGCCAATATCAAATGTTATTACAATAGTCTTTGGTTGTAAGAATCAACATGCATAGACTTCCCTAAAGAATACAGACAACCAATAATCTTCTCAACAAATCTTTGAATGGTAGTCCATTCAATTCAAATATTCATAACAACTAAAAAAATGACAAACAATCTGATAAATCCAAAAGTCAGAGTTCTACACGCTAACACAAAGATAGAGGTAAAAGGATGGGAAAAAAACCCAAAACAAACATAGACCTGCACTATTATAACGTCACAACTTCCATGTTAGTTCATGGGAGCTCATGAGGAACAAAACTGCATAGATTCAATCAACCAAGCGGGCAAAATGTATGTTGGAATCAGAAAAAAAGATGTGGCATGGGGATATTTAAAACAATTAGCAAATATAATTAAAGAGCATAAACAATAGAAATACTCTCACACTGCATGGATGCTTATTGAGGTCATAGATAATAAAGATGTCAGGTAACAACTCAATAACTCAAACTGGAATACAATACCAGGAGTCTGTAATGAAGGCTATCACATCTACTTATCCCCAAAACAGGGAGGCAGCGACAGGGTCAGATAGAAGAATCATTAAGACAGATAACACGCATGAACTTCTTAAAGCGTTATTATCCATTATCTATTTAGATAATAGACATGAACATGATGGTCGCAAACAAATTATTCAGGAAAAAACGAGGACCAAATAACCAATGCGATGAAAGCATATGGAGGCAGACCGCAAATTAGGGACAAATCAGTTAACTAGAAACATAAACAGCAGGCAAACTGGAGATAAAAGCAAAATAAGGCTCAAATATCTAAAGGCCACCAATATCTAATAAATCATGCAGATTCTCATTTAAAAATCGGCGATCCAACTTCTTATGATATACTTCATATCAAACAAACGTTTGAAAGGTCCAATAAAAAGTGAAAAGGAACAAACTTTTTCACTATCCCAGAGCTACGGTCAAGATATAGCTTAAAACTCAAGCCGATCCAGATCGGACAGCGAGAAAACAAAGTAACCACAGGCAATGGAAACTAAGAAAGATCCAAAATTCCCGGATTCAAACAAGAAAAGAAAATAATCAGAACATGAAGGCGAGATGAGGGATCTAAAAGATAAAAAGCGAGATAAACCAGCAGATGGCATCAAAAAACCAGAACGAGAACAGAAATTGAACCTTAAAACTTGAACCATTACACAACAACAGATCTGAAATAAGGGTGCGAGTTAGATCGCAGATCTGGGGAAAAAAAGGGAGACAAATGAGAGTGATTGAGTTATGTATACCTGCGAGAGAGCACACGAAACGAAGCGAAGAAGATTAGAGGATGAGCGAGATCCTTGGAGAGGCAAGGAGGGAGGCGAAAGGTATGGAGGAGGGGGGCGAGCTTTGAAAGGAGGAAAGTAGGTTTTTATTGGCTCATTGAGGAAGGAGTGGGCGGGCTGGGCTGGCCGGTGCGTGCGGCGTACATCTCACCGCACACTCCCCTGTGGGGCCCACCCATGCTCTGTACCTTTCTATCAATCGTTGGATTCAGAGGTGCGTTCCCCTTTCCGTTATTTCATTTTATTTGTCCGTTCCGTCCTTTGAGATTTTTATTGACCAGCTCTAGAGTTATGCATATTAAAAGAAAAGAAAAGAAAATGGCTAATTGACTGGTCTAAGCCTTGGGTCCAATTTTTTAGAGTTTATTAGTGTTGGATCTAAAAGTCTTTTTGACAAAAGACTCCAAGTTTTTAAAACTCATTCCTAAGAAATTAGATATTGCCGTGTACAAACTAGTTGATTAATTTTAAAAAGTTAAAAAAAATTATTTAAATATAGCATATGTTATATTATATTGGTCCTTAATATAAGAATTAGTTGACTAATTTGAATAGATTAAAGAAATTATTTATGTTAGTTATTTGTAACAAATATATATTATTTTTCCTAATATATTCCTACTAAACCAATATACCGGTTAGAACTATTATTATTATAAGAACTATCTTAAAGAAAAATAGATAGACATGAGAGACAAAATGAATTAGGGTCTTATATTTAGGATCAAAATAAAAGTAAAATAAACTCTTATATTAAAGTCTAAAAGTAGTATGACTTTTCTAAAGTATTTATAGGTATCACTAGATTATATATAAGTTTATAAACTGAGATAATTAGTTTAAAAAATGATAAATGTGATAATTTAATGTAGCCTATTTAACCTTCTTATTCTACTCAAATTAATAAATTTTTTCTTATATTAAAAATTGGAAGTAATATTTTATGAGTCATCACATTTTCAGCTAGTCTGATTTCACTTATTTTGATATATGATTTAGGGGTGTTTGGTACGCACAAAAAGCACTTGAAAGAGCACTTTTACATGACAAAACTATTTTAAATGCCATTATATTTATATTTAATAATACTCTTCTTGTTCTATTTATAAATCACTTTTAATATATTTCACACAGATTAAAAAAACTTTAAATTTTATTAATTCTTATTTAAAATTGAACAACTTTTCAATTTTATCTATATCTAATAGATATTATACTTTATGTAAAAAAAGTCAACACAATAATAAATTAGGGTAAACCTCAATATCCTGTAAATATGACCAAAAAGTGTCTTCTCTTTTTACCTTATAAATAAGACCAGAGGAGTATTATTTTATATTTCAACCAAAAAAAATTATATTGTTTTATACAATAGAATTACAATTTTATAATATTATACTAGTACCTCCTAATTTTATAAAACTCGATCAAGTAAAGCCAAGAGCGCATCTTTAACTAAAGAGATGAACATAAATTTTATAAAACCCGATCAAGGAAGGCCAAGAGCGCATCTTTAACAAAATAGATGAACATACCGGTGCACGTCCGAAGCAAAGTAAATTATGCAATTAAATTATAAATAATTGCCGCCTGGTGCCCTTGGAAAGCTCAACGCAAGTGGATACCAAACGGTTAACGGATGGCGTTTATCATGTGGAAGAAAGATAATTGAAAAAGAAAAAAAAAGATTAAAATAATTAATTTGACTTCATTGTTTTGGGCCAAATTTTATTATTTGTTTTCTCTAGAATTTGATTACTCTTCAACTGAACAGATTCCATTCGGAAAATTTACTCTCTAAAAGAGAAGCGCCTGGAGGGCGGAGGCGGGCGGGTTTGGTCAAAAGTGAGCCAAAGGGACTTTTCCAACGTAGTAAATGAAACGTGATTATAGATCAGTTAACAGCACTATGAAGAGAAGGAAATTTACATTTCATTGTTACACGTGGTATACATGTGTGAGGAAAGTTTATGAAGAAATTACAACATAGTCCCACCTAAAAGAAAGAAATATAAAAAAATTCTTTCAAATCATCAAATTATTCTGAAATCCCAAGAAACCTTATCACAAAATATAATTCATGAGTTGTCAATACTTGCTATAATAGCTATTTATCATGACACTTTAAGTTATCAATGACTGCTATTTCAATTATCCATACAAATTTTAAAAAAAATAAATAAGGACAATTTGATAATTAAATAAATAATATTTTTTGCAATGAGATTCTTTAGAACTTGAGAATAATTTGATAATTTTAATAGACTTTTTTGTGTTTAATGCTGTTAAGTGGAACCTCATTCCAATTTTTCTAGAATTTATTTCAGCTTGTGTTAAAGTATTTTTTTAATTGATTCGGGGTATCCAAACTCTCTCATAATTTAAGGGCTTGTTTGGATCAGCATTTCACTCTATTTACATACATTCTGCCAAAATAAAAAATTACTTATAAATCATTTTAAATAAACCCTAAATAAAATCATCCTCACAGCGCTTGTTGGATAAGAAAAATATGTTTATTTAAAAGAGTGTTTGATATCCTTTAAAAGTAATTAAAAAAATATTTTTATGCAAGTTGAGACAAAACACATCTCATATCTCATAAAATCATTTTTAAAAAATTAATCTAAACACTCTTTTAAACCAAACGAACATTTTAATTAACTTTTATATTTTTAGAATGGGAGAAAATATAATAATATTTTTGTGAGATAACATTCGCATAGATATTTGGTGTACCAGCTCTGGGAATCCCACATATATCGGAGTTTAACTATAAAATATTATATATTTAAATTGGTAATCATAAATCATTAATAGTGATGCCCTATACTTTATAATTCTATTATGTTACTGATTAAATTAATGATCTGTATTTTAATAACCAATTGATCTTTGGACAGCTGATTTGAAGGGCGAGCGATGGGTTATAAATTTAAAATTTTTAATGCCATCGAAATAAAAATCTTTTAATATATAAATTTTAAAAGTCAAATTTTAAATATGAGGTTTTAAATCTGAAATTAAAATTTAAATCCAGCCTTAAAAATTAAAATATCTAGATATTCAAACGTAATGATATCAAACTTTTCATGGGGTATTTTCGTTCATGTCATTTCAACAAAATTCCTCGAAAGTCACCTTTTTGGTATTAACCTATTTTATTGGTAATCTCAAAGAAAAGGTCACCTAGACAAATACGGGTTACGATTTGGTAGCCTGCCACATGGCTTTTCGTTAATTAATTAATTAATTAAGAAATCTTGTTTATTAAGGCAGTCATTTTAATTGAACCATTTTTTATTAGAAATAACTTAATCAATATATGTCATATTCATTGGTATGGTTAAGTGAAGGCCCTGTTTTATAGTTAAGAAAATATATTAACATAATAAATGAAGTTTCGAAAGTAAAATCACAGACACAACAAGTCTCTTGATATTGTTAGAGGGAAAGACCCAGTTTTAATTATTGCAAAAGGAAAAAAAGGTTTAAAAAAAATGCTTCAAGAAACATCTCTAAAAAATAAGTGTTTTAAATAGAAGTTATTATCCATCCATCTCAGTTTACACATTTCAGTTTAGTTACTTGAAAAACAAAAAACAATTTCCCAAAGAAAAGGTTCTTTTACAGTTATTATCTATCCATCTCATCTCAGTATAACGATATCTAGTTTCGGGGGAGTGTGAAAAAATAAATAGTTTGCCCATTTTTTTTCCTTTTTGCCAACTTGCGTTTTTGTTGATATATACGCAAGATAAAGAAGAAATGTTTTATATTTATCAATTTTTTTTAAATTACCTCTATGGATACTCCCTCAATCATAATCAAACAGAAAATAGAGAGAGAATATTAAAAAAGATGATTATGATGTTTTAAGAAAAATGTGTCGCTTTTCTTTTAATTAGCAAACTTACCTAACTTCCTTAATCTAATCAAATTAGTTAAATGGGTCTTATATTAAAGATCGAAGGAGTATTCTCTTAACTGGATTGTTAATTTTCCGTTCTTCTCTTCTGGCAATCGGTTTCTATAAATATTTTGCACAAACGGCTGACTCAATGGGAGGGAATCATAAAGTAGGATATCCTACTTTTGGGTAGAGCTGGTAATACGAGCCAACCCGCCGATTATGGGCTGGCTCGTGGCGGGCCTGAATACCTACGATTCGATCTTTTTAAGACTGCCTTCTGACGGGTTGGGATTTTTCCAACCCAGCTCACCAGGGCCAATTTTTTAATTTTTTTTTTAAATTTTTTCTTTTAATAAAATTTACTCAATTTTCTAAATATCTAAAATAAAACATGCAAATATAGAAATTATAAAAAATAAAACATAGAATACAAAGTTTAAACTTTCAAATATCTCAAAATATTAAACATGTTACATAATCCATCCATCCAAAATGATTTAATAAATACCCAAATTAA
Source organism: Neltuma alba (assembly GCF_004799145.2). Taxonomy (NCBI): domain Eukaryota; kingdom Viridiplantae; phylum Streptophyta; class Magnoliopsida; order Fabales; family Fabaceae; genus Neltuma; species Neltuma alba. Next base: position 197,269 of record NW_021633845.1, read on the forward strand.
AACATAAATCCAAATTGACAACGGTACAACACTACAAAGTCACAAACACAATGTGTCAAATGCTCAATCATGACTCATGACTCTTACACGGTGCCTTCCATTCAAAAAGAATTTTTTTTAAAAAAAAAAAAGTAAAACGGGCTGACCCACCAATCTTGCGGGTTAGCCCGCCGCGATTACGAGCTCAAAAGATCAGTTTTAAAACAGTCTCAATTTTTCTCAACCCAACCCGCCACTTCTTGGCGGGTTGAGCCCACGAACTCAACCCATATTACTGGCTCTACTTTTGGAGAAATTGCTTTTTAGTTTAGATATTGTAGTTCTCAGTCCTTTGTCTTCTGTTTTTTCCCCCTATTTTTTCTTTGTTTCTTTTTGCCAGCATTGTTGTATATCTTTTTTTTTGGTGATCTAGGGCAGATTGAGGCCTATGGCCCCCCCGGGATTCCCCCCGGTATCCAGCGCCTTTTCCTGAGTCCTTGGCCTTCTAAACTGGATCAGGTAACCTGGGGCAACTGACTAATCCGGAGCGGGGTTATTTTTTTTAGGCATGCCCATGTAAGGTGAGCATTGTTGTATATCTAGTACTACATTTTCTTTAGTAAAAACATTTGAATTTCTTTTATAAAAAAAAAAAGAAAGGAAAACAGCGAAAAGGCCCCGTGTTAGTGTGAGGGTTAAGTTTGGAGTCTCGTTCAGGACAATTTGCCATTGACCTTTATGTGTTAAATTTTAAATTTAAACCATCTAATTTAAAATTTGAACGTTCCATATTTCATCATAGCCATGGCTGCTTAACGACCACATAGTATGTAATATGTTAACTAACAGGATTTTTAGCTCTTCAAGGAATAAACAAAAGGAAAAACTTGGGTTAAGTTTCTTTGATCGATTATGTCAAGTTTTTTAATCATATATGATCGTGTATTATTTTTTATTTTATTTAGATTTATAATTAAATGGAAATATTTCAAAAATATAACACACAGTTATATGTTATTAGAGAACTTGACATAATAGATATAATAAATTTGATATAAGTATTGTTCATAAACAAACACTTTGTTTTGTTTCGTTTTTTCTTTGAAATGCTAAACCAGCCTATAAAATAAAAAGATAATAAAAAACAAAAGCAATCAGAGACTATAAATATTTTTGTTATCCTCTAACTTGGAAGTGGGAAGCCACTGGGCCTCCTTGTTTCAGCTGAATAGAGTTCTGGGCTATTGAAAGAAGCAGCCCATTGCGTTCTCTCTTACACCCCCCCCCCCAAAAAATATCCGGAATACAAAATTAATTTAAAAAAAAAGAAGAAGCACATCACCTGCTGCTTGAGAATAGAATAATAAAAAAAGAAAATCCTAACTAAATCCTGCTGAAATACTTAAATGTAAATTGAAACCTACACTTTTAACAAATTCTTATTCAGGACATAAGACCTAATTAAGAATTGCTGAATATTGTTAAATAACTATAATGCCCCTCTTTAGTTAAAAATGAAAATTGATTATTTTATCCCTCTAAAGTGGTTCATCATCTCTTATTATTAATATTTAGACAAAAAAATATAAATAATTTTTTAGTGTTTGAAATTTTGTAATATAACTAAAATCTTCAAAATATTTTCATAAAACATTTCAAATTATAATATAAGTAATCTTTAAATAAATATTTTTTCAGGTCGTAAATATTTTTTTAAAATTTTAAAATATTTTAATTATAATAAAAATTTAATATTAAATCGTAATCATTTACGTTTTCAGTTGGATCTAATTGTTTAAATAAATAAAATTTACATAAATTATAAAAACTGAAAATTAAAAAAATTTATTTAAACTTTACTTATATTTGTAATTTAACATGTTTTATTAAAATATTTTTAATAGTGTAAGTTATATATACAAATTTCAAACATTGTAAAATTACTTAATATGTTTTTTGGTCTAAAAAAAATCATAAGAGATGAGGAATTACTTGGGAGAGGTATATTAATCAAATTTTCTTTTTAATTGAAGAAGGGCATTCTAACTATTTAACAACATTTAGAAATCCCTAATTAGGTCTCATGGCCTGATTAGGAATTTGCTAAAAGTGCACGCCTAAATCTGAATTTAGGTATTTCGGCTGGATTTAATTGGGATTCTCCCTAATAAAAAACAGGTAATATAATATTTTCTTTGAATATGATGATAAAGCCCAGTTGATGAAATGGAAGGAATTGGAAAAGGATATTATATTTGATTTCATGTGAAATAGGAACCGCCGAAATTGGAGAAGGAATACCAGCAAGTTTCACTGCCTCGCTACCATTCATCAATATTTCTTGAAGCTTCACAAGGTTTATTTCATAAACTACTAATTTAGCCCTTATAGAAGAAAATAACTTAAGTTCAAGAAATAAAAAGTTAATTAAATTAGAGGTTTTGCGATCACTCATAATTTAAAGTCAACTGTACTATTTATAATTTATAAATATTATAACGTCTTTTATAAATTTTATATCATATATATTGATATTGATATTGATATATTAACAATAGTCATATGTACAAAGAAACATCATCTTTAAGATAACAAAAAGAGATTTTATTATTTATTTTAGTGGGTCAATACAAATTTTGTTCCTCAAATTTACTCTTATTTTGGTTTTAGTCCTCTCAAGTTTCAAATTATAGGTTTTAGTCTCTCAATTTTTTTTTTCATTTAAAGTATTGGTTCTTATAATTCAATAGATACCTAGACCACTTTGTCTTTTAAAAGACTAAAATCTAAAGTTTAAAATTTAAGAAACTGAAACCAAAGTAAAAACAAATGTCATATTAATCAATCATTGATAAATTAGGCAAATATCCTAACATTTTTATACAAAAATTCCTTATAAATAAAATTAATTAAGTTAGTTATTTATAACAAATGTGTGTTAATTTTTTTAGAATACTCTTTTTAATTATATGCATTATAGTTATCCTTTGGTCAAATTATGAAAACTTATTTATCATGTTTAATCAATGAGAATATTTTGAAAAAAAAATTATAAGTCTAAAAGATAAATTGGATTGAAATACTATATTCTTTAAAAAAAAAAAAACTCTTATCTAGTTTCTATATTAAAAAACAAAGTAGATTGATATAATGCCACTTAGCAATCTATTGGCAATGCGTCCATGCTAAATGATTTTGTGCTTCTTCTTTACATAGGGAAACTTAATATTTTAATTCCTGAAATTTTGACTTAATTACCTAAAAATCAGTTCATTAATTATAATTTGGTGTAATTTAATCCCTAAAGTTTAACTCACTGAAAACTCAACTCAGTCCTCAAGCTGTTTTATCTTTAATAATTTTACCCTCATCATCTATAACTCATTCTACATCATTACTGTGTCATCCTACATGACAAAAAAGCATCATTAGAAATTCCTTTATGCCTTCCAAGTCAGAAAATTTTAAAAAAGAAATTATAATACCTCAGATTTACAGAACCAAACTCGCTAAGCATCGTCTTCAACCTCCTGTGCGTTTGATGTGCATGGCGCTTGAGTTGCTCCAACCCAGCATAAGGACATGAAATCAGGCTTTTATTTGGGCCTGAGATGGATCCTTTTCCTAGGTTTGTTGGGCCAAGATAAAAAATTGTAAATGTAAATGTGTTGGGACTTTGTACCAAAAATATTATATTGGGGTTGAGTATAATAGAATGGGTTAATCCTTCATAATATGATGAACCAATATTTGGATTTTTTTAGGAGAGATGCTCATGTTTAATGTCTGACAGTGCCTCGAACAGGATTGTCTCTAATAGGAGGGTACTTATGTCTAACAAAAAAAAAAGTTTTCAAAACAAAAGTTATTTTGAAAGGTGCTTTGTTAATACAAGCTATCTTTTTATAAAGTAACATATTATGAGACTATGTAATATCTTGATCAAGTGTATAACCTCCTATTAGATGATTTGATATTGGAAAATCTTTATCATGTTGTCTCGTATAGGCAAGGAATTTGTGTAAGTTAAAACTAATCATTCTCATCATCCAAGGGTTAGATGTCATATGAATTTATTTACAATTATATTTGGAAAGCACAGAGTGAAGAGTGGTATGAATCTCAATACAAATTGTGCTACTCACTTGCTTTACTTTTTTTTTTTCCAAGCAAATATATCTTTTTAGTAGAGATAATCTGATTTGAGGTACTGTCGGCCACTAAGTGTGAATATATCTCCAAATAGAAATTTGAACCTTAGTTCATCATATCGTAGGTAATTGGTCCCTTCTATTAGACCAAATCCTTGTTATTATAAATATAATACTTCAATATACTTTTATCTCCTAAGTTTATAATTTTTTTTCTCAAATTATTCCTATTGTTTGCACATATTAAAAGAGAGCTTTTATTAATGGGGTACTTCACCCGTAAATGATTAAAAGAGGTGTTCTAAGTAATTCAACACACATTTTTTTATAAATAAATAATTCGACTTTTTTTTAAATCTTTTCCTATTATGCTCACTTTGTTATTGCAGAAAGAATCTATTTAATTTTGGAGAGTGCCACTTCTTACTTTGCTAGTGGTTACGAAATAATTCTGAAGGATAGTATCATTGGGCACGACTTGTATTAATTATAATTATTTGCATCTGTTGCCACGGGCAAAATCTTCATAGCAATATTAGAGATGAGTTGAAAGATCTATTGAATTTTTAGAAAATTTAAGAGCTATCATCAACAGGTATTCTCTTATTAGAGACAGTTCTATTTGAAGTATTGTTGGCTACTAAATGTGAGTACTTTTTTCAATAGAAATTTGAATGTTAGTTTGTTATACTGTGAGAAACTACTTTTGCCTGACTAAGTCCCAACACATTGGTGGAAGGCACTAATTAATCACTCTCGCACAGACGTACGCCCATATCAAGAGCCATGCATGCATGTATGTATATACTTACTAAGTATTCTCTAGTCAACACCATCATCGTTCATTCACTGAGCTCCAACAAACAATACTGAAAGCTAAGCTTCTCAATGGAATTTTCTTTTAAAGTTCCATGTGTTTTCATGAAACAAAGCAAGCTAATTAAGGTAGCTTCATTAGCAATACAATAATTATTGGATAACTTTTTGCGCTCCGCACACGCACACACAACATATATATGAAATTAAAGATGGATGGACCCTAGTGAAGGAGAAACTGGGCTATCATTTTCTGTGAGACAATAGTATCTCTCAGAGCTGGCTGGCTGGAAAACACTAAAAGAGAAATCGTCAATGGCGCGTAGGGAAAAAGAGTGACGGAAGATGTGTATGTGAACAGTGAGTTCCAATTATGGTTTTGTTTATATAGCAATAGAGAGAGGCCTCTCCCTCTTCTCATGTGTCAACTTCAGTACTCAGTACCCTACATCCCACACATAACACAAGGCCAACAATTTTCTGCACAAATGTTGCTGCATGCACTGATATTTCGCTTTCAAACCGTATTAAGGGGACACACACATATATATATATATATTTATATAGATAGATAAGGTAGAGACAATGTTTTGGGTTAAAGAGATAGAGAGTGACGAGGCTGTGGGTCTCTCCAATTTCAAGTTAATGAAGGTAGCTACCTAATGGGTCTCTGTGACTCTTCACAGAAACTTTTTATGAAACAGCAGCGGGAATATAGCATCTTGCCACACACATATATTTAACTCCCATATTTTTCCTCACTATTAATTATTATACCCTAATATGTATATTAATTAATTAGGTCCCTTATGAGCAATTAATCTATAGATTTCCTTTGTGTCGTTTATGTATTGAGAGAAAATTAATTGGTCAAAGGACTTCAATTTTTGACATTGTTTCTGAGGATTTCTGTCCTAATTGAGGCATTCTGAAATTGAGTATGCTATATTTGGGAGTAGCACTTCTAATGTTCCTTTTATGTGACTAATGAATTGTTGAATTACTAACGATGCATTTAAGCTTGAGTGAGCTAAATTTGGAAGTTGTGATTCCAAATTTTCTCTGGATAATATTAAATGCTGAAGAGCATTTTGGTCAACACACATTTATTTTGGAAAATGACCAAGGTCTCCTAAGAATAATTTCAGAAACTAGAGGTGGTCATGAATAATTACTTATTTAAAACCCTATTTTAAATTAATTATATATAATAAAACTGATTTTATTATATTATATTATTTATTACGTGTAGTGTATCACGAACTAAGTAATCGAAACATAGTATATATTTTGGAAACAAAGAATTATATTTTCGTTCTAGGGTTTCTTATTCCTTAAATCAATGGATAGCTGGTGAGTTGATTTTCAGTCATCTAATTGGGAGGAATTGACGCACAATATTTCTCTTAGTGACAAACAATCCTAATGGAACAATTAAGGGATAAATAGAGAGATAGTTTACTATGCTATAAACTAAGAAACATTTCATATTTTATTCGGAGAGATAAATAGGAATTGAAGCAGAAAATAGTCTCAATCTTAAGATAGAGAGATTTCAGACACACTATTTAATAAGTTTCTGGTTTTTTAGGGACAACATCATTGTCAAACAAACCTAATGCCCATTCAACTTACAAGCGTATTTACTTTGCACTTGTTTGGATTTGCAATTTATAATCACTCATAAGCATTCTCATGTAAGTTGAAATAAAATTTTGTTCATATACTTATCTTCTATTTCATAAATCATAATTAAAAAGTTAGTTTTAATTCATCTTAAACAAGTCCTTTTTTGAAGATAACGATAAATTTTGATGTAACTTATTTAAAAAAAATGTTACTTTTAATACTTAAATTGTGATAGAATTTTTTTTTTCATAACATATGACCAATGACTCAAAAAAGGGAAAAAAAAAAAAACTTAGGTCAAGTTTTTTATATCCACAATATCAAGTTCTAGAATTACACATGGTCATGTGTCCTTTTTTGTTTCATGAGGATTTATAATTAAATACTATTAAATGTTAATATGTTAAAAATAGGACACATGACCATGTCTGGTTAAAACACTTGACATAAAGGATATAAAAAACTTGATTTAAATATTGTCATAAAAAAATTTCAATATAAATAATTTCACAACAATTAGTTGTCATTTTATTTTTGTATACTACATTATTGTTTAACATGATGAGGTTTTAGTTTATCAAACAAAATATTCAAAATTGGATCTATCCATTTGAAATGCCTTTTTTCATTTTATCTCCATTTAAATTTTAGCCATTAGATTAATTTTATTAATAATTCTTTTACTTCTTTTTGGCCAAAAAAAGCTTATCATAATTCTTTTAATTACTAGGACAATACCTATTGGTTAATTATTAGACTAATTTTAAAAGGCCCAAATCAATCCTAAAAATGTGTTGAGCTATATTTTTGGGGATCGATCTGACCATCAAAATTGATCCATCAGCCAAGAATTGAGCTTTGAGAAGAGAGAATGTAGGAATCTTTGTGATTTTAATATTTTATCCCCCCCCCCCTCTGTTCTTTTTTTTTTTGGGTTTCTGGGGCAAGGTCGAGGTTGTGTTTCCTTCCGCACTTATTCGTTTCACGAGCTTTATAAATATATTTTGCATTTAGTTTAATTTGTGACCCAAAAAAACCTATGGGCAATTTCTTTTTTGTTTTTTCAAAATATAAATATTACTCTTCCTGTCCTTAATATAAAATATAATTGAAGAATTGATGTTAGTATTATATGTGAGACCTATTTTACCTTGTTATAATTTTTTTCAAATCAACCCTATTGATATTTTCTTAACAATAATCAAGTAGGAAAGGGGTGAGGGAATTAACAAAAATACTTAGAATATTTTAGAAAAAATATATTATATTAACTAATTTAATTAACAACCTTAATCTACTCAAATTAGTTAATAAGATCTTACATTTAGGACAGAAGGAGTAGTTTATACTTTATTCTTTGAAGTTTAGTTTTCATACACACATACAATAACGAACCCTCTAACACTTTTAATTTTGCATTGATAGTAATGATTGTCCTTAATTAATTAGGCCATTATTCCACAAATTAAATGTGACATTTTAGAGGATTATCTATGGCTGACTTAATTAAAGCTCAATGTTTATATGTACGTATACATGAAATTTAAGAAGTTACCATCACACTTTGTTAATAAAACCTGAAAAATATTGACAATGAGCATATATCTAAGTTGCTAATTAAGAAGCTATGCTTTGGCCCCAAAAAGAAAAAATTAAGAAGCTATGCTAACTTAATCAGCGTGATTTTCAGTTGGATCCTATAGCTTTATTTCGGACACTGGATGGTTTTTTTTTTTTTAAATGAAACATGGTTATCTTTTTTCCTTTTTCTTTTTAATCACAATATGTAAAATTAATAGAGATAAGTATGCTTAAAGTTTTTTGGTGTAAAAAGTTGAAGTTTTGTGAAGAAGACATGTAACAACATGGTCCAAGAAGGTATGGATAGAATTTGGGTTGGAGATGATGGGTTCCTGCATGCTGCCTGAAATTGCGGGTTATACCTCATCTATATTTTAATTAAGGATGTGACACTTATATATATATATATATATATATATATATTTATTTATTCATTTCAATTTTTTTTAATAAGCGTAATTTCTTTGTCTTTCATACAGTCAATCATCCAACCATATAGGGCCATTCACTAGGACAGAATGGGTTTATTCTTCCTTTTTTCTTTTCCACCCAATGAAAGCGACTGGATCATGAAATTATTAAAATTTCTTTAGCTTTTCTTGCTGTGATATGATTTAATGGAATTAAAAGTCTATATGGTACTCGCATATTCTTTTTGCCAACACATGGTACTCACCACAGATTCAATCAATGGTTTTGCAGAATCACTTTTTTGTGCATTAACAACATATTACTTTTACATATGATATGTACAAGATTGTGCGTACGTAGATGTTATTAACAGAGCCAATTACTATTGTCTTACTCAATTTAGAATTATTGCATTCGAGTGACACAACTCCTGTTGTTTCACTCATCATATATAACCTCACCAACTCTAGCAAATTTAATTTAAAGAGTATTTCAATATTTACATCTCGCGTGCTAATATCACATAGATATAAGTGTGTATACATGTTCTTATCAACATAATAATAATTTAAGGTGAAAGTTTTATTAAGAGATCATTTTCATTTAATTTATTTATCCATTCTTCTAACATTAATTCTATCCAACATGAAATTGATTAAACTTGTTTCCATGCTTTCTCCTAACAAAATAAGCCCAGCATGATCTGTCATTATTGGAGCAAAACGTAGCTTTTGCCCATCGTTGTTTCTGTCTGCTGCTTCGCTGTCACCTAGCTAGCTACTTGTTTCCTTATCTCTCTCTAACTCTCTCTCTCTCTACACACACACACATCACTACGCACTGCCTTGTTCCTTTCATTTTCAAGCTCGTATGAAAATGTATATATATGGCTTGGCCTCTACATACACGTCCAACCTGTAAAAATGTCACCAAATTCTGTCTGCTTGATGTGAGCTCCACGTGTTCAAAGGCTTGGCCGTTTCTTATTGGAAATTTCTCTCTTTAATTTTTTTTCTTTGTAATAAAAGTAATTGAATTAAATTCACTAGAGGATATCTGACACTCATACCTGCAAAACTTGAATATGAGAATGAAAACATACAATTCAAACGTCATTTTCTGCCTGCTGCCTTTATTTTTTGTGTGTAACACAACGCACCTCTTTGTTAACTAACAGCACTCTTATACATGTTCCTGAGTCATATATAACTTTTACCCTTCAATATCTATATATCTAATACTTGTCTCTCTGTGTTTGTAGGGGTAGAGATAGAGAGAGTGGAAGAAAACTAGAAGATGGTGATTTAGAAATCATAAAAGGATGGTTAATGATAGCTTGGGAAACTGAAATTTTCAAAGAAAATGGCTCTGTGCTCTGTAAGAGGAACATTCATAATCATGATGATGATAACTTCAAGATCCATTTAATAATAATGGCGGGTTAAGATCAACACAACAGTTAGCTTCTCTTTGATGTATGAGTCCAAATGTAATTGAAATTAATGTGAGAAGCCCTAAACAGCAAACACGCCAACCCAAGCAAATACTGGAAGTTGGTAAAGCCTGAAACAACAACTCGTTTGCTTGGAGCAAGAGAGAAAGAAAGAAAGAAAGAGAACTTAAGAATCACAGCAGAAAGCCCTCTCTCTCTCTATCTCTCTCACTCTCTCACTCTCTCTCTACTTTTCCTTTGTGTGTGTGTGTGTGTGTGGTGCGACGACGTTCTCTTATCTCAAGGGAAGGGAGACAACCTGCAAGTCCAATTTCTGACTCCACGTTTGCCTTTCTCCTTAAAAAGCCTTTAATTCCTCTTATTGTTTCGCAGGGGGTAATTTCTTCTCTCCCTTTCACACACTTTTTGCCTTTCTTCTTTTACCTTCCACCAATTTAATATCTTTGGTCAAAATTAGTTCACATTTAATATGTTTTCATGCATATATTTAATTAGTTTTGTTCATTTACTTTTTTGCAAACCAATTGTTATAGAGCCAGACATATAATTTATTATGTCAAAAGAGATGTGATTACTAAGAACAATAACAGCTAACTAAACAAATACGCGTTGATTTGTATGATTTCACTAGTCTAGGGCTTATGATAAATTTTAATTATTAATACAGATGAATAAAGCATAAAGCCAGTAATGAATAATTTGTGGAACTGCAGACTGCTATACAAGAATGCCAAAAGCAATGTTCAAGCACTTGCCAAAATTCTTCATTCAAAATGTTTACCTAGATTTAGCTCTAGATCACTCACCATCCTTTTTCTAATTATAACTAAGAGACGAAATTCCAGTATTTCATTCTGACTAATTAAGCTATGACATCCTTAGATTTGTAAAACACTCTAATTTTTCTTGTGACATGCGCACTCTTAATATCAACACAAATCCATTAAAGAATCTATCTACAGATTTACCACAGAATAGGAAAACTAAGGCAAGAAATAATTATATCATGCCAATCATTTTAGAATTTAAATTAATCCCAGTGTCATCAGTTCTACAACAGATTAAATGGGGTTATTTATAATTATCTATTTTCTGCCCCGCCTTTTTTCGTTTGACCTAATCTACCTCAACTTTTCCTTACCCTGAAACATGCCTATGGCTCTCCATTTCCCTTCATCACCATATCCTCTGTCTCTCTCTCTCTCTCTCTACACTGTGTTTAACCTTCTCTCACACACATATAAGCACACAATATTTATACACAGATCGATCTATCATAACTGGCGAAAGAACCAAAGCATCCAAAACAAAATCGCATAGCCAAGCATTAAACGCTAGCCATGACAGATCCTCAGTCTTGGTTCAACTTCATCCCTCTTCTTCATCCTCCTCATCACTGTTCTTCCTTTACTACTTCTCATCAATTCAACGCCTGTAATTCCTTATACCCTCCTCATGCTCAGTACTCTAATAATCACTGCACATCATCTTCCATTCAATACCAAAGCTCTTCTAGTTTCTCCACTTTAGGCCATCCTCCAAGTTCCCCTCCTCTCAAAGAAGCCCTGCCTCTCATAAACAATTTAAGCCTCACAACAAGCGAACCCTCAAAAAGAGCCCTAGAAGAGGAAGAGGGGGAAAAGAATGAGAGAATGGAGAAAGAATATGAAGAAGATGACGACGAAGATGATGATGATAGAGGAACCGTGACGGTAGCCCTAGGAATAGGGCTTCCTACTAGCATGAGCACTTCTTCTTCTTCTCCACCTCCTTCTCATATGGGTTCAAGAAGCCAGATTTCAAAGGCTGTTGAAATGGCTGAAAAAGAGGAACTTGGTTTGGTTTCTGGATACCCTTTGGAGAGATTAAACAAGGGTCAGTATTGGATTCCAACCCCTTCTCAGATTCTCATTGGCCCTACTCAGTTCTCCTGCCCTCTCTGCTTAAAGACTTTCAATAGATACAATAATCTTCAGGTACTTGTTTCTTGTTATTTCTTTTTTTTTTCTTGTTAATTAATTCATCTGACTTAAGTAAAAGACCCTAAATTTTCTAATTTTTCCATTTAACTAATATGTTCTTCCTGTTTCATGGCTCTCTCTTTTCTTCTTTTTAATTAATTTGGCACTCTTATCTAAGATTCACATCTGAACGTGCGTTGTTTGGTCTGTCTCAGACTCATCATTACCAGTACTTTAACTAATTACTAGTGCTGTTTTCTTAAACAAAGTTAATAAATCTATTCTTTGAATATGTTCCTTCTACACTTTGATGTCACCTAGAGCGTTGTGCTGCACAAATGTATGAAAAGAAGCAAGACAAATCATTAATACCAGCGCCTCTTTCAGGATTCAGATATTTCTTTTATCAAAATTCAGTTGTCTGCAAGACTCTGAGCTCATTCAGTCTCTGAGAGATTTCAGTCTGTAAACAAAGCACCTGAACAGTAAAAATTTTAAAAGACTCGTCTTTGATCATATAAAAGCAAACCTTGGAACCTCATGTGTCTGAAGCTTGAAGATCCATTCTTCCTATACCTTTGATATGCATATTTTAAGAAGAATTAAGAAAAAGAAAGCCTGAGCAATGGATCTGAGCTATAATGAACTTTTTGTACTAATCGTACGAACTTCAAGTTCCTGCTCTTGTCTCATCCTTTTCTGGAAACGTGAAATGATTAGCTATAAGAAACTATCTTAAGAACTTCTCCTTTTGTTTTGATGTATTTGTTGACATGAATTAAGCTTTCGAATTCATCTTTCACATATTGGTTATATATAGAGAGAGGAGAGAGATCTCAAATATTTACTTCTCTATGTTGAATTAGAGAACATAACAAAAAGCAAACATTAAATGATAAGAGCTCCTTTAATTTTCACAGTTATGTAAAAGAAACTTCACAAGTACATACCCTTACACTAGGTTTTTCTTGATGCCTGTCCTGACTTTTCTCTTGTAGTTTTTTATTTTTTATCAATAACGAGATAGTTTCTCTAGTTATCTTCCCTTTCTAGCAAGGGCAGTTTGAGACCATATATAATAATGAATAATCCCTGTCATGGCGTCATCTTTTAAGAAATAAAGATGTGTTACGTTAAATCAAACCCAAACATTTCTTTTTTACTGTCTGCCAATTTAAGGGCTTTAATAAAATATATTAAAACAATTGTATATGCTTGAAGATAAGGGAAGACAATTAATTCATTAGAACCTATAATTTCTTCATCTAAACCACTAATTAATTCGAAGTAAAAAAGATCTTTTATTGTTCTACAAGCACCAGAAAGAGATCAAGACAGAGTCAGGGAGAAAACATATCAACACAAAGTGCTCTTATGAGAATTTTTTTTTTATACAGTCATCCTCCTCTCGCTCCTTTTGTCATCGTTCTAACTGAAATATATATACAATCACTATCTTTTTTGCCTTTAGAGCATCTGGCTTCAATTTGGATTCACACCCCATCACTACCATACATACAATAATTAACATATATAATTTTTTTTAGGGATATATGGTAGTATCTATATTTTTTTCTTAAACAGTTCGGAAGATTTCAGTTTGAATGAAAGAGAAGATGAAAAAAAGAGGAATTGACTAATGTGGGTTTGTGCATGTATTTGTACTCGTTTCCTATTCTGCGGTGGTTGACCTTGATCCGCTTAAGTCTGCAAATTTGCTGCATTTGAGTCTTATTAGGTCAATGATGATTCTTGTTTATGAAGAAAACGCTGAAGGAAACATAAATTAACATTACGTATAAAAAAATTAGTATTTTAGTTATTCGACTAGTTTAAAGCAATTAAATTTAAATAGTGCCTATCATAATAGCACTAGTCGACCACACAGAGTCAGTGTTTTTCATTTACATTATACTATTATATCATATCAAATTAGGAGGAGCATTACTATATTAAAGACAACGATTTAGACAAGTGTACTTTTTTTTCCCCATTATCTGTAAATTTATGCACACAAAATCTCAGTACTAATAAATCATATTGGGTTTGTGTAAGTGGAAAAGTAGATCAAGTGTAATTTTTTTCATGCATCTAAAAATCTATTTCTTAAAACTTTCAATATACATGATATATGTATGTGAGAGACTATTCTAATACCACTTGTAAAGTGTATATTACTGTAATATACTACCTCCCACCCTTAATATAGTACCTTGTTTGACTTTTATTTTGATTCTAAATATAAGACCCCAATTCATTTTGTCTCTCATATTTATGTATTTTTTTTCAAAGTAGTCTTTCTAACAATGGTAGTTCTAGCTAATATACTTGATTAGCAAGGATATTTTAGGAAAGACAACACATATTTATTACAAATAAGTAACTTGACTTCTTTTTTTAATCTCCTCAAACTAATCAACTAGCTCTTATAATTAAGATCGGAGGTACTATATATATTATAGTCTGATAATAACACTTGCGATTGCCGTATCTATTTATGTGGGGCGTGCGTCTGAGTGAGTGAGTGAGTGAGTGAGTGAGTGAGAGAGAGAGAGAGAGAGAGAGAGAGAGAGAGAGAGAGAGAGAGAGTAGTAATTAATAGCGCTAGGAAAACGAAAGGGATGTATAATTAAAAAGAAAAATCACGAGGAGAAACATTGTGAATGAAGCCAAAGATGCAGCAGAAAAGTGAAATTTTTGAGATTTTAAAGAAACATAGCCTTTTGTGAAAATATATAAATCTGTGCGTGTGTGTGTGAATCATCACTATCAAAAGCATGGGTTTTTGTGGCAGATGCATATGTGGGGACATGGATCACAATACAGAAGAGGAGCAGATTCTCTAAAAGGGACACAACCAACGGGAATGCTAAGACTCCCATGTTACTGTTGTGCACCAGATTGTAAGCACAACATTGAACATCCACGAGCAAGGCCTTTGAAGGACTTCAGAACTCTGCAGACTCACTACAAGAGAAAGCATGGCATCAAACCCTACATGTGCCGGAAGTGCGGGAAGCCGTTCGCCGTCAAAGGCGACTGGAGGACTCACGAGAAGAACTGCGGCAAGCTCTGGTACTGTCGTTGTGGTTCTGACTTTAAACACAAAAGGTCTCTTAAAGATCACATCAAGGCCTTTGGCCATGGCCATGCAGCTTGCTGCTTGCATGAAGAAGACGAGCCAGCTTCTGACATTGAACAAGATGGTGAAAACCCCTAGCTAGCTCGGTTTGATTCTATTTTAGTTTCTGATGTGATCAGATGGATGATGATATTCCAGTTTCATTTCACATCATATATATATATATATATATATATATGCTAGCTTGTACTAATATATCTAGATGTATTCGTTCTCTCTTATATGTGTTTGACTGTGCGCGTTCTCTCGTAATGATTTAGGTTGCCTTGTTTTTTTTACTTTTGTGTCGGATTTTGTGATCTGTAAATATATCTCTCATTTGAATCTCTGAGATATAGAAGTCATATATTCTGCTCGGTGACTGGCTTGGCTTGATGTTTTATATAGCAATCCATATATAGTGAGCAAAGCAGTGTTGTTAGTTATACAATTTAAATTACAGTTAGGCTCTACTAAACCCTATGCAAACTCTGAGAATGAAAGCGATTAGATGAAATCATAACTCTAGGCATTTTGTTTAAAAATAAATTACTAAATTAATTTTGCTTGACTATGATCAAATTAAAGTTATAAATTATATTATATGTATATATATCCGTTTGTGGTCTATAAATATATATATTTATAGATTTAACCTTATAGAAAAGAAAGTAAACAGTACATTTTCGATTACCAAAGTTTATGTTTGTTTTCTCAAATAAAGTCATGATGTTTAGCCCCGTTAAAAAAAGTCATTACATGGGAAAAGGTGATGATAAGTTGGATATATCTAAATTGAGAATAGTCACTTTTAACTAATAAAAGAAAAAAAATAACATTATCTCTTGTCATAGTATAAGAGCTAGTTGATTAATTTAGAAGATTAATGAAGTTAATTAAGTTAGTTTTTTGTAATATAGAAATAAGCATGTCTTTTTTAAAATACTCTTGCTAATCATGTATATTAAAATTAATTACCCTTATATAAAATTTTTTAACATGTGCAACCACCACAAGGACTACTTTAAAAAAAGTGGATAAATATAAAGATAAAATGTATTAACATTTTATATTTAGAATAAAATTAAATATCAAATTAGTTCTTATATTAGTAGACGAGTTAGTACATTAGTCATTATATATGCAAGTTGTTGGACTATAACGATTGCCCCTTGTTTTTTTATTTTATTTTATTTTATTTGATGAGGTCTGAATTCTCGAGCGTTAAGAGTTAACATGTTTGGGTGTTTAAGCATTTAAATTAATTATAATAAAAATTAATTATGTTCCCTATTTTTTTGGATGAGTTTCCCGATTAAAAATGATGTTAATATGTCTGTGTGTGCAAGTACTTAAATTGATTGTAATGAAAAAAAATGAGTGTGTATATAACTGTGTGTGTATCAAACTACAAGTGGTTTCGTGATTTTACGATGGTTTCTTGTGATCAGATTCAGAATAGATTGTGTCGAACAACAGAAACAACAAGACAATTCAAATCTGATCCTTTTGTCGTGACGTGGCATTATGGTTTTCTTAGTGCTAGTGGTATTAATCTGAATCTTAAAATGGGCAATTTTATTTAAAAAATCCAAAGTGTATATATATAGAGTTTTTTTAAAAATAAAAAGTCTGTATACAATAATAAAACAATCTAAGACATGAATAGATTGATTTCTCAAAACTCTGTATATGACACAAAAAGTTTAAAAATTAAACGGTAAATTATAATTATTTATTTTTCAATAGAACAATAAAAAAAATATACTTCTAAGTCAAAAAATGATATCAATAATCTTTATTGTACAATACTAGATGTATTAATTTCTAGCGGAAAATGCTTCAGCAAAGAAGTACAAGTTAATTAAAAATAATTGATTTCTTATCAATTAATATGACATATAAAATTACTACAAAATTATAATTATAATTAGTCAGTCTATAAGCTGACGGCAGGATTCATCTTCTCAGAGTCTCTCAGTGAGTCACCGGACCTTCAGGAGATTCCTCTCTCCGTCCCTCTGCCTCTCTTTGTCTCGCTCTGCTTATCTCCGCCGCGAAAGAAGGAATTCGAATGGCTTTTGCGATCGGTCTCCCTCATAACCTGCTTCTGCCCAGTGCCTCCCGTGGCAAATTACAGGTGAAATCGTGCTCTCAGATTCAGATTCAGATTCAGACCAAGAAACGATGCTTGCGATGCCATACGCTTTACTCTGATCAAGAAAATTCTCCAACTGCTTGTTCTTTCCATGGCCACGCCAACGGTATGCGTATTCTTTCTCATCCACTCACTTCTCTGCCTGATAATCCGATAGCTCTCCCCCAGTTTCACTTCTCCTGTTTGTCTCGTTTTCGTCGTTATTCAGCAGCGATTGACTTATAATTTAATCGCTCTGTTTCTGGATTTTTCCTTTCGCGCTTTCCGATCTCTCTTACGAATCAGGGGTTTGAAAATGAAAACTGTCTTTAGAAAACCGTCCGCAGAAATATCCATTCTTCAAATTTGTTTCGGCTTCGCATCTGTGTCTTGAAATTTATTTCTGCTTGTTCGTTTGATATCTGAATCATGCCATGGAAATTATGAAAGAATTTTCAACACCACTCGAACTTTTATCAATGCTAAAGATTAAATTAGCGCTCGGGCATTTTAATAGTTAGTCTTATTACCTATTTAACTATAACTATTTTGATTAAAAAAATTAAAAAAATTAGTTAATTATAAATATGATATCTTCTTTTTAAAATACTATAATAATTTTTCTTAATATATTTTCTTCCTTATTAAAAAAGTATCAATATGACTAATTTTTAAAAAATTAATAAATATAAAAATAGATGTTATATTTATAATCAAGATTAACTTATGGATTAACTTATTAACTTATGCAGCAGCGTGGTTCAAGTTATGCCAATGTATTGCAAATTTTTGGAATTTGCTTAATTGGAGTCTAGTTTTTTTTTTTTTGTTAAGATAGTTTTCTGGTTTTTTTTTGGCGACTTGGCCTTGAAAGTTGGATTTGGATTAGTAAGAGTTACTTGGGCCAATTGAAAGACCTAGTAAATATTTGAATTTGAGTTTTTCTTTTTAAAAATTCCTGCACTGAACTTATGTTATACCGGCCCAATTCAGTAGGTTCAACTGGACTAGGGGCCTAAAACTGCCCCTGACCACTTGAATTGGGATTGAGGTTGGGCCAACGCCCAGGAAAGACAGCCCATAGAGAAAGCTAACGGCGTGGGTGGGTGGTTGGACTTGCAGGGGAGAAGGGGTTGTTCTCGTTGGCGCCGCCACACCAAGGGATAGATGGGGAGTGGACGGACGAATCAGGAGTGATTGTGTACAAATGGAATGACAAAGGCAACAGACCCAACACAGGTCGCCCCAACTGGAAGAGACGGTGGAGCTGTTGTGCCGAGTATGATGAGAATACCCCTCCTTGCCGACGAGCCTCCCATGTCTCCTATGATGATGGTTTCACTTTGTACTAACCATATTCCCCCCCCCCCCCAAAAAAAAAAAGTTCCCCTTGTATATAATGCTTTCGATGTATATTTAGAGGAAAACATCACTTCAAAGAGCATATTTATCTTTAAGTATTC
This sequence comes from Neltuma alba, assembly GCF_004799145.2. Classification (NCBI taxonomy): domain Eukaryota; kingdom Viridiplantae; phylum Streptophyta; class Magnoliopsida; order Fabales; family Fabaceae; genus Neltuma; species Neltuma alba. Next base: position 215,971 of record NW_021633845.1, read on the forward strand.
TACCTCTCATCCTTCATATATACTAGTAGGAGTTATTTCACTAGCCAAGGCTGATTAATGAAGTTAGATAAAGTTGTTAATTATAATATACTATCTCCGGTCCTTAATATAAGACTTTGTTTGACTTTTATTTTGGTCATGAATATAAGACTCCAATCTATTTTGTCTTGCATATTTATACTTTTTTTTTTCCAAAGTATCTCTTCTAACAATGATAGTTCTAGTTAATACATTTAATTAGTAAGGATATTTTAGGAAAGACAATACCTATTTAGGACAAATAACTAACTCAACTTACTTCTTTAATCTCCTCAAATTAGTCAACTGGCTCTTATAATTAGGACAGAAGGTAGTATGTTATATCATCCCTTTAAAATAATTATGTATAACATTATGTTAAATATCAGTCTCTAAGTTAAGTAAATTAGTTTGTGAAAAAAAATAATAAATAAATAATAAAATGGATTGAAGGAGTATTTTGCCAATATCTTTCCCTCAAGTGGGCAGGAGTCATTACCCAAGAAGAGACGTATGGAGGAGATGGTGTAGTCCGTGCGGACTTCGGCATGAAATAGTAGTTTTGAACTCAATTATCACCAGAGAATTTTAAGGTAGTTCTCATGTACTTAGTTGAGTTAACAAACAAAAAAAAAAGGTTAATAACTCATAAATACTACTATTTGTTACAATTCCTATATCATACTACATAAATATTCTTCCGGTCCTTAATATAGGACCTAATTGTTGAGTTGATTTTGGTCCTAAATTAGGACCCATTTTTCATATTTATCAATTTTCTCTAAATTACCCCTATAGATACTCCCTCATCGGAGGAGTATAAGCATTTTTTTTTACCTGGATATATAAATATAACAGACTTAGTTCCATGATCAACTTTTCCATCTTGGCTAATTTTTTTCTGACTGATTGGGCCAAACACCCGCACTAAAGATTGGTAACTCACATCAGCCAGTAAACGACTCTAAGTAACAGCAGCTCCCGAGGTACATGAACAAACGTTGAATGTTCAGAGGTAAGCAATGATTGATGAGATTGGCCCAAAGAAACAATGATCAATGTGGTTCTTCTTATCTAATCCATGCTTAAGTTTAGTATCAGAGAAGCAACATGCGTGGAAATAAGAGTTAGGTTTCTAATTTGGCCAAGATTATTATAGAGAGAGAGAGAGAGAGTAAAATCTGCATTAGTCACTCCAACTAGAGAAATGCAGGATAATTGAAGTGAAAATCTCTCAGGCTATGGTCAGAGCAGTGTTTCATTCTTCCCCAGAAACAGCAAAATGTTTAATGATAGCTCAGACTTCTCTTAAATTACATATGGACACTGTCATAAACAGGGGCCATGCTAATTTCAATGTCAATACCAGATTGAAACCAAGACATAGCTGAATTGCAAGCAACAAACATGTTGATCATACAGAAAATCGTGCATTCCCAGAGACAGGCTCAATAATCAAGATCAAAAGGACCCAACAGTCTTAAAAGACTCATGAACATGCCTCAGAACCTCCTTATCTCTGTTCCACTCCGGCGTCGGAGCATTCACGAAATGGGCATAAAGCTTGTTCTTCGCACACGTCACAGAAATCAAACTATGGGCTCCAGCCCCATCGATCTCATACACATAATAGATCTGACCATTCTCATCCTTCTTCTCCTCCGACGTCAAGTTGTCCGCATTCGCAATCAGATCCTGCAATTCCACGTCCGATAACGCCAAATTGTTCAGCACTGTGTCCTTCGGAGCTAATTGGCGAAACCCCGAAAGGAAAGTGAGGTACTCCTTCTCCGTTTTCTTCTTCGGATTGAAAAATTCACTGTCCGTTCCGTTCGTTCCCTTCTCGACCTTCGACACGAGGCGCTCTTTCCAACCCTCTGGGACGTCGTAGACGTACTCGGCGGAGTCTTTCTTGTTGGAATTCCCGCCGTAGCCACCGTAGTTGGCGGCACTGGCGGCAGTGCCGTAGTAGACTTGGTAGTTGGTAGAGGAATCTGCTAAGGAAGGAAGAGGAGTAGTTGTGAGTACAGCGGCAATAGCGGCGGCGGTTAAGGAGGCGGTTAGAGGTGGCTTGTAGGATGAAATGGGTAGGAGGGGTTTGGATGAAGGAGAAGGTTTTGATGGGGCGGTGGTCGTTGCGGCGGTGGAGGCGGAGGAGGAGATGGGTGGTGATGAGAAGAGGGTGGCCATCGCGGTTTGGATTACGTGGGAAGCGTTATCCCTTCGAGAGGCGGAAGTTTATGTAATTCGTTTCATTATCCGACTGATCCACGGAGAAGAGAAGATAGGCCGGGGTAAGCTTTAGATGCCCACGTGGCTGCTTGCTTGACCAATAACATTACGCCACGTATTGATACCATGGGTGGCGTTTCAAAACGATAAGGGTCTGTTTGGGTGACCCTCAAAACCATGGTTTAGGAGGCAAAACCATGGTTTTGGTTAAATGTCACCCAAATAGCATCAATTTTGAGCCAATAATCTGAAACCATGGTTGGGCCAAAACCATGGTTTCAGTAGAAGTGAATTCATTTTGCTTCTGGCTCAAATTGGAGAGATAATTGTGCCTGTCAGAGTAGATCTCAACAATAATATGACTTTAACATTTCTCAATTATTTTTTTATAAATATATTTAACCTTATATCTTATAAACACATATACACATATTAATTATTTATTAATTACATTATCTTATGTATTATTAATTATGTTGGTAAAAAATATATTATTAACAATTTTATTCCTTCAAATTAAAATATATCATAAAATTTATCTTTTATATAATTATCATATTAACTTATGTTTTTTTTAGTAATTTGTATATATAAAGTACTTTTGATAACAACTATCTAAACACTCTCACTTCTCAGAATCACTTTTTTACAAAATCTATTTTTCACAGAATCTATTCTCCAGAAGCTATTCTCCAAACCATGGTTTGGTTTTATCCAAACACATAAGGGTGTGTTTGGATAAAACCAAACCATGGTTTGGAGAATAGCTTCTGGAGAATAGATTCTGTGAAAAATAGATTTTTTGAAGAATAGATTTTGTGAAAAAGTGATTCTGAGAAGTGAGAGTGTTTGGATAGTTGTTACCAGAAACACTTTTTACATGTACAAATTACTAAAAAGGCACAAGTTAATATAATAATTACAGAAAAAATATATTTTATGATTTATTTTAATTTGAAGGAATAAATTGTTAATAATATATTTTTTTATTAACATAATTAATAATACATAAGATAATATAATTAATAATAATAATATAATATGTATATAATTTATAAGATATAAGATTAATATATTTATAAAAAAATATGTTTATAAAAAAACAACAAGATACATATCCTATAGGTTCTCACACTCTTTTTTTTTTTTTTTCCAAATCAAAAAATTTTGCTTTTCCAAAACCATGGTTTTGGTTTTTTTAAGGGTGTTTGGGTGATTTTTTCTCAAATCATGGTTTGGGTTATCACTCAACACCCCCTAAAATATTAGGAATAATTTTACAAATAACAATGAATATCTTCAACTCAGTTTTTCGCAAAGTTTTCATTATTAAAAATATAAAACACTATAATTGTGCTTATCTATTCACTGGATATCATCATTTTGTGATGCCATGCCCATACAATTATTTATTTTTGAACTATGTGTGTGTAATATGAGCTTGGTGGATAATAAAAGCATTTTATAGAGTTTTTTTTTTTTTTTTTTAACGATTGCCGTGGGATGGTATAAAAGTCTGACCAGTAATATTTTTATAGATAAGTTGTTGACTTTTCTACCTGTTTGCATCTAGAACTACAACAATGAGAAGTGTCAAGTATTATCCCACCTGTGGAATAATCAAATTTTTAAATAGGTTGTTAATCCTATAATTTTACTCAATAATTTTATTAAGTGTTCTCTTCCGTGTTCTTATTTTTTTGTAGAGAATTTCAAATTGTTTGATCTATTGTTTTTATCGCAGCGTCTAATAGTTTTTTTCTATACAAGTTTATATTATTTCAAATAATTTTTAATAATTTTTTGTTCAACAGACACTACGCCTACTTTTCTTCTAATATTATTATTTTGAATCTTTATTATGTTTTTTTTTTTTTGCATGAATCCATCTCAACATCCTCTTATATAAGAAAATATTTTTAATCTGTATAAAAAGGCTTCTATATTGGTGTTCGAATCTAAAATAACAAGTCTTGCTTTGGATGAGATTGCTAGCTATAGTTGCCTCATCACCTTTCTTCTCTTTCACCATCTCGAAGTTGTTTAGACTGAAACTTCTTCCGTGTCTTGCCACCTCGGAACACTATTTGTTCTTGTCACACTAAAAAGGAAGTTAAAGAGTGAAGACGTGAAAGGGAATGCTAACCTTCTTATATTATAAGAAGCTTAGCATTTGCCTTATAAGAACACTCTTGTATGATGAATAAGCACATCCATGCAAGTTGAAACAAAATTTCATTTACATACATATCATATACTACTCCCAGTCCTAATTATAAAAGCTAGTTGACTAATTTGAGGAGATTAAGGAAATAAGTTAAGCTAGTTATTTGTAATAAATAGATGTTGTCTTTCCTAAAATATCCTTGTTAATCAAGTGTATTGGTTAGAACTAACATTATTAGAATGACTATTTTGAGAAAAAAATACATAAATATGAAAAAAAAAGTGGATTGGGGTTCTATATTTAGGACCAAAATAAAATTCAATCAAGATCTTATATTAAGGATCGGAAGTAGTATTTTGTAAATCGTAATTAAAAAACTGATTATAAACTATTCATAAGCCATTCCAAATAAATATGAAAATAGTAAAAGAGAAAAAATAATGAGAGAGGGAAGGTTAAAACTAATGAGGTTTTTAAATGATTTTACAGTATATGAAATAAATATGTAGAAGAGTTTGTCTCAATTTGTAAAAAAAAAAATACTTTTAAAAGCTTGATGATATCCAAATACCTTCTAAAGTTCAAACAAAGCAAAAGATTTTCACTATCTCCTCCTAATGTCATTTTTGCTTATCCGGTGATTTAACAGAACTGATATTTCGCACAAACAAAATATTATTTAATACTACCTCCGGTCCTTATTATAAGACCCCGTTTGACTTTTTGTTTAATCCTAATTATAAGACCCCAATCCATTTTGTCTCTCATATTTATGCATTTTTTTCCAAGATAATCCTTCTAATAATGATAGTTCTAGTCAATATACTTAATTAGCAAGGATATTTTAGGAATGACAAGACTTATTTATTACAAATAACTAACTTAACTTGCTTCCTTAATCTCCTCAAATATGTCAACTGGGTCTTATAATTAAGACCTGAGGTAGTATTATTTTTAAAAATTATAAAGCATTATTAAATCTGATTGGGCCCTAGTCGCCAGGGAGTAGCCTGTGGAATAAAGGAAGAAAAGTGACTGAAGTACTGCGGCTTTGTAAGCGTGCAAATTTCCAATGCACCGGAAAGTCTCTACTATTCATTCTGACCGACAGTTTCTCCACCGCTACTGTTCCTTCGAAGGGAATGTATAGCGCTTGCTTACAGCGATATATGCAGTGCCTCATTCAAATCTCAGAAAGGTTTTATGGGATAACTTGAAATCCATATCGGCCACAAATTCTGAACCGTAAGTAGTGTGTGGGGACTTCAATGATATAAGATTCCCTTCGGAAAGAATTGGTGGTTCTCAGGCTAATTTGAAAAGGATGGACCGGTTTAATAATCAGATTAATGACTGCTACCTTTCAGATTTGGGATTTAAGGGGCCCCGTTTCACCAGGAAGGGACCACAAAATTTTAGTGGCGGAAGACTTTTTGAGAGGCTAGACAGAGCTTTGGCAAACCTGAACTTCCTCGATGCTTTTCTAGATGGTATTGTTAAGGTACTTTCGTGCACAAAATTCTCTGATCACAACCCTCTGATTTTGTTACTATCTGAATTGCCGGTGTCTAAAAGTTCTAAACCTTTTAGATTTGAGGCTACGTGGTTAGAACATGAAACTTTTAAGGACTTCTTGATTGATAGTGATGACTTGAATAATACTCTAAATGATCTAAAAGATTCAATTATTGTTTGGAATAGAGATGTTTTTGGGTTCATCGAAAAAAGGAAGAGACAGATCTTGGCTAGATTAAATGGTATCCAAAAATCTGATGCCTATCCCTCTCGTTTCCTTTGTAATCTCGAAATTAAGCTGCAAGATGAATTAGAGGAAGTTCTCAAGTTGGAAGAGATGAAGTGGTTCCAAAAAGCTAGAACAAACTAGGTTTCTAAAGGTGATTGTAACACTATCACCTTAAAACTGGGTTTAGAAGGAAGAAGAATAGGATTTTATCTCTAAAAAATGAGGCTGGGATCTGGACTGACAATGAGAATCAGCTAAAGGATTTGGTGATTGGTTACTTTCATACTCTTTATAAATCAGATATCTCTACTCAACCGACGATCAATACTAATACCCACTTCCCTTTAGTGGATGGTGCCTTGGAAGATCTAGGTGTGGAACCTACTGATGATGAGGTGAAAAGTCCTATCTTTTCTATGGGACCGTACAAAGCCCCAGGGTGTGATGGGTTTTTGCCAATTTTCTTTTAAAGTAACTGGAGTACTGCAGGCCCTTCTGTTTGCAGTTTTGTGAGGAAAGTTTTTAAGGGGGAGGTATCTATGTCAGAAGCTAACAAGATGCTAATTTCCCTAATTCCAAAAAGAGAGAATCCTGAAACAGTGGCTCATTTTAGGCCAATTTCTCTCTGCTTAGTCCATTACAAGTGCATCACTAAAGTAATATCTCAAAGGCTAAAGATTGTGATGAATGATCCTATTTCTCCTTTCCAAGCCAGCTTTATTAAAGGGAGACATATTCAAGATAATATAGTCATTACGCAGGAGATACTCCATACTATGAAGAAAAACAAAAGCAGGAAAGGGTTGGTAGCAATAAAAATTGACTTGGAAAAAACATACGATAGAATAAGATGAGATTTCTTACAACAAGTCCTTTATGAGGCAGGGATGGATAGGAATTTTGTCAATCTGATCATGTCCTATGCTACTTCTGTTTCCTATAATGTTTTGTGGAATGGTTCCAAAACCCAATTCTTTAAGCCTCAAGGTCTTAGATAGGGAGATCGTATATCTCCCCTCTTTTTTGTCCTTTGTATAGATAAGCTTTCCCATTTGATTTCGAATGTAGTTAATGATGGGAGCCGGAAATCTATTAGAGTAACAAGCCAGGGGCCTTTTATCTCCCATTTACTCTTTGCAGATGATCTCCTCTTATTTGGTGTCTCCATGGAGAAGCAAATTGAGTGTATGCTGAATTGTTTGGAGAAGTTTACTCAAGCATCGGGAGGGCTTGTCAACAGAAATAAATCCACCTTGTTCTTCTCTCCAAAAGTGCCTAATAATGTGGAAGGGAGAATCAAAATAATGACTCAAATGAGAATCTCCCACGAAATAGGCAAGTATCTAGGATTTCTACTTATTAATGGCAGGAATCCTGTGCAAAACTTTCAATATATCATTGATAGTGTCAGAACTAAACTTGCGGCTTGGAAAACTGATAGCTTATCGTTGGCAGGACGTATCACATTAGCCAAATCTGTTTTGAGCTCCATCCCCTTGTACTCAATGTAGGTTGCTCTATTACCTAAGAAAATTTGTGATGAAGTAGAGAGATTACAAAGGAATTTTATATGAGGAAATAACCAAAATTCTCATAGCTATCACCCTATTGGATGGCAGCGATTAACTTTACCTAAATCCTTCGGCGGCTTAGGCTTTAAGAAGCTTCTCGCTGTAAATAAGGCTTGTGCGGCCAGATTAATTTGGAAGTTGTTGATCAGAAAAACAGGATTGTGGGTAGAGATCTTAAATCAGAAATATATCATGAGAGATGCAGAAAATTTGTTCACTGCCTACGCAGGAGATTCCTCTCTGTGGAAATTTATCTTTCAGCAAAGGCAAATAGTTGATGAAGGTGCTAAATGGCAAATCCGAAATGGACAATCTGTCAATTTGTTTTTTAATGATGTGTGGCTGTGCTCTGACGGAAAAATAAAAGATATGTGCATAAGACCTCTTACTGAGGAGGAGAATGCAAGTGTGGTAGCAGAATGGATTTTGTATGGGGCTTGGAACTTTCAAAAACTTAGTTCCATAGAAGAAGAGGAGGTGCTACAGAGATTAATAGGGGTGTTACCCCCTATGGAAAATGCTGGACACGATGTGATGAGCTGGAAAGCTACTAATAATGGTTTGTTCACTTTGAAAAGTGCTTACTTCCCTATAGAAGAAAATGATCAGACGCTCTACAATCCTACCTATAAAGCAATATGGAAGTGGAAAGGAGTGGAGAGAATTCAGGTCTTTCTTTGAAGAGTTTTTCATGACAGGCTCCCAACTAATTATTGGAGGAGTAAATGGTTACAAGCTCCTGCGAATTGTGACTATTGTGAGTTAGAGATTGAGGATACTTTTCACATATTAAGGGATTGCTCTTATGCAAGGAACTACTGGTTACAAATTCTGAATCCAAAATTTTACCCTGATTTTTTCAATGCTTCTCTGAAAGACTGGGTTTCTGATAATTTGAACCAAAGCAAGGGAAAGAATGATATTGTTTAATAGGATCTTCTATGGGGAGTCTCCGTCTGGAAGCTCTGGCTCTGGCGCAAAAAATCAGTATTTAAAACAGAAGTGGAGAGTAGACCAGCAGATCCGGCTACTTATATTATGAATTGCTGGAAGTACTTTGTCCTTGAGTCTTATCAAAAGAGGAGTCTGTCTGATTGCCAGGTTTATCAAAGCATTAAATGGAGACCACCACCGTGGGGTTGGGTAAAAATGAATGTTGATGGTGCGTCGAATCAAAGTTCTGTGAAAGCCGGTTGTGGTGGTGCTGTGAGGGACACTTCGGGCACATGGATGGTTGGCTTCTGTTATAACATTGGTATTAGCAGTGCAATGGAGGCAGAAGAATGGGCAGCTTTTAAAGGCTTGTCCTTAGCTTGGGACTTTGGATTTAAAAGAGTTATTCTGGAATCTGACGCATGGAGTCTAGTTGACCTTCTACTCCAACGGAAGCATAATGAGAATGGCAGTTTAATGTTTACCAGAATAGTCGCTATGCTGAGTTATAACTAGGAAGTGGAAATGAGGCATATTCCAAGAGACAGCAACAAAGTGGCGAGTGCACTAGCTAAAATGGGAATCTGGAGGTATGCTCTTTTTGATTCTTGTCCAGAGCATCTAAGATTGCTGCTGGAAGTTTTTTTTTTTTTCCCTCCCCTAGTATCGCTGCTAGAAGTTGATTGTAGTGGACTTCACTCTGAAACTGAATAATCTGGGGTGTTAGCCCTCCCCTAGTACCAAAAAAAAAAAGAAAAAAAGAAGCAAGTGGGTGTACCCCAGCGGAAATGAGGTATTTTTTTCCCCGGTTGTCCTCTTTTTTCTCCTTTAACTTTTCTTCATTATTATTGAATGAAAATTATAATAATTCATAAAGTTGTAAATTATTCAGATTAAATTTTAATAATTTCAATTTATTTATATATTTTTTTTATATAAAAACAAAATAATAATCTTATGAAATGTTAAATATGAAATCATTAAAGGTTTATTTGTGTCCATGGGTGGTAAATACTTATAAGCAATTTCACTTCTCATAGAAATTTTGCTAGTTCTATTTATAACCTTCAAATTTGAAAAGAAGTGTGGTCTATTTTATAAGTTTCAATTTGGATTTGTCTTAACATTTAATGCATATTTTCAATGTTACTTTTAATTATTTCTCTTTTGTCGTATCTTCCTATATATTATTTTTCATCATTTTCTCATTTATCATAAGAATATATTTAAAACATAAAAGAGTATTTACCTTGTAATTGAGTTACTCCAAACAGTTCTAATATCTGGATTCAGTAATAGTAGTAATAAATGCAACAGAGGAAGGGGTTGTTTGGATGACGCAAAAGTGTTTTTAAAAAATACTACCTTCGGTCTTAATTATAAGACCCAGTTGACTTATTTGAGAAGATTAAGGAAGTAAGTTAAGTTAGTTATTTGTAATAAATAAGTGTTGTCATTTCTAAAATATCCTTGTTAATTAAGTGTATTGACTAGAACTATTATTATTAGAAGGACTATCTTGGAAAAAAATGTATAAATATGAGAGATAAAATGGATTGGAGTCTTATAATTAGGACCAAACAAAAAGTCAAATGGGGTCTTATATTAAGTATCGGAGGTAGTATACAAATTCTTTTATATATTTATTTTAAAATTATTTTTGAAATTATAATTTGTTTTCTATCTAAATAGGAAAAATTGCAATAAAGTTTCCCTAAGAAAATTAAATACAAAAAAAAATCCATTAAAACTATCAAATTATTCTAAAATCTCAAAAAATCTCATTGTAATAAATTTTATTTGTTTAATTATTAAATCACCCTTCTTGTTTTTTTTTTTTAAAGTTTGTATTGCAAACTAAAAAAACAGTGCTTGACAATTTAAGGTGTAACGATTGAAAACTATTGCGGTAGATATTGACAACTCATACATTACAATTTGTGATGTGCTGAGAAAATGTGTTGTCAATAACTACTGCAATAATTGTCAATTCTTACACCTTACACCTTAAATTGTCAACGAATATTCTTTCAGTTGTCAATATAAACTTAAAAAAATAATTTGATAATTAAACAAATAAAAATTTATTATAACGAGGTCTCTTGATGTTTTAAAATAATTTAATAATTTTAAGATATTTTTTGTATTTATTTTTTTTGGATAGGACCTTGTTACAACTTTCTCCTCTAAATACCCTCCAAAAAGAAAGAAAATGAAGCAGTGAAGGGGAGCACCCATCCTTGGGTTTTCAAGTGTCACGTCAAACTCGGCCTTCAAGTTACCCTGTGAGAAGTCAATCCGCCTTTTTCATGCTTTCAAGAAATCGATCCTTTTGCCCGCTTCATCTTGTTCCCTGCGACTGTTTCGTTTCTGCCTGGGTGAAGAAAGGCGGGAAAGGTAGTGGCCTGTTCGACTTTTCCTGGCAGTATTTAACAACAAAAACAAAGAAAATAAAAAGCTCGAGTGAAGACGCAACAGGGAGAAGACGAAAAGCGTTAGAGGGTGAAAACAGTGAGAAGTTCAGACGAAGCGAGGTAAGAGTAAAATGCATCTAACGGTCTTGGGTTGCCTTCTGGTTTCGATTTCAACATTCAAGGTTTCCCTTGACGATTCATGCGCGTCTTTTTTTTGTTCATTTCACTCTCTCATTCTCTCTGAGATACAAACATTTCTTTGAGGACTTCGTAATAATTGTTTTTTTTTTTTTTTTTTGTCTCCCATTGCTGCTACGATCAGTTCTATTTTCACTCATAGAAGAAAGGCATTGGCTTTCCAGATTATTAGTTTATTTGGTGAACTAGGGCGCTTGTGGGTTTCAAAACCATTTTTCAGGTTGTGCTTGTTAAGACTTATGATAAAGGATGAACTAAGGACTGATTTCAAATATAGACACAGGATTTAGAGTGATACTGAAACATCAGCTTGCTTAAAGTGCCTAAAGATGGTTGATGACGATATTGTCAATGCGCTTGGTCTACTTCTGCTATACGTGGATATAATCTTGAATTGATCTTCTATCTTGTCTGTCTTTGTCAAACATCCTCTTTGTATAGCTAACGGATTTGAAAGCCACAGTAAGGAGACATAATAATCACCATGATTTTCTCCCTTTGCTTTCTCATCCTTGCAGACGAAGCAGCCCAGAAATCACAGTACGAGGCCTTAAACAGTCATGAAATTGGAGCAACAAGACGATACCCTCAGTGTAAGAGAAAGTCCTAATCCCACTGTATTTTTCTCCAAAAGGAAATTTTACTTGTTCAAAAGGAGGGATCAAGAAGACTGGGCTTCTCTGTATAATTGATTTTGTAAATAGTTCTCGTGTTCATTTCCATTGCAGGTTGAACCTTGTGATGAATGTGGTGCTGTTGGTTGGCCAGAATCTACTGCTACGTGCTCCAAATGCAATGTAGCTCGTGAACATATGTATTGATTTCTTACCTTTGCCCCTTTCTATTTTTGAACATCAGTGGTTTATATTTATGTATGGTTTTCATTTCTCTTGTCTTTTTAAATTTATCGACCCAATTTGTTTGGGAAAGAGAAGTATGATTGAGTTAGCTACTTCCTTTTATAAGCCTGATGTGTGCAGTGATCCATCAAATGTTTTTAGTTGGCTTGATGTTCAACTGCTGTTGTGCTGTCAAAAAAAAAAAAAATCCTTTTCTCCATGTTATTTGTGCAGTAATTTTGCAGAGTAAGTTAAAGGGCTAGATCTCATATTTGACATGTATAATCAATTTTCTAGATGTTATTACATAATTGGTCGTCTGATTGTCTTGCGATCATGTCAATGACTTCATGAATTGTGTTTTTTGGGGCTAAATAGATCTCATTCTTAATTAATGCTATTCTCTCTGTTTGCAGTAATTGTATGTGAATTTCTGTCCGAAGAGCTCTTGATGATTGGATTTGTGAAACTTGCCATTATGAGAATTATACAAATTCGTTAAACATGAACATCTCAAGAGACCCTGGATTTGATGCTTCTAATGATATAACTGAACCTGAGTTAACGCCTTCAGCCAGTGGAGTTCAAATGAATAAAGAACATGGCTCTCATTCATTGGCAAGAGGTACCTCTTCTCTCTGAACAACGGAAACTTGGGCACGCACATGCAAGACATTTGATGGAAAGATAATTTGATGCTATGTGATATTTTAAATTGTTGTATTAATCTATTTATCTTAAACACTGGATTAATTTGATTACTTGTTCAACATTGTTCTGGATGTTCTAACTAAACCTGTTCAAGAAAGAATCCCTAAGTCCATACTCTTCGCGGATGATATAGTTCTTATGGCGGAATCAAAAGAAGAGATTAACACTAGTTTGGAGTTATGGAGAAGGACTTTGGAGTCGAAAGGTTTCCGTTTGAACAGGAACAAAACAGAATATATGCATTGTGATTTTGGAGGGAGGCAAGATAATAGGGATTTGGAGGTGAGGATGGGAGAGCAAATTATTCCTCAAGTATCAAAGTTTAAATATCTAGGATCCATTATACAGGAGGATGGGGAAATTGACGGAGACATTTCTCATAGAATACAAGCTGGCTGGTTAAAGTGGAGGAAAGCTACCGGAGTTATTTGCGATAAGAAGGTACCTGAGAAACTTAAAGGAAAATTTTATCGGACTGCTATAAGACCAGCTATGATTTATGGTAGTGAATGTTGGGCAATAAAGGGAAAACAAGAGCACAAAGTCGGAGTAGCAGAAATGAGGATGTTGAGATGGATGTGTGGTCATACAAGAAAAGATAGGATTCGAAATGAAAAGATCAGGACAAGAGTCGGTGTGGCACCTATCCAAGAGAAAATGGTTGAAAATCGCTTAAGATGGTTTGGACATGTGCAGAGAAGGCCTTTGGAAGCCCCGGTGAGAAGGGTGGATCAAACAAGATGGAGTCCCATAAAAAGAGGCAGGGGAAGACCAAGAAGAACGCTGAATGAGGTCATTGAACGAGACCTCCTAATTAACAACATATCTAAGGATTGGGTTGTTGACAGAGCACGATGGCGTCGTGTGATTCATGTAGCCGACCCCACCTAGTGGGATAAGGCTTGTTGTTTGTTTGTTTGTTTGTTTGAGGTCTTGTTTAGCTTAAGCAATCTCATGGAGTGGCATAAGACTTGTTGTTGTCATTTGCCTTAAGTAATGGATCATTTGGACCTGCACACATTTTAAACATGTTTATCATAATTTACTTTGGAATGAGTAATCTTCTATCATTTGAATATTTCAAGAGGTTCAACTTCTAGGGAAAACTCTGCTGAATTCGTTTCAAAACTTGATGGGTAATATTCTTTCATGTTCTTTTTTTTTTTTTTTTTTTGCCAAGAATTTCAATCTACTCACCAATCTCACCTTATTTTCTCAACAGACACATGGAGGGTTCTAGTGGGAATAACATGAATAGCATATCGAGTAGGAAAAGAGGCAGAGGCATAATTAAGTTCACAAAACTGGATGCACATCATGGTGCTACGGAGAGGATGCATGTGGAATTTGATGATGGGAAGAATCCACTTGGTGCAGAGGGGGATAGATTCATTAGCTATATAGGCTTTATAGCCCGAAGTAAAGTTGGCATTTTGTTCCCTAATTGGAAGTTAGTACCAGAAGCTACAAAGGACATGGTTTGGAAAGATATTTTGGTATACCGTTTTCTACTCCTTTTCTTTTAAATGTCGTTTTAAATATAATTATTATTGGTACTTTTAATTTATTTAAATGCATATTGTACTTTGTAGCAAACTTACGATGTCCCTCCCACTCGTGAGATGAAGAAGCATTGGTTGCAGCAAGTACGTGAGCGATGGAAAGATTTTAAGACAATGCTCACCAGGGTATACATTCGAGGTGCTAAGAAGAATGAGGATCCATGTTTAAAATACTCATTTCTTGATCAAGAGACCTGGAGAAAGTTTGTGGAGTCACGTCAAGACCCTGAATTTCAAGTACATTGCTTTAACCATCATTTTAGTTTACAAAGAATTTATTTTGATTTATTTTATTTCATTGACTTAGTTTGCTTTGTTTTATTTTTACAGAAATTAAGTGCTGTAAATAAAGAGAGGCAGTCTAAAAATTTATATCAGCATTACATGTCTTGTGAGGGTTATAAGAAAGTAGAGCAGAATATCATGCAAGCTAATTTGAAGACAATGCAGGAAGTTGCAAAATCAAATCCCAGCATCATTATTCAGGCCCCAACTCGTCACTCGTCACCAAAAATGGAAGGAAGGGAGGATAAAGAAAGGCCAATATATAAATTCAAAGGTTGTTGAGATTGCTGGAAAAATTGTAAGCAATCAAATTTAAATGAATTGAAGTTATGTTCATGTTTGCTTGAGATTATATTTATTGCTTGTATGTTACACGATGCACTTGAGGAGCAAAGTAGTCAAGGTTCCTTCACTTAGAGGGGGAGGATGGACATCTTGGTCACGGCAATTGGGAAGCTGGATCACCCTGGTCATGTTAGTGGGGTAGGAAAAACGATTGGTCTCATTCAATGCTTTGGGCCAACTTCACGAAGCTCTCCAGCAAATGTATCTAAAGAGGAGATTACGGCCATGGTTCAAGAACAGATTCGTAAAGAGCTTGGGCAGGAAATTCGAGAGCAGATTCGTAAAGAGCGTCAGGAAATTCGTCAATCAATTCAAAATGACAGTATTACTGAGCTTCGTGATGAGATGAGAACTATGGTCTCTAACCTGCAACATGCTCAGGCTCAACAAGAAAATTGTACATCTCAGGTCAGTCATTAATTTCAGTTAAATTAATATGGAGTTGATGTTTCCTTCATTCAGTTTAATTCTTCCGATTCTTTCACCTAGGCTTCCCAAAGCATTCAAAGCACCAAAGATAGTTATAATCCAGATGAGGCGTTGGCACCGCATGACCTTAGTCCCAAGACAGAGGATGGAGATATGGATATTCTAGAGCCTCCACCTTCATTTGATGATGTTGGACACGGAGTTCAACCTATTCCTCATGCTGCTACCTGTTCAGATTTTCCTAATTTGGCTGTTAATGATTTCTAAGGGGATATATGATTGAATATTTGCAGATTGGACTTCGGATGTATAATGTATTATGGAGAATGCAATATGACCATGCATAAGGATTGATACTGCTTTGGTGTTATTATTTTGCTAGTGAATCTGATTTGAGTGAATTTGATTCGATAGGTCTAAATTTACACACGTATTTTCAATGATATGAATCTATTACAGGGGATGATTTTGTCATAGAGGTTGATTAGTTCTGAGCCATCCGATGCTGACATTTCATTTTTAACTTGACTCTTATGTATAACAACTTATTGCTTGTAATCTAAGACACATTTAGTTTTGAAGAGCTGGATCTATCTGAGATCATACGATTAACAGGTTCTGAATGGTTTAGGGTGGTCTGACATTGAAGATTTTGATGGTCAATACATAGGCATGGGAATATGGGATCTCTGCAGACAAGTTTGCTTGTTTGAGGTTGGTTTGATCCTCATATGACTTCATTGACGTTGGTTGGTTCAAGGTTGTTTTGTACCGAAGATTTATGGGAATCTAACAATGAAGGGTGCAACCTTACGATTCTGCATTCTAATTTTGAACGAGGTTCCATTTCTAATGTGCGTGTCATTCAATTCTTCGTTGAAATAAAGAGAAAAAGAAATGAAATCCACCTTTATTCTTGTGAGTTCAAAATAGGTTAGGTTTATGTCTGTTATTCTTATTCCGATTCAACGTACCTTCGAATGTAGATTTATCAGAAGATCATCCTCTGCTTAGTTTAGAATTTTCCCTGTGGCATAACAGCACATCTGGGAAAAATTGTAGTAATGAGGTTTCTTGTTCTACTTTATGATAGTTAAGTGTGCGTACACTGTTAGGGTGGAAAATAAGTTGCCGGGTACTCTATATTTTACTAGTAACAGAGTACTCATTAGAGGAATTTGGCAATGCTACTTAGGTTTCAATTTCAAATCCTCAATATGGGCAAATTTTATGCCTAGTGAGCCACTAAAAATTGAGCCGGCTTATTGAATCGGGTAATCAACCCAATCACAATGAAAATAATATGATTTGATTAAAATGTACAAACATCCATATATAATCGTGAAAACTAAGAGCCTTAAATTAAAAATGCAAGACTAAGATATTGAAAAAGGTCCATTCACTGACAAATGCAAGAGGGTCTTGTACCACACCATCAACTCTAAAGCAAGTAATTAAATTGGCAATTCAATTCAATTTCTGCTCTACATGTTGTGCGTAAGTAGTTTAGATTTCAATATTTTTGGAATTGGTCTATGCCAATAAGGGGAAAAAAAAGATCCTTGCAATTCCACCAATTCTACCACATCTCAGTGATTCGAACATCTTGGGCACTCAACTATTTACAAACTTCCTAAACACGAAACTACACATAAACAAGGGGGAAAAGGAATGCAGCAGCCGCTCGCAACTAGAAAACCACAAAATTCAAAAAGCTAATACCATAGGTATATGATCGAGCCAGAAAGATGAAAAGAAAAGGGGCGTTCACCTCTTGATGGATCGGACAGGATTAATGGAAGCAGGGTTTCGCATGTGATCGAGAAAATCAAAGAACGAGAGCTATTGCGAAGATGTTGATGCGTCCATGGAATCAATTGTTGGACCCAGTTGAATTGAAGAACGAGCAGCATATTAGAGTTAGATCAATGTAGAGCACTAGGCAAAGCATTAGAATTAAATTTTAATAGAGTTTGTCACCTATTATTTGTTTATTTTTATAATTTAATACTAATTTTAAAAAGATTTAAATCTGAATCGTTAAAATATTAATCTAATATTTTTTTTTTTAAAAAAAAGCAGGGAAGAGGAGAGATTCCAAATCGTCACCTTACCACCTGCTCTCTTTCCCATGTCGCCATGTCATCACCATATCATTGCTTCCTCTCTCCCATGATAACCACATCATTGCTTTCTCTATCCCATGATGACCATATCATCGTTTTTTTTCCTCCCATTATGCCATGTCATTACCACATCACTGCTTCCTCTCTCCTATGATGACCACATCATTACTTTCTCACGTCATCTCCTTGTTTATATCATCGCCATATTACAAATTAAGCCAATTTTTGTGAAACAGTAGTAGTTCAAACTTAGGACCTCCCACGCATATTGAAGCCTTTGCCAGAGGAACACCTACAAAATTTTTATACAAAAATAAATATATATAATATTTCTAATTACAAACACAAACATATATAATAAATATCATATATAATTTAACATATTATATAATTTAATATATTATTATTTATTTTATTTTAATTTTTTATTTTATTAAAAATAATTAATAGTTAATATTTTTATTCCAATATTAAATAAAATAATTATTATATTATATTTATTATTTATTTTTTGTTTATAATATTTGTATTTTTTATCCATATAATATATTTTGTGAGGGGAGTTAGGGATGGATTAGTAACAGAAATTAATAATGAAAAAATTCTGTCACTAATTCTTTTACAATAAAATCAATGACAGATTAATGACAGAATTTAGAGACAAATTAAGTTTTCGTCACTCAAAAATTTTATCACTAAATTTGTCACTGATTTTAGGGATGAAATTTGTCACAGATTAGTGATGGATTAATGAAGGAATAAAATTTTGTTGCTAAATTCTATCACTGATGTCCTATTTTTTTGTAGTGCATATCTATGTCCATTTTCATTTCCATCAAAATCAATTCGAGTATACTAAACGACCCATTAGTGCTTGCCCATCATTTTAACATTTTAGGTTAGAGATCAAGTAGAAGTCAAGAGAATGCACTAAAGGAGGCAATCTTGAAGGCTCTATTATGCTTCTTGAGCACAAGTTGTGTTCATTTACGTTTAATTGCTATGGTATTAAAATTGTATTTTATTTTATAAAATATTTCGGCCTGAGTAACCGTTTGAAATTAATCCTTTGAGATAACAATTGTATTAAGAAGGTTTTGTTTGGGCTTTGCATAGCTTTGGGACGAAGTTCTTAAGCCCTTATATGGCGTAATTGATTGGACGCTAAGTATCCAAGTTGCGTTGTTGGGGTGTCATACAAAATGTTACTGCCTATAATTTTAGAAGGACATGAAATTGAGTTTAATGGTGTGACCTTCATTAATGTCGTTAAGTATATAGAGACCAAAATTAAAACAAGTTAAAAATATAGGGATCAAAACCAAAACTTGTTAAAAGTATAAGGATCAGAATCAAAAGGTGTTAAAAATGTTGATAAAAAAAGCAACTTAAATGCATGGTGAGGGGTGTTCACGGGACAGGATGGAACTGGTATACCCCCATCTCATGTCCCATCTTGAAAACTCTCATAAAATGAAAATTTTGTCTTGTATCCTATCCTATCTTGAAAGTTTCCTAGTCTTAATTGAGACAGGGACAAGACTAGGACAAACTAGGACGTTTCATTAAAAAAAAAAGCCCATCTAAACAACATTTAGGAAAGAAGAAGCAAAGATAGAAATTAATACTTTCAAGTACAAATCATTATATCAGATTGAAGCTTCATTTACACCAACTATAAAAAAAAAGTAAAGCATAAGAAATTCAAAATCAGACTTCTCTTCAAATCCATCCTTGATCCCTAATCCTTATCTCCCCTTTTCTTCTCTATTATTTTATTCACCCCAATATTTTACCTACCCCTTTCTCCTTTTGAAATCGCCCAGGTTGAAAATTGTAGGTTCTTTTTTAGCATTGCATCAATAGTGTTCTCCTTCTAAAATCACCCTTATCCAGATGAGTTTTCAAATTGAGAAGAGAGGGAGGAGAAATGTACCTAACAATGCTAGAAGAGCGAAGGTGATAGGCGATGAGCAAGCGGCCAATCATGATGAGTGATTGATGAGGAAGATGAACAGGAGGTGAAACATACTTTCTTTCAACCCCTTTAGTGTGTGTCCAAAAGCAAATTTAGCTTTAAAAGAGATAATCAAACGCTTCAAAATTTGAGTACAATTATCAAAGTTATTATTGATAAACTATGTTATCAATAAACTTATTGATAAATGACTCTTCTCTTGAAAAACAATGAATTGTCGAAAAGCTTATTGATAATTTTATCGATAAATTTTGATGTAGGAAAAATGAAGGTCAACTTTGAATGATTCTAAATCTTTCAATTCAACTCCAAATGTTACAAAGGACCTGTCACTAGAAAGCTCTCTGAGTCAACTTTCCAACACAACAAGTCCTACTGCAAAATGCATTGTAGTTTCAAAGTTATCTTCATCAAAGTGACTGAAGGTCAGTGACAAGGCATGAAACCTCAGTAGCATATCTCCTTCATATGAAACTCATTAGAGTTGATCTTGGTGTCCATGAACCTTATACTAAGTCTAGTTTTATATTAATCAAGTTTCACCTCAAATGATTAATGGTTTAGGAGATATTGTAGAAATACCGAACATGTGTCAGAGCTGAATGAAGAACAAAGCATAACATACTGATTTTTCGAAGAGGTTATAGATAAATATGTTTATCGATAATGAACTCAAAAAACACACTTGAAAATCATCTCTGAAGATTATATTCAAGCTTAGATAAAAGGTGACTCAAGTTATATTGATATAATTCCAATTGGGCTCTTTAAATTTCATTCAGGCCACTCCAACTTCTTGTTGAGCATAGTAACCTTCAATATCAAATCTGAGAACTTAAATCTTGGTATTCCCATTTAATCTTGCAAATTCTTATTTCTTCTATCTCTATTCTTCTTCTTTTGAATCAATCTCATGATAACTCCTTTCTTTTGTTGAACAAATTATATAAGATAACCACATTAAGTATGGTAGTTGGTCAAAGCATGAGATTAGAGAAGAGTAATAGGCTGGTTGGTCTACCTGGCCCCTAATCCATGGCTTGCCCATTTAAGATTATATGGGTATGGGTTGGCCCATACCTGTAGATGTCCCGTTAAAGCTTGTTGTTAAACCGGCTATTTTAACTAGGCGGGTTTTTGCAGGTTCTGGGAAACCCATTTAAGATACAAAATTTTGAAACCTATTTAAATTTGAAAACATTGAAATATCATCTCATATTTTCATTCCTACTAAACCTTTTCAGCTTAAAGACAAGAAATAACTCAAGCAAGCAGTAAATAAATAACTAATTAAACCATCAATCAATCATAACATAATATGTTAATAATATTATAACCATTAACTAATCAAATTTCAAGCCAAGGTCTTTCATTCTTGAAATTAAGAGTTCAAAATTCAAAAAATCAAACCATAAAATAGAATAACCATCACTAATCAAAGTCCATACTCCATAGTACACAAAATCACAAATCATCATTTTAATGTTCAAGCTTAAAATAAGACAACCACAAATATAAAAATCTAAAGGATTATTCATTGAATCATCATCATAATCATCTTCTTCTTCAGAGGTGAGACAAGGAGACTAACAGGGAGGACATGAGATGCCAACAAGATTGAGAGTGAGAGGTGATGCGATGGGAGGAGTTATTGTCAGATGTTGCTACTCCCATACTGGGACTAAGTGATCAATTGAGCAAGCAACAAGACTGTGGATGTGAGACACCGAGCTAGAAGGCAAGAGTGAGAAGCGAGATGGCAAGAGTGTGGAGAGTTAGAGTTGGGAGGCAGTGCCCAAGGTAAGACATTGAGTGAGGGTGTTAAAGGCTGTGTGTTGCGCGACACTTTCTATCCTAGGTCTCCCATCTTTTTTATTTTTTTAATTTAAAAAAAAAGCTAAACAGGTGGGTACAGGTAGCTCGTTCCTATGCCTGTAGCTGGCCCATTTAATATTGAAATCCACCCGTTTATTTCTTTTTCAGACAGGCTCAAATTACAGGCCCAATCTTTACTGGTTGCGAGCAAGGCGATCAGGTTGCGAGTTACTTGTCAGCCCTGCATGAGATAAACATTTATTGCAAACTTTTTGTTCTGACATTTGACATCATCAAGACTAATAATATCTAACAGCTTTTTGTTTAAAATTTACAAAATTGGAGACATAGATAGCATTGATTATTAGATTATGAGAATAAGCTAATCATTTTAAACATCAACTAGGGTTGGAGTTACGGTGCTAGTTTTAGTGAAAAAAAATTGACCGCTTAAACATAGGGAATAGAGTTTGATTTGAATTAATGTGACTACCAACAAAAAAAAAATCATTTGAAGAGTTATTCTCAATTTGGCCAATTAAATACTCGTATAAAAAATTAATTATCTATAGCAAGAAAAAAGTTAATCATTTTGAACGTTTTTAACATAAACTTCAATTAAGAAAAATATTTTTAGAATTTTTTACCAAAACATTAGTAAAAACTACTAAAACATAGATTAAAATTAAGGCTGTGAAAATATTTGAAAGTTTTTTTGTAATTTCAGCAAAACTGAGGTATATCAAGTGTTATATTGAAAAAATTGATGTTGATAGTCATACACCATTTGATGACAAATACGAAAGAAGACTTACAAAATGTGACCACTTTAAAACGGATAGAAAAGATGAACGATTATCATAGCAGTGATAGAAAAATTTTGTATTTTATTTGAAGTAAACATTACAGTGAGGAATCTTTTGCTTTCCTTGTGTAGAAAAATTTGTTCATAAATGGGAAAGGAATTTGGCAAGAGAGGAGTGGAGAAGAAAATTCCATGATTCTTGTTCTGTCCTGATTGATTTGTCCTATCGTATAGTGATTGGAGAAGAAAATTTTCATTTAATCTGCCTGAGAGTCATATAACACATTATATATATAAAAAATGTTCTTATAACTATATTTAAAAATATTGCTGGTGTTATTTTTTAAAAAATTTTAATCAGTTGAAAATGAAAAGGATTATATATACGTTTTTGTTTTATTTGGGGTGAAAATATTGTGAGATGAGGAAACTGTTATTTTTTTAAATGTCAAAAAATTTTCTGTTGATTTGAAAAGACCTTTTGAAAATAAGAGAAATGAGTCGAAAACCCTCCACATAAGTTTCGTATAAAACATCATTTGAAGAATTATTCTCAATTTGGCCTATTAAATACTCATATAAAAAAATTAATTATCTATAGCAAGAAAAAAGTCAACCATTTTAAACGTTTTTAACATAAACTTCAATTAAGAAAAATATTTTTAGAATTTTTTACCAAAACATTATTAAAATTGCTAAAACATAGATTAAAATTAAGGCTGTGAAAATATTTGAAAGTTTTTTTTTTTAATTTTAGCAAAAATGAAGTATATCAAGTGTTATACTGAAAAAATTGATGTTGATAGTCATACACCATTTGATGACAACTAAGAAAGAAGACTCACAAAAGGTGACCACTTTAAAGCGGATAGAAAAGGTGAACAATTGTCACAGTAGTGATAGAAAAATTTTGTATTTTATTTGAAGTAAGCATTACGGTGAGGAATCTTTTGCTTTTCTTATGTGGAAAAATTTGTTCATAAATGGGAAAGGAATTTGGCAAGAGAGGAGTGGAGAAGAAAATTCCATAATTCTTGTTCTGTCCTGATTGATTTGTCCTATCGTATAGTGATTGGAGAAGAAAATTTCCATTTAATTTGCCTGACAGTCATATAACACATTATATATATAAAAATATTCTTATGATTATATTTAAAAATATTGCTGTTGTTATTTTTTAAAAAATTTCAATTAGTTAAAAAGGAAAAGGATTATATATACGTTTTTGTTTTATTTGGGGTGAAAATATTGTGAGATGAGGAAACTTTTGTTTTTTTAAATGTCAATTTTTTTTTTGTTGATTCGAAAAGACCTTTTGAAAATAAGAGAAATGAGTCGAAAACCCTCCACACAAGTTTCGTATGGTTCACTGGTATGTGGAAAAATTTTGCCGACTATGTCCCTAATTTCCAGAATTTGCAACCATGCTTCTAAAATTGCCGTTCGACTAGGGGGTTGAAATTAAAAGTTCAATCCAATTGGCTTATCTTCAAGTTATTGTCTCCATTTGAAGCTTCTGGATTTTTTATGCTTTTTTTCAGTTTTTTCAACGATTTGAAAAGATTTGTCTAGATTAGCGCACTTGATCTAAATCAACATAGTAATATTGATCAGTGCAATTTATTTTTGCACATTTAAAAAACTATGATATTTGGCGCACTTTGAAAAAAAGTTTATAAGTATTTTTGTAAATTTTCCTTTTATATTTTTTTAAATAGCATGTGTCCCACTATAAAAAGTAAACGAACTTTATGTTATTTTAGTAGTTGTATAATTTTCACTCTAATTTTGCATTTTTATGTGCATTTTCGGCCTTTGTTGGGCAATGGAGTAGCCAGCCCAACTCAACTTAGATCTTTTTCTGAGCATTTATGAAAAGTGACAATATGCAGGTTGATGAAATGCAAGAAGAGGGAGAAAACAAAAGAGATAATAATTAATACAACCTCCAATCCTTAATATAAGATCTAGTTGATTAATTTGAATTAATTAAAAAAGTTTCTTAAGTAAGTTATTTGTAATACGTATGTGTTGTCTTCCTTAAAATACCTATATTAATCATATGTGTTTGCTAAAACTACTATTTAAATCCTTAACATTTTCAATTACTACAAGGACTACTTTGAAAAAAAAAAGATCAAATATGAGAGATAAGACCAAATTAAAAGTCAAACTAACTCTTATATAAAAAACTAGAGGTAGTAAGTATAAACCAGAGACAAGAGTTTGATATGCAATAAATATAGTTTTTGATTAGTCTTGGAAGGTATGAACAGAGAAGGAGATAATGGATTTACGGTGGAAGAGGACTTGTTGGAGTCGTTAAATGTGGGTGATAGGGGTGGAAACAGGCCAGGCCAGGCTAGGCCTCACCCTTAACAGGCCTGGCCTGTTGGCCTGAGCCTGGCCTACGGCCTGTGAAAGGCCTTTTAATCAGCCTAAGCCTAGCCTATAATCAGGCCTGGCCTGGCCTGTGGTCTGTTAAGAGGCCTGTTTTTTTTAACAAATTTTAAACACACATAAATCAATTTAAAATTACAATAATTCAACCTAATTGATCTAAAATACAAACAAAATATGAAATTATCAAATTAACACAATTTGTAAAACATGTCCCCTTATGCCAAAAAAAAATCTAATATGAAAAATTATTAGAAAACATAATTTCACTCTGTTATAAAAATATCACTTCATCCCATCTCTAGTATAAAAATTAGTTGATGACTAGATCTAATTTAAAATATGAAACATCCTTAATCCCTTTTATATTTTAAATTTATCATTTATTCAAACTAATTTACTAACAAAATGATATTTGATCATGTTGTTACACATGGTTGTTTTTTTAAAAAAATATTACAGTTATTATAATTTATTTAAATTAGTTAAGTAACTATTATAATAAGAATTAGATTGAGCACACATATATACGGTCTAAAATATAATAGGTCAATTCTATATATATATATATATATTCTATATACGATTAATATGAAAAGAATGGATCAAATAAATGAATGATGCTTTTATTTTTTTTTAATGCACTCATGTTTTCTTTCTCTGTTCAAATATGTGTCATTATACATACATCAATTATTTTTATTAAAGAGAATGAAAATGAAATGAAGCATGCAATAGGCTCTAGATAACATGTTTATGTGGATGGATTTTTTTCAATTAACTAATCAGAATAGCAGATTCCCTCCTATCAATTTACAATTTTAACCTAAAAAAAAAAAAGGCCCAGGCCGCCTGACAGGCCTAACAGGCTTACTATCAGGCCTGAGCCTGGCCTGACAAAGTAAACAGGCCATTTTACAGGCCTGAGCCTGGTTTGATATCTAAATAGGCCAGGTCAAGCCAGGCTATTTACAGGCCAGGTCACAGGCCCCTGACAGGCCGCCTGGCCTATTTCTACCCCTAGTGGGTGAAGGAAGAGAGGCAAGGATTATAATGTTGAAACGAGACATTTGGGTAATGTAATTGGTGCAAATAAGTATGTGGTTTTCTTAATGGTTATGATTGTTAGAGAAGGTGGGTGCAAGTTGCTAGATAATGGGCAGAGTCGATTCATGCATCTCTACTGCTGCTGAAGATGGTTGGTGAGTCAAGCAAGGTAGACTGAAAGATGATTGGTCAAAGTGGTGAGATTTGTGAGGGCGGTACATGGTTAAAGTCAAATGGCTCCTCATACTATTGGACTGCCAACTTAACATGTTTGGCAATTTGTGGGACCTGACACCCTCCATTTCCTAACATTATTGCGTCATCCTTCTTTCATCACCCTTCTTCTTCTGCTGCTGCCTCGTACTGTAATACAAGAATGTTTGCCTCTGCCCGTCACCTTATCACCCTCTGTGTTTTCCTCTTTAAGGGCATGGTAGAGAGTAGAGGAAGCTATTGGCTTATCTTCATGTTATTGTCTCCATTTGAAGTGTTATTGTCTCCATTTGAAGCTTCTGGATTTTTTGTGGTTTTTTTTTTCCAGTTTTTTCAACGACTGGGAAAGATTTATGTAGATCAGCGCACTTGATCTAAATCAACATAGTAATATTGATCAGTACAATTTATTTTTGCACATTTGAAAAACATATGATATTTGGCGCACTTTGAAAGAAAGTTATAAGTATTTTTGTAAATTTACATTTTATATTTTTTAAATAGCATGTGTCCCATTGTAAAAAGTAAACGGATTTTATGTTATTTTAGTAGTTGTATCATTTTCACTCTAATTTTGCATTTTTATATGCATTTTTGAACCTCCAAAAAGCATACGATGCTTGGTGCATTTTATGTAAAAGTTAATGAGTTTTTCTGCACACTTGGCTTTTTCTAAAAAGAAAAATAATTTGTGCTACCTTTTTTATTACAGGTTCTATCTTCATCAACCATTTTTTCATTATAGGTCCCATACCCACTTTTTCATTGGGGCTTTACATTTTCCTTTATTCTTTTTTACTACGGCAAAATTGGGAAATGCTATGTAAAATAAAACTAAAGCCAAAAGAAAATAAACATTGGATGGGTGCTCATCCGACCAAAATTATAAAGGAAAGAGAGTTTACTAAAATATTTATTTAAATATTATGCTGTTTTCCGTCTAAGATTCATTAAATTGACGACAAAGAAAGCATTGATTGTTAGATTATGAGAATAAAACACCAACCTGCATTGATCTTAGTGAAAGAGGTTTCGAACGCTTAAATATGAGATGTTGAATTTAATTTGAGTTCATGTGAATAAAAAGAATAACATCTTTGAGAGAGTTATTCTCAATTTGGCCTTTTAGATAGTCATATAAACGTTTTTAACATAAACTTCAATTAAGAAAAATATTTTTAAAATTTGTTACCAAAACATTATTATAAAATGTTAAAAATATATATTAAAATTAAGGTTGCAAAAATATTCGAAAGGTTTTTGTAATTTTAGCAAAACTGAGATAGATCAAGTGTTATACTGAAAAAATTGATGTTGATAGTCACACATCTTTGATGACAAATACTAAAGAAGACTCACAAAAGGTGACCACTTTAAAACGGACAGAATAGATGAACAATTGTCACAGTAGTGATAGAAAATTTTTTGTATTCTATTTGAAGTAAACGTTAGGGTGAGGAATCTTTTACTTTTCTTATGTGGAAAAATTTGTTCATAATTGGAAAAGAAATTTGGCAAGAGAGAAGTGGAGAAGAAAATTCCATGATTCTTCTTCTGTCCTAATCGATTTGTCCCATCGTATAGTGATAGTAGAAGAAAATTTCTATTTAATTTGCCTGACATTCATATAAGACATTATATATATAAATATTCTTATGATTATATTTAAACATAATATTCATTTAAAATTATTTCTGTTGTTGTTTTTAAAATATTTTAATTAGTTGAAAAGGAAGAAGATTATACATGCGTTTTTGGTTTGTTCAGGATGAAAATATTGTGCAATGAGGAAACTTTTATTTTTTTAATGTGAAAAAGTTTTCTGTTAAATTTGAAAAGAGCTTTGGAAAATAAAAATAATAATAAGTCAAGAACCCTCCACACAAGTTTTGTATGGTTAACTTGTGTGAAAAAAGTTTGCCAACTATGTTTTTACTTTCCAGAATTTGTAACCATGCATCTAACATTATAAATATAACTATTAATTGAGTAAATTTATTCATGATAATTCGACTAATTTGTCTGTAGGAAATTCTATGAAGTCTAACACTTGTATAAGAAACTCTTTGGATCCAACAAACAAGTTAGGTAGGGGAGTCATTTGTAATTATCATGGAAGGGACAATAGAAAACTTCATGCATATTCACTCATTTTTCATGAAATTTGAAAAAGAGTTTATTATAAGAAAGAATATATGAACATATTTTTTTTAATTAGAATCAATTATAATATTTATGAACATTTATCAATTAAAATTTATTTATCAACACTTAATTCAATTGTCAAAGGCAGATTCTTCAAGATGTATCACTCGTACATATATAAAAAGTTATAAACACCTTACTTATAAAAAAAAAAAGTACATATGTAAGAATATATTGTATACCAAGATTAGTTGTGCTGTTCCTTTAAATTATTTTCATCAATTTATATGTATGTAAGTGATTTGCTAATGATAGCAATAACGTTTTATAACTTTTACAGTCATATTTCGAGACGAATATAACAATTAAAATTACTTAAATCCATGATTTTTTTAAGGTAATTATGAGACCTATTAGGCCATAACTCTACATAAATAATAAAGAATTATGTATACCTTTTACATACATAGTTGTCTCAAGTTTCACATCTCACTGTCATTGTGTATTGACCAAGACGCCTATAGAATGAACGCTTTGTAGGAAGTCATTCGCTGTTATGTGAAAGTTTTGCTTAGACCCCCACTTTCTAACACTATAAATACCAGTAATCTTGTGTAGAGTTGTAAGCCAGCTCTAGTAGAGAAACTAATCATGGGTTTGTGTGAAAATACCATTGTGTTCATTTTGATTTGCTCACTCACCT
Organism: Neltuma alba; assembly: GCF_004799145.2. Classification (NCBI taxonomy): domain Eukaryota; kingdom Viridiplantae; phylum Streptophyta; class Magnoliopsida; order Fabales; family Fabaceae; genus Neltuma; species Neltuma alba. Next base: position 244,651 of record NW_021633845.1, read on the forward strand.
CATCACTAAATCCCTTATGCAAATGCAAAGCATTTGATCAAGTTCTTTGCATTCCTAGTGAGCGACAAGCCCTGCTTAATTTCAAGCAGCATCTTCATGATCCTTCAAACAAGCTTGCCACTTGGTCTGATGATAACAAAAATTGCTGCAACTGGACATCAGTTTCTTGCAATCATGAAACAGGTCACATTCTTGAACTTCACCTCTCAACTTCAATTACTTCCTTGTATGGAGGTTATGATGTTTCTGAGATATCATGGCTTGGGGGTTTTGATGTTTCTGAGATATCATGGTTTGGGGGTGAAATACATCCTTCGATACTTCAGTTGAAAGAACTAAGTCACTTGGATTTAAGCAACAACAATTTTGGAGGCCTGCAAATTCCAAGTTTCCTTTGCTCAATAAAGAGATTGACCTATCTCAACCTCTCATATGTGGGATTCAGTGGAAGCATTCCTCACCAAATAGGAAATCTCTCTGGTTTGCTCCATCTTGACCTTGGAGGTAATCATTTTACTGGAAAGATTCCCCATCAAATTGGTAATTTATCAAATCTACTTTATCTTGGTCTCTCTGGTGGTCATCAATATGACAAGAATGGGTTTTCAATGTATGAAGAAAATCTTCAATGGACATCATTTATTTCTGGGATATCAATGTATGAAGAAAATCTTCAGTGGATATCATCTCTTTCTTCACTCCAATATCTTCAATTGAGTTTTGTTAATCTGTCTAATGCCTTTGATTGGTTGCCTGTTTTGCAATCTCTTCCCTCACTGACAGAGTTACACCTACAACGGTGTGCTCTTCATCACAATTTCCATCCAGCCATTGCCATAAACTTTTCATCTCTAACAATCCTTGACCTTTCCTTCTCTTTTGGTTTTGGATCTCCTTCCATTCCAAAGTGGATTTTTCGACTAAAGAATTTGGTTTCGCTTAAATTAAGATATAATTATTTGCAAGGATCCATCCCAAATGGTATTCATAACCTCTCTCTCATTGAAGATCTTGATTTGTCTCAAAATTTGTTTAATTCTTCTATCCCTGATTGCTTATATACTTTGAACAATCTCAAGTTTCTTGATCTTTCTGAAAACAATCTGCATGGAACAATTTCACATGCAATTGGAAACTTGACTTCTATGGTTACTCTTGTTTTGACATACAATCAATTAGAAGGGTCATTTCCAAACTCTTTAAGCAAGCTCTGTAACTTAAGAAGTGTTTGTCTCCGTAACAATAACTTCAATCAACAAGTTTCTGGGTTAATAGAAATAATCTCTAATTGTGCTTCTCACACACTCGAGGTTTTGTCAATTGGTGGTTCAAAAGTTTATGGTAATTTGACAGCCCAAATTGGGATTTTCAAAAATCTCCGTGTCCTTTCTATCTCTCACAGTTCTATTCAAGGTGCAATTCCTATATCTTTCAGAAATCTTACCTCTTTGAAATATCTTCAAGTTTTGGGAAATAAATTTGATGGGAATCCTTTTGATGTTTTGCAATCACTTTCTGAATTAGAATATCTTGATATCAGTGATAATCTTTTCCATGGAATTGTAAATGAACATCACCTCGCCAATTTCGCTAAATTAAATAATTTCGGCGCATCAAGAAACACACTTACTTTAAAAGTAGGTCCCAATTGGAAGCCATCTTTTCAAAAGTTGATCTCCTTGCACATAGCCTTATGTCATTTAGGTCCCCACTTTCCATCATGGATTCGATCACTGAAACATCTTGAGTATTTGTCCATACCTAACAACAACATCTCTGATACTATCCCCACATGGCTGTGGAGTGCATTCCCCGATGCTTCTTCTTTTGATTTCTCTAACAATGATATCCATGGAGAGCTTTCTTATGCATTGAAGAATCCCATCAATGTCTACACCATTGATTTAAGCTCAAATCGCTTAAGTGGTCCTTTACCACACATATCACCAATTGTGAAATACTTAGACCTCTCAAATAATTGGTTTTCTGGATCCATAGCCTCCTTCTCATGTCAGGAAAAAGGAGAGCCAATGATGTTAGAATATCTCGATTTAGCATCAAATAATTTGTCAGGTGAAATACCTGATTGTTGGAAGATGTGGTCAAATAATCTAATGATCGTCAAGTTTGATAATAACCATTTCAATGGGAACTTGCCCACATCCTTGGGATCCTTACCTTGGTTGTACTCATTGCAACTCCGTAACAACTCTCTTTCAGGAAATTTTCCTGTTTGTTTGAAGAATAGTACTAAATTGTTATTTTTGGATCTTAGAGAGAATCAATTTTTAGGAATCATTCCACCATAGGTTGGAGACATTCTCTTAAATTTGCAGATCTTTCTCCTCAGATCAAACCAATTCAATGGTAAGATTCCCAATCAAATATGCTCTTTGAATTTGCTACATATCTTGGATCTTGCACAGAACAACTTGACGGGACAAATACCAAAATGCATCAATCAATTGAGTGTTATGCTAGTAAAGAATACCACTCTAGAGTCACACATCTATGGCGAAATGAATGGAACTTCTCGATCTATAACTGATGTGCTTCTAGAGCTAAAAGGAAGAGATGATGTATATACTTTGTTGGGCCTCATCACAAGCATAGATCTCTCTGGTAATAAATTATGTGGGGAGATACCAAGAGAAATTACATCTCTCAAGGGGTTGCATTTCCTGAACTTGTCAAACAATCTTTTGAGTGGTAAGATTCCTCAAAATATTGGAAACATGGAATGGTTGGAGTCAATGGATCTCTCAGAAAATCAGCTTTATGGTAAAATCCCATCAAGCATGTCCAATTTGAATTTTTTGAGCAAGTTGAACTTGTCATCCAACAATTTGATGGGGAAAATTCCAACAGGCACTCAATTGCAAAGCTTCGAAGCATCAAGTTTTGCGGGCAACAATCTCTGTGGTCCTCCGCTACCAAAGAATTGCGATGATTTGCAGAATATCCCAAACCACCCTGATGACAAAGAAGGTAAGAGAAATGGGGTCAATGGGTTTTATGTGAGCATGTCTCTAGGATTTGTTTCAGGATTTTGGATAGTTGTTGGTCCTTTGCTCTACAGTAGATCCTGGAGGTATACTTACTTTCGGTTTATAGATTGCATGTGGTACAAACTTCGATATTGTTGGTGATGAGAAGGGGGGAAAAAAAGAGTTGTGTGATTGTAGTTATGGATTATTACAGGCATTTTGTATTTTGTTTCTTCTGTTTATCGTTAATCACTTGGGCTCTTGAATAATATAAGCCTTGTTAGGATTATGCTTTCTAGCAAGAATGTGTACTATATATATATATATATGTTTGATAATGTATTGCTATATTGATGAAAGGATTTCCAATTTGTTCGTCGCTTCTTGGCCAAAGCTACAGTTGAGAATAATAGCTTTTGCAAAAAAAAAAAAAGATAAAGTAAAATAAAAAAAGTAAGTTAAAAAGTCGACGTAAGGCATATTAGGACATTGGACAAAGGTGGTCAATCTACTAACTTTCAGTTTATTTTTTATAATTTGAATGAAGAAGTAATATTAATATATCTAACCTCATTGGGTGGCAAGTGAGGTGTGTTTTTTAAATTACATCCCTCTATTTATTGATTCTTTCATTGATAAGTTGATCTTTTCCATCATTATTTTGACCCTTTTTTTAATCCAATCTCATTTGGATAAAATAATATATATTTAAAAGCTTAAATTAGTTTATTGACTTAAAATTATTGTTTTCATATTTAACATGTTATAGTCAACTTCATTATTTTTATCTCTTAATTTTACTGAAAACTGCAATTAATTTCTGAACTGACATTTTATCAAAATAATTCATGAATTTATATTGCATCTCATAAAGGTCTTAATTTTTTTTATATGTTTAAAATTACGTATGTTTGCTATCTAATGACTCTGCTTGAACAGTAAATCCAAATGGCATACGAATGCGAACTCCTTATCACGCGGGGGGAGGGAAGGAACACTACAGTCAAAATCCAAAATGAAATTTAAGGACGAATGTGATAAACTAAGATTTGAATAAATCTTTATTGGGAGAGGTATCCACATTTAGTATTTAACAATGCCTCAAAAAAGATTACTTTCAAATAAAGAAATACATGTACTTAAAACAAAAGATTTTAGAATTGTTATCAAAATATTATTAAAAATGTTAGGAAATTTATTACAATTAAGGTTGTGAAAATATTTGGGAGGTTTTTGTAATTTTAGCAAAATTAAGCTAGAGAAAGTCTTATACTAAAACAATTGATATTGGTATAAAAAAAAAATTTACAAAAAAGTGAAGATTTTAAAAAGGATAGAAGAGATGAGGAATTACCATAGCAGTGATAGAAAAAAATTTTATTTTATTTGAAGTAACCATCATGGTGAAGAGTCTTTTACTTTTTTTTTTGGGGGAAGAAGTTGCTCATAAGAGGAATGGAGAAGAAAATTCGATGATTCTTGTTGTTTGCATTGAATACTATTTTGATTTTAGTTAATAATTATATCTGACATAACAGCTAATGGATTATGAAGCATTTATCAGCAGAAATTATTTTTGGCCCGAAAAAAAGAAAGAACGAGAGAGCATATACGTAAAAATATTTTTCTGATTATATTTCGAAATACTATTCCTTTAAAACCATTGTTGTGAATATTTTTAAAGTATCTTAGTTCAAAATAAAAACTTATATATATATTTGTTTTACCTGAAGTGAAAATCAAGGTAGTGAAAACTAGATCATTTGAGGTAAAAGGTCAAGTATTAATGGGTTAGACTAGAGTTAATTCAAGGTTAAACAGGTGAGAAATAAAAAATTGAAAAATAATTGAAATTTTTATCATACCATCTAAGGACTAAATATTAGTTCATTACCTTAAATTATAAACAAAATAATCACATTCTTACAATTTCTTTCTGATCTTCTTTATAATCTCTTTGACAAATTCACATCATATTATCATATTAAAAAGATCACTATACATTAATCGTAGCAAAATATCAAACTAAGATATAGGATAACAAAATATTCCTGCCTGTAGTCTATTAATCACAAAACTAATATTATCAGTAGCTTAAAAAAAAAAAGAAAAAGGTTTTGGCTCAAAATAACTTTTTTTTTAATTTAAAAAAAAAGATTGATTAGGTTGACCCACCAAACCACGTGGGTTAACTGGGTTGCTCCCGATTTGGTCCGGCTTACATCGGGGCACCCCATCCCGAGTCAATTTGATTCCGGTCTACATGCTTAACTGCACTAGTTACTTGACTGGTTTGTCAATTTTCGGGCTGAACTAGCAGCTTTGGTCTTCATACCATAGTGAAAATATTATGGGATGAGGAAACTTTTATTTTTCTAATGTGGAAAATTTTTCTCTTATATTGAAAAGACTTTTTGAAAAATAAGAGGGTTGACCAAAAAACCTCAAAACAACTTTTGTGCAGTTGACTCATTTTAATATGAAGATATAGTTAACCAATGTCTCTACAATAGGTGGAAAAAGTTAGCCAGTAAGCCAACTACATTTCTACTTCTCAAAATTTGTAATAATCTAACATTAAATAACAAAAAACTATTAAATAATTTTATTCAATAAAATTTGAATAATTTATCAGTAGGAAATCCTATAAAGGCCCAAGTGCGTTCGGAGAAACTCTTTGGATCCAACAAAAACATTAGGTGAAGGGAAGTCATTTGTAGTTATCATCAGAGCTTCGTACTACATATTCACTCATTTTTAATGAAATTTGAAAGAGTTTATTATAAGAAAGTGTAAGAATAGCTGATTACCCAATAGGGGGTGAATTGGGTGTTAATTAAAATTAAAAACCTTTTCGCAATGTAATAAAATTCATAAGAAATTCTGAGCATAAAAGTAATGAATTGACATAAGCATAATCGCAATAGTAAAATGGTTTAGCTGGAAATATAAAGAGGTAAGGGAAGAGAAGATGCAAACTGTGATTTGTCCTGGTTCGGTTCTCACTGACCTACGTCCAGTCCCTAGGCTCCCCCTGAGATTTTCAATCCACTATCTCCCTTAAGTTTAACACTGGTACTTGAGAACCACTACAACCACAAGTTTGATCTGGGCACTTGTGACACCACTTACAATTCTTAGACTAACTAGTTTAGTTAACAGCAATCTCACACTGAGGTAAACACTCCCCCTTACACACCGTAAGGATACAATCTGATAATGATAATGAGGATTGGATATTTCTTCTCTCAAAGAAGTGATAGGTGAATCTTAAGCACATTTGGGAAACTCTCCTCTCTATTTTACGAATACATACGTTTTGGTCTATGAAGTACAGAGAAAGGGAGTTTTCACTCGGAGCTCTAAATGAGAATATGTTGATTCGGCATTTTAGCATCTGATGTTGTAAGCTCAGACTCTTCTCTCATTTGTTTTGTTTTGAATGCTCTTCTATTTATAGATGATATTGGGTACTTGACCGTTGAGGACTTTCTTCCCTTTGGCTTGAAGAATATGACCGTTGAAACTAGCTGTTGGAAGCTTCTAATGAAAGTCGATTCTTCACATCATAAATTCGTTGCGGCTCTTTACCTAAAATAATTTTCCTCAAATCAAGTGATAAGTATTTGATAATCTTAGAAACAATAAGTTGGAAAATATGGAATCAATCATCAGATATTCAGATATTCAGAAAGTAAGATGAACTTACTTGTTCGATGTCTTGATCGATAAAGCTTTGATCGATCAAGTTATCGATTAATTATATGAAGAAAAGATATAGCAGGTATATGCAATTATCAAATAGATTATGGATTATATGATGGTCGAACAAATGATAGATAGAGGATGAAGCATGAATGCAGTGAGCTTTAAATGGATTATGCAAGGATAATCTTTTTCAAGTTACATTTGCCTTCGTATCCTTTCAAGAGAGAGTTATATGTAAAAGGAAGACTGAGAAAATTTTAAAGATAAAAAGATAAAAGATTTCGAAATCATCGTGAAAAGCTATTATGAAATGAATTGGTATAATGATCAAACAAGTGATCGAAAACTGTTTAATCGATCAAGTTATCGATAAAGCTAAGTATAACAGAAATATATTTTCAAAGTGTGTCGATCGAATACTTTATTGATAAATGGTTGATAGGAAAAAGTGATTGATAAAAAGGTTTAACAAAGATTTTCACAGTGAAGTTACCGAATATAAGATGATCGAGTAAGTGATCGATTAAACCTTAATCAATTAAGTGATTGATAAAATACTGTTGAAAACTTATTTCAGAAATACTAGGAAAAACCTTGATCGATCACGTTATGTGAAAACAGAAGTTTCAGAAGATTGGGTGATCGATCAATTTATCGATAATTAGATTATCGATCAAGTGATAGAAAAATACAGCTTAAAAAGTAACTCAGTGAAACAATGATAATCGATCATTTGATCGATAAATCCCGGATCGGTCAAGTGATCGATAAAACAACCAAATTACAACCTTGAACAAAAACAAACTGAGTAGGTTATTAAACAATGTTCGATCAGGTTATCGATAAATATCTTATCGATAAAGTGATCGATAAATGATGAAAGAAATAGAATATAACTTAAGTGGAAGAGTTTTACCATTTATCTGTCTTCTTATCGATGACCTATTTATCGATCAGGTGATCGATAAATCTTATGTTATGAGTGAGGAAGTTCAACCTTTTTCCTGACAGTTTATCGATCAACCAATAATCAATTAAGTGATCAATTATTTCCAGGAACTCGATAAAGTGATCGAGTATGTAGTTGTTTGATCAGGCTCGAGTAACATCTGATAATGGCATTTCATTTCCTCATTTCTTCTAGTGCTTTTTACTCAATAACATGTTTGAGCAGGATGTTGCTCGAGAGCTTAATCAATCAATGTAGAACTTTTAGTATTTGCCTCAATAAATTCGAATTCTGATTCAAGCAAAACGAAGGTCAACTTTGAGTGGTTATAAATCTTCCAATTCAACTCCAAATTTTTCTATTTTCTAATGCAACAAGAACCACCTCAAAATTTGTTGTGGTTACAAAGTTATCTTCATCACAATGACTGAAGGTCAGAATAAAGACGTTAAACCTAACTGTAATTTTTTGAATAGCATATCTCCCTCAAATGAAACTCTTTGAAGTTGATTTTGGTGTCCATGAACCGTGTTCTGAGTCTAGTTTCATATGAATTAAGTTTCACCTCAAACGGATTTGTGGTTTAAGAGATATTAGAGAAATACCAAACCTATGTCAGAGCTAAACGAAGAACAGAGTATAACAGAGTATGTGTTTTATCTATAAATTGATCGATAAGTATCTACTCAATCAATTGATCGATAAATGCCCATTAAAATCACCTCTGAAGCTTATTTTCAATGTTTATATGAAGGGTGACTTAATATATGATGATATAACTTCCGGTTTGTGCATTTTAGCTTCCGATTGAGCTATACAAACTTCTAATTGAGCATAGCAACTTCTAATATCAAATCTATGAATTTGAATCTTGATATTTTCATTTAATCTTGTAAGTTTTTCTTTTCTCAATCTCTCTTCTTCTTCTTCCTCTTGATCATTTTTCATAACTCAAAGTTTAACATAATAACTCGTTTCTTTTCGTAAAGAAACTACACAAGATATTAAGTACGGTAGTTAATCAAAGTATCAGACAAATAATTTATGCAAACTTTTTGCTCTATTATTTGACATCATCAAAACTAATCATATCTAACAGAAAGAATATGCAAATTTTTTTTTAATTGAAAATCAGTTATACTACAAGTATTTATGAAGATTTATTAAGTAAATTTTATTTATTAAAACTTGAATAAACTGCAAAGGCAGATACTATAAGATTTATCACCCATACACAAGAAAATATAAACACCTTAGTTAAAAAGTACATATTAAGAATATATTGTATGTGAATATTAAATTTACTATTCCTTTCAATTATTTTCATTAATTTGAAGTATAAGAAAATTAATATTTTGATTTTTCAATATTTTCAACTTGTAACTCACTTATATTTAGGAGTATTTTAGGATATCCCCAGATGATCATTTTGGACTTGTGACTGAGACTTATTAGGTTGAGAGCATTTTGTCTCAATTATGACTGGGTTGGATGGTACACCTTAGTGCTTGAATTTTAGACACATTTTTAACTCAATCCCTTACATATGGAGAGCATGATGTTGTGCACCTACGGTCCCATTAATAAATTAAAGGGAAAATTAGAGAGAAGGACAAAAAAAAATATATTTATTGTAAAGGATTTATTGCAAAGGATCTTTAAAATTATAATTATTTAGAAAGGGGAAAAATAAAAATAAAAATATTAAAATACCAAATTACACCTATTAAATCACCTACATTTATTCTGTCCCCACTTTAAAATGTTTTACAGTTGTTATTAATATCTACCATGTTTTTCTTTATCAGAAAAAAAAAGCAACCAAAATTTTTAACCAAAAAGAAGTTTTCTTCATCACTGAAGTGAGGGAAAATTGTTCATCTCCGTCTCTTTTCTCTCATAAAAGTTCATCCTATTAAATTTAATATAATGAAAAAATTATATGTTCAATTACTTTTAAAAATTAGATTAAGTTTTTTTTTTTTGTATTACAAGTGGCAAGCTTAACGCTTGAAAGGAACAGACATCAAAATGACCAACATTAAAAAAGAAACTCTAGCATCAAGGATCAAACCCCTCAGCTTCCTGTGCGTCTCTGCAAATAACAAGTTTGCAGTAGTGGACCACTTGCCGCAATAAGTTCATTTGCATGTCATCTGCATGTGCATGTCGTGCTAAGCCATCACCACGCTTCAAAGCTTCCCCATTAGCATGAGCCAGCTCAATATCCCAATCCTCATATAACAATCGTCTTGTCTCTTCAATAATCTGCCCATATGGGTGATTCTCGCCACTATCTCTAAGCAAGATGGTTATTGCTTCTGACGAATTAGAGCAAATTTGGATATGTTTCAGGCCAAGGGATTGATAGGCCTCCAATCCTGTTTTGGTTGCCAGTACTTCGGCTATCATGATAGGGTAGAAGCCAAGACTTTTTTGGAATCCTATGATCTACTTTCCTCTTTCGTCTCTTAAGATCCCTCCACGGGCAGTCCTACTGAAATCTATGACTGAGACATCCACATCCAAACATGTAGCTCCCAGTGAGATTAAGTAACTTCTAAAAAAATAGCCAAATGTAGTAATGAGTGAAAATGTTGATAAAAATATATAGACTGACAAAGATATTATACCATTTACAAAAAAATTAATAACAAATTAATTTTATGATTTTAATCAAAATCAAAATTATTTTTCATAACATATTTCAACATTCATAAATTTTTATGCAAATTTTAAATTAATTTAATATAATTTACTTTTTTTAAAAAAATGATATCTACATTAATTTCATTGCTTCTAATTTAATGTCATAGAAAAGACAAAATTAAATTAATATAAAAATTTAAGCTTTTATAAAAAGTAAAATTTAGAACCCCAACTATGAAATTTTAGTGATCAAGTGTAAGTGAAAATTACTAAATATAATTATCTTGTATAATTTTTATAATGTATAGATTGAATAAAAAAGGTAATGAAAATTGACGACAATGGAGTGCTCCCCTATTTTTTAGCCAATAATTGTCAAGTAATTGAGATGTGGTTAGAGGGAGTATAAGGTAGTTGGTTAGGGTAATTTAGTGTTAGTATATTTTTATTTTGGTTTTTGGTCTTTTTAAGCAATTAAGATTTGTAAGATCTTCCGCAATAAATATTATTTCCTTTAGGTCCTTTTTTCTAAATTTTTCTAAAATAAATAAGTTGGAAATGTTGTGGAATATTCTAAAAAGGAGAATTAAGATAGTGAAAAGCACCAAATATTGTCTAGACAAAACTTTTGGGCCCATGACAACTTTTCAAAGTGAGGATTGCAATGGGAATTGCCTCCCGTCTGGAAATTTTGTGTAAATGGGATGTGAAAGGATCTATTATATTTTTTAATTATTACAAATAATTACTATTTTTCACGCTAATATTTTATCTAAGGACATATATGATATTTAATATTTCAAAAGTTTTTTTTTTTCCAATCCCATTACCTTTTCCGCACCCTTTTCCACAACTCAAAGTGACCTTTATTCTGAAAAGTCTGTGTTATTCAATTTTTTTGCCAGAAGCATTTTTGCACGTATTTGTGTGATTTGCTATAATAGCAATAAACTACTATAACCTTTACATTCAGATTTCAAGATGAAGATAACAATTAAAATTACTGTAATCCATAAATGTTTCAGTGGCAATGACCTCTGTGGTCCTCCACTACCAAAGAATTGCACCGATTTGTATAATGACCTAAACCACGACCGTGACAGCAAAGAAGGTAAGGAAAATGGGATCTATTGGTTTTATGTGAGCATATCATGCGACTTATTGTTTTGGCATTTTGGGTTGTAGTTAGTTCTTTGTTCGCTACAGTAGATTATGGCGATGCATTGATTTTCTGTATGTATAATTATATGATGTGCAGTCAATAGAAACTTTTCCTAAAAAAACCTAGAAATTACAAATTGTAACAGGTTACAAAACTAATTAAAAAAATAAAGTAAAAATAATAAGAAATAAAGAAAGAAGTAATCTTAACACTAGGAGCTCGAACATGCGATCCAAAAAACATTAAACCATCGTGCAAATGAAAATTAGCGCCCAATGAAAAAAAAAATGGCTCAAGAATGTCCAAATATGTTTTGGCCAAGGCTTGTTTATGGGGCAAATTAAAGTTAGATTTTGTTCAATTTAAGCTAAGAAATGGATTCTATATACAAAAATTGTGGAATAATGGCATAGAAAATTAATTTTAGGAAGATTAAAATTAAAGTTCAAAAATTAAGTTTAAAGGGTTAAAGTATGGTAAAGAGAGTAAAGTAGGAATGTTGTTTGTTATCATAGCTCTAATAAATAAATGATAATGATGTGTTGAAGTATTTAGGAACATAACATATTAAGGAAGAGAAATGAGAAGAGTGATCGAGCAACCTTGATGGTTGGAAGCAAAGAGTGAGCGGAAGTAAAGAAAAAGTTTAAAAACACAAAATAGTGAACTTGTCCTTATTGTGTGATTGATATCAATGCTTGAGTGTTGGTGTTACCTGATGATGATTTAAAATATGAAAGATTAAATGTTACTTTATTTCTTATATGTTCCATGGCCATGTGTAAATGAAATATTGAGTATTAACGCATGTCATTTTATAAGCAAGAAAGCATGAGGCCAAGCATGTCATCCACTTAGCTTTTGTCTTGCATAGATGTGGGTAATATTTGCTACTAAAATTCTCCTAAATTTCACTCTCCCTTAACCAACCCTAATAGGTGTTAATGATTAAGAAAAATAATACATGAAATGGAAGCAAAGAAAAGAAGAAAAGAATTGAGAAAATGTATTATATTATACTCCTCTAATCCTTAATATAGAACTTAATTGTTGAGTTAATTTGGGTCCTAAATATAAGATCTATTCTCATTTTTATCAATTTTTCTAAATTATCTCTATGGATACTCCCTCAACCATAATCAAGTAAAAGAGGAAGAGAGGATATTAAGGAAGATGATTGTGGCGTTTTAGGAAAAACATGTCATATTTTTTATAATTAACTAACTTACCTAACTTCCTTAATCTAATCAAATTAGTTAAATAGGTCTTATACTAAGAACCGGGGGAGTATTATGTAATTTCTGTTAGTGGCAGTCTCACCCAAGAGGGGGGTGAATTGGGTGAGTTATAAAAATTTACGAAATTAAAACAAAGAGTTATCGAAAAGAGAGAGTGAGAGTTTAGAATGATTTTACCGTAGAAAGGAAGATACAAGATTTATACTGGTTCGGTCTCAACCACTTGACCTACGTCCAGTCCTCAAAACACCTCTGAGTATTTCACTATGTTCCAAGATTGATCGGGCTCTTGGCGCCTCAATACAGTAATTGAAGCTCTCAATCACTCCCCCTTACTTCCCGTAAGGATACAGCCCCACTCAAGAGTCCACACCCTTGAGTATCACACAAAAGTGATTAATGAGTAGTAAATTAACTCTCTTACAGAGTGAATAAATGATAATCACTGATACTCATAGTTATAAAAGAGCAGAGTATTGAATGCAACAGTACAAATCAACAGAGGGTAGCTCGCATATTCAATTCTCTTCATTAATGCTTCTTCGCGCCTTTCATAGTTGAAGTCGTTTAGTAACCGTTAGACGAAAGAGCTTCTAGCCGTTGTAAGTTCGGTTGCGTGTTTTTCCAGTTGCAACGGTTTCTGCCATTAATGCTTCTGACAAGGTAGGTTACAGACTACTTGGACAACCGTTAGAGTGCCGTTGGAGAGAACTAAGATTATCGATCAAGTTATGGATCATTAGTTTATCGATCAGGTGATCGATAAAGGGAAAAAATGATATCATACTATGATGCATAGACAATGAAGATCAAGGTTACTTTTGATTTTGACATTCGTTAAATAGTGAAACAAGACACTTATGAAGGCTGAGAAAAGTTCGAATGAAATATATGATAAATTTTGAGAAACATCGTGACTTAAGGTTTAAACTGAAATCGCCTCATGATCGAACACTCGTTGATCGATCAGGTTATCAATAAATAGAGTGTTATAGAAATGACTTTTGAAACACTGATTATCGAACACTTTATCGATAAATGAATGATGGATAACTTTATCAATAAGCAGTAGACAAAAGTATATTTTGTGAAAACACAGACTATGTAAGTTGATCGAATAGATGATTGATAAAAGGTTGATCGATAATGTTCTTATCGATCAGGTGGTCGATAAGCCACCGAAATAAATTCCTGCACGAAGAGTTATGAGGCAATGTTCGATCATATTATCGATAAATATCTGATCGATAATGTGATCGATAAATGGCGATAAAAACAAAACATAGAATGAGTAAAATACATTACTATTTATCTGTCTTCTTATCGATAATCGGTTTATCGATCATGTGATCGATAAACACCTATTGATTTTGTATTTCAGATTATCTATCAAGTGATCGATAATTTAACCCAGATTTTCATATGCAACTAAGAATGATCGATCAACACATTATCTAACACGTTATCGATCAAAGTTTCTGCTGAGTTTACTTAATTAGACAGAGTTATTATCTATCAGCTTATTGATAAAACCTTGATCGATCAGATGATCGATCAACATGCTAAATCACAAATTACTCACTTTGTTATCATCAAAACCTTAAACCTAACAATTTCTATGTCAATGTATATATGGATTAGTGCTAATGATATTATATAAAGTTAAATGATGATGATGGCATAGGTTATGAAACATGATAATACATGAGAATGAATTATGCAATGTTGAAATGATTGCATATAAAGAAATGAATAATTATGAATTATTAATGCAAGTAAGGAGGATAAGTTATCTGTAAATTGGAAGAAAGGAAAATGATGAATCTTCTGATGAAATTTAGTATGTTTAAAGTACACATCTTGAGATTTAAAATAAGGGTAGATCACTTAAAATGGATGTGTATGCTAAAAGTTATGACTGTTCAAAGTTAGGGTAGAGAAACTGGAAAGTATAGTTTTTACCAAATGAACAGTAAACTTTAATAAATTAACTGTACGAATTAATAAGGGTTAAGTTTAGAATTATTGTTTTTCTCTGTATAGAATTGAAAGAGCTTTATAATTAATTATGAATTTTCAAAGTTAGAGAAAAAATCTGGAATTTACAAGTGAATAGTTATTCAAGAAATTAAATATAAGTTTTCAATCTACGAGCTTGTTTTGTGATCCATTTGAATCATAATACTTCTAGACACATACTAAAAGGAGTTTAAGGAAAGATGTTTTATCTTTTATGGCATGCTTCCTTGCTCTTGTCATTAGCCATCAAATTCCTCTTAATGAATTATGCAGCATGTGCTTTGATTCTAAACTTGTATATAAGAGGCTCCTTGATCTTGAACATTGCATGTAATACAAATTTCTATCTTATTGGTGTTGGGGAAAACAAATTGTGTGATTGTGTAGCTAAGGGCTTTAGAAGCATTTGATTTTTTGTTGTTACTTCCGCTTACCGTTCAATGATTTCGGCCTTTGAATAATATCACGCATGTTAGGATCATTCCTTAACTTTAAGCTAGAATATGCACTATTTTTTTTAATTAAATTAAGGGATAGACATTAGCATCATGCACTACTAAAAAAAATATTTTTAGCGACATCATTTTGAAAAGTGACAACATGCAAGTTGATGAAATGCAGGAAGAGGGAGAAAACAAAGGAGATAATAATTAATACAACCTTTAATCCTTAATATAAGAGTTGGTTGATTAATTTGAATTAATTAAAAAAGTTTTTAATTTAGTTATTTATAATAAATAGGTGTTGTCTTCCTTAAAATACTCATGTTAATCATATGTATTTGTTAGAACTACCATTTGATTAAATCCTTAACATTTTCAATTACTACAAGGACTATTTTGAAAAAAAAAAAGAATAAGTATGAGAGACGGAATGGATTGGAGTCTTATTTTTAGGACCAAATTAAAAGTTAAACTAACTCTTATATTAAAGACTAGAGGTAGCAAGTATACATAGGAGACAAGAGTTCGATATGCAATGAATATAGTTTTGGATTAGTCTTGGAAGGTATGAACAGAGAAGGAGATAATGGATTTACGGTGGAAGAGGAATTGTTGGGGTCGTTGAATGTGGGTGAAGGAAGAGAGATAAGGATTATGATGTTGAAACGAGACATTTGGTTAATGTAATTGGTGCAACGAAGCATGTGGTTTTCTTGATGGTTGTGATTTTTAGAGATGGTGGGTGCAAGCTGCCAGATAATGGGCAAAGTTGACTCATGCATCTCTACGGCTGCTGAAAATGGTTGGTGAGTCGAGCAAGGCAGACTGAAAGATGATTGGTCAAAGTGGTGAGATTTGTGAGGAGGGTACATGATTAAAGTCAAATGGCTCCTCATGCTATTGGACTGCCGACTTAACAAGCTAAGTTTGGCAGTTAGTGGGACCTGACACCCTCCATTTCCTAACATTATTGCGTCATCCTTCTTTCATCGCCCTTCTTCTTCTGCTGCTGCCTTGTACTGTAATATAAGAATGTTTGCCTCTGCTCGTCACCTTAACACCCTCTCTGTTTTTCTCTTTAAGGGCATGGTAGAGAGCAGAGGAAGCTAATGACTCATCTTCAAATTATTGTCTCCATTTGAAGCTTCTGGATTTTTTACGCTTTTTTTTTTCCAGTTTTTTTAATGACTTGGAAATATTTGAGTAGATCAACGCATTTGATCTAAATCAACATAGTAATATTGATCAACACAATTCATTTTTGCACATTTGAAAAACATATGATATGTGGTGCGCTTCGAAAAAAAGTTTATAAGTATTTTTGTAAATTTACTTTTTATATTTTTTAAATAGCATGTGTCCCGCTATAAAAAGTAAATAGATTTTATGTTATTTTAGTAGTTGTATCATTTTCACTCTAATTTTGCATTTTTATGTGCATTTTTGAACCTCCAAAAAGCATATGTTTGGTGCATTTTATGTAAAAGTTAATGAGTTTTTCTGCACACTTAGCTTTTTAAAAAAAAAATAATAATTTGTGCTACCTTTTTTATTGCAGGTTCTATCTTCATCAACCATTTTTTTATTGTAGGTCCCGTATCCACTTTTTCATTGGGGCTTTACATTCTCCTTTATTTTTTTTTACTACGTCAAAATTAGAAAATGCTATGTAAAATAAAACTAAAGCCAAAAGAAAATAAACATTGGATGGGTGCTCATCCGACCAAAATTATAAAGGAAAGAGAGTTCACTAAAATATTTATTTAAATATTATGCTGTTTTCTGTTTAAGATTCATTACATTGACGACAAAGAAAGCGTTGATTGTTAAATTATGAGAATAAGGAGGTGCTTGGATGGAATCAAAACCATAGTTTTAAAAGTGCTTTTATAATGTACGAAATAAATATGTAAAAGAGTTTGCCTCGTTTTGCGGAAAAGTGCTTTTGGGTGCTTCCAAACACCCTCTAAATTAATCGTTTTAAACACCAACCTGCATTGATCTTAATGAAAGAGGTTTTGAACACTTAAATATGAGATGTTGAGTTTAATTTGAGTTCATGTGAATTAAAAAAAAAAACATCTTTTAGAGAGTCATTCTCAATTTGGCCTTCTAGATAGTCATATAAACATTTTCAACGTAAACTTCAATTAAGAAAAATATTTTTAGAATTTGTTACCAAAACATTATTAAAAAATGTTGAAAATATATATTAAACTTAAGGATGTGAAAATATTTGAAAGGTTTTTGTAATTTTAGCAAAATTGAGGTAGATCAAGTGTTATACTGAAAAAATTAATGTTGATAGTCACACATCATTTGATGACAGATACAAAAGAAGACTCATAAAAAGTGACCACTTTAAAACGGACAGAAGAGATGAACCATTGTCATGGTAGTGATAGAAAAATTTTTGTATTCTATTTGAAGTAAACGTTAGGGTTAGGAATCTTTTACTTTTCTTGTGTGGAAAAATTTGTTCATAATTTGAAAAGGAATTTGGCAAGAGAGAAGTGGAGAAGAAAATTCTATGATTCTTCTTCTGTCCTAATCGATTTGTCCCATCGTATAGTGATAGTAGAAGAAAATTTCTATTTAATTTGCCTGACATTCATATAAGACATTATATATATATAAATATTCTTATGATTATATTTAAACATAATATTCATTTAAAATTATTTCTGTTCTTGTTTTTAAAATATTTTAATTAGTTGAAAAGGAAAAAGATTATACATGCGTTTTTGGTTTCTTCAGGATGACAATATTGTGAGATGAGGAAACCTTTTTTTTTGTTAATGTGAAAAAGTTTTCTGTTAAATTTGAAAAGAGCTTTGGAAAATAAAAGAAATAATGAGTCAAGAACTTTCCACACAAGTTTCGTATGGTTAACTCGTGTGAAAAAAGTTTGCCAACTATGTTTTTACTTTCCAGAATTTGTAACCATGCATCTAACATTATAAATATAAATATTAATTGAGTAAATTTATTCATGATAATTCGACTAATTTGTCTGTAGGAAATCCTATGAAGTCCAACACTTGTATAAGAAACTCTTTGGATCTAACAAACAAGTTAGGTAGTGGAGTCATTTGTAATTATCATGGAAGGGACAATAGAAAACTTCGTGCATATTCACTCATTTTTCATGAAATTTAAAAAAGAGTTTATTATAAGAAAGAATATATGAACATATTTTTTAAATTAGAATCAATTATAATATTTATGAAGATTTGTCAATTAAATTTTATTTATCAACACTTAATTAAATTGTCAAAGGCAGATTCTTCAAGATTTATCACTCGTACATATATAAAAAAGTATAAACACCTTACTTATATATATATATATATATATATAAAGTACATATGTAAGAATATATTGTATACCAAGATTAGTTGTACTGTTCCTTTAAATTATTTTCATCAATTTATACGTATGTACGTAATTTGCTAATAGTAGCAATAACGTTTTATAACTTTTACAGTCATATTTGGAGACGAAAATAACAATTAAAATCGCTTAAATCCATGATATTTTAAGGAAATGATGAGACCTATTAGGCTATAACTCTACATAAATAATAAAGAATTATGTATACCTTTTACATACATAGTTGTCTCAAGTTTCACATCTCACTGTCATTGTGTATTGACCAAGACGCCTATAGAATGAACGCTTTGTAGGAAGTCATTCGCTATTATGTGAAAGTTTTGCTTAGACCCCCACTTTCTAACACTATAAATACCAGTAATCTTGTGTAGAGTTGTAAGCCAGCTTTAGTAGAGAAACTAATCATGGGTCTGTGTGAAAATACCATTGTGTTCATTTTGATTTGCTCACTCACCTCATCACTAAATCCCTTATGCAAATGCGAAGCATCTGATCAAGTTCTTTGCATTCCTAGTGAGCGACAAGCCCTGCTTAATTTCAAGCAGCATCTTCATGATCCATCAAACAGGCTTGCCACTTGGTCTGCTGATAATACAAATTGCTGCAACTGGACATTAGTTTCTTGCAATCATGAAAGAGGTCACATTCTTGAACTTCACCTCTCAACTTCAATTACTTTCTCGTATGGAGGTTATGATGTTTCTGAGATATCACAATTTGGGGGTGAAATACATCCTTTGATACTTAAGTTGAAAGAACTAAGTCACTTGGATTTGAGAAACAACAATTTTGGAGGCCTACAAATTCCAAGTTTCCTTTGCTCAATAAAGAGATTGACCTATCTCAACCTCTCGTATGCGGGATTCAGTGGAAGCATTCCTCACCAAATAGAAAATCTCTTTGGTTTGCTCCATCTTGACCTTGGAGGTAATTATTTTACTGAAAAGATTCCCCATCAAATTGGTAATTTATCAAATCTACTTTATCTTGGTCTCTCTGGTGGTCATCAATATGACGAGGATGGGATATCAATGTATGAAGAAAATCTTCAATGGACATCATCTATTTTTGGGATATCAATGTATGAAGAAAATCTTCAGTGGATATCATCTCTTTTTTCACTCCAATATCTTCAATTGAGTTTTGTTAATCTGTCTAATGCCTTTGATTGGTTGCCTGTTTTGCAATCTCTTCCCTCACTGACAGAGTTACACCTACAACGGTGTGTTCTTCATCAAAATTTCCATCCAGCCATTGCCATAAACTTTTCATCTCTAACAATCCTTGACCTTTCCTTCTCTTTTGATTTTGGATCTCCTTCCATTCCAAAGTGGATTTTTCGGCTAAAGAATTTGGTTTCACTTAAATTAAGATATAATTATTTGCCAGGATCCATCCCAAATGGTATTAATAACCTCTCTCATTGAAGATCTTGATTTGTCTCAAAATTTGTTTAATTCTTCTATCCCTGATTGCTTATATACTTTGAACAATCTCAAGTTTCTTGATCTTTTTGCAAACAATCTGCATGGAACAATTTCACATGCAATTGGAAACTTGACTTCTATGGTTACTCTTGTTTTGTCAGACAATCAATTAGAAGGGCCATTTCCAAACTCTTTAAGCAAGCTCTGTAACTTAAGAAGTGTTTATCTCCCTAACAATAACTTCAATCAACAAGTTTCTGGGTTAATAGAAATAATCTCTAATTGTGCTTCTCACACACTCGAGGTTTTGTCAATTGGTGGTTCTAAAGTTTATGGTAATTTGACAGCCCAAATTGGGATTTTCAAAAATCTCCGTGTCCTTTCTATCTCTTATAGTTCTATTCAAGGTGCAATTCCTATATCTTTCAAAAATCTTACCTCTTTGAAATATCTTCAAGTTTGGGGAAATAAATTTGATGGGAATCCTTTTGATGTTTTGCAATCACTTTCTGAATTAGAATATCATGATATCCGTGATAATCTTTTCCATGGAATTGTAAATGAACATCACCTCGCCAATTTCGCTAAATTAAATCATTTCAGCGCGTTAGGTAACACACTTACTTTAAAAGTAGGTCCCAATTGGAAGCCATCTTTTCAAAAGTTGATCTCCTTGGACATAGCCTTATGTCATTTAGGTCCCCACTTTCCATCATGGATTCGATCACTGAAACATCTTGAGGATTTGTCCATACCTAACAACAACATCTCTGATACTATCCCCACATGGCTGTGGAGTGCATTCCCCGATGCTTCTTATTTTGATTTCTCTAACAATGATATCCATGGAGAGCTTTCTTATGCATTGAAGAATCCCATCAATGTCTACACCATTGATTTAAGCTCAAATCGCTTAAGTGGTCCTTTACCACACATATCACCAATTGTGAAATACTTAGACCTCTCAAATAATTGGTTTTCTGGATCCATAGCCTCCTTCTCATGTCAGGAAAAGGAAGAGCCAATGACCTTAGCATATCTCAATTTCGTATCAAATAATTTGTCAGGTGAAATACCTGATTATTGGAAGATGTGGTCAAATAATCTAATGATCGTCAAGCTTGATAATAACCATTTCAATGGGAACTTGCCCACATCCTTGGGATCCTTACCTTGGCTGTACTCATTGCAACTCTGTAACAACTCTCTTTCAGGAAATTTTCCTCTTTGTTTCAGGAATAGTACTAATTTGGTATTTTTGGATCTTAGAGAGAATCAATTTTCAGGAATCATTCCACCATGGGTTGGAGACATTCTCTTAAATTTGAAGATCTTTCTCCTCAGATCAAACCAATTAAATGGTAAGATTCCCAATAAAATATGCTCTTTGAATTTGCTACATATCTTGGATCTCGCACAGAACAACTTGACGGGACAAATACCAAAATGCATCAATCAATTGAGTGTTATGCTAGTAAAGAATACCACTCTAGAGTCATACATCTATGGCAAAAGAAATGGAACTTCTCTATCTATAACTGATGTGCTTCTAGAGCTAAAAGGAAGAGATGATGTATATACTTTGTTGGGCCTCGTCACAAGCATAGATCTCTCTGGTAATAAATTATGTGGGGAGATACCAAGAGAAATTACATCTCTCAAGGGGTTGCATTTCCTGAACTTGTCAAACAATCTTTTGAGTGGTAAGATTCCTCAAAATATTGGAAACATGGAATGGTTGGAGTCAATGGATCTCTTAGAAAATCAGCTTTATGGTAAAATCCCATCAAGAATGTCCAATTTGAATTTCTTGAGCAAGAATGGTTGTTTTACTATTTTTATAATGTTTTATTTTTTAAAAAATATTTTTAATATAATTTTTATTTCTAACGACACTAATTTTGAATTTTACATCATAAATAATTTTTCATAAATATTTTTAAAATTTATTTTTTAATTAACATTGATAAGATATACAATTTAATTATATATATATTATATTACATTACATTATATTATATATATGTGGTTTATATATTTGAAGAAAATCATTTACAATTAGTCAAAAAATCTTGTTATTCAAAAAATAACTGCTATAATAAAATCTAATAAATTATTCTATATAAAAAATTAAATGATTTAAATAGATTATGATAAACAGTATTTTTCTACTTGTATATATATCCTATGTAATTTATTTTCTTAAAATTTGTGACGGAATTTGCGACAGAAACAAATTCCATCGCTAATTTTTGACAGAATTGTGACGGAATTTCCATCGCTAATTTTTTTGATGGATTAGCGACGAAATTGTCTGATGGAAAAAGATTCCGTCGGTAATTCCGTCGCTAAATACGGATTAGTAACAGACAGAAATTCTGTCACTAATCCGTAAAAAAAAATTAGCGACAGAATTCTTTTCGTCACAAATTCCATCGGTAATCAGCTATCTTTTTGTAGTGTCAATAGAAATTATATTTGGCCAAAAAAAAGGAAAAAGAATAACAGAGTATATACGTAAAAATATTTTTCTGACTATATTTAGGAATATCATTCTTTTACAATTATTGCTGTGAATTTTTTTAAAGTATTTTAGTTGTAAATAAAAATAAAACTTATATATATTTTTGTTTTATTTCAGGTGAAAATCAAAGTAATGAAAACTGGATTAGTTGAAGCAATGAGTTAAGGATCAGTGGGTCAAATTGAGATCAAACTAGTAAGAAATAAAAAATAAAAAGCTAATTTAAGTTTTCGTCCTACCATCTAAGAACTAAATATTAGTTCATTGCCTTGAATTACAAACAAAATAATCACAGTTACAAAGTTTTTCCAACATTCTTTACAATTTTTTTGACAAATTAACATCATAGTATCATATTAAAAAGATCACTATAGATTAATCATAGCAAAATATCAAAATAGATATATGATAACAAAATATTCCTGCCTACAATCTATTAATCACTAAGCTAATAGTTATCAATAGCTTATGGAAAAAAAAAAAGGTTTTTGGCTCAAAATAGCTTTTTTTTAATTAAAAAAAAAAAAAAGAGCAACCAGGTTAACCCACCAAAGCAGGCTGGTTAACTGGGTTGCTCCTGATTTGGTCTGGTTTATACCGGGTCACCCTCTCAAATCAATTTAACTTCGATCTACATGCTCAACAAGACTAACTACTTGGCCGATTTGCCAATTTTCGGTTGAACCGGTTAAACTGGTCTGGGTTTCTATACTAAGCTGCAGTGAAAATATTATGGGATGAGGAAACTTTTGTTTTTCTAATGTGGAAAAGTTTTCCCTTGTATTGAAAAGACCTTTGAAAAATAAGAGAAAATGGACCAAGAAATCTCAACAAGTTTTGTGTAGTTGACTTATTTTTCCATGAAAATATAGTTAATCAACGTGTCTAACATAGGTGGAAAAAGTTAGCCAGTAAGCCAACTACGTTTCCACTTTCTCAAAATTTTAATAATGTAACATTAATAATAAAAAAATTATTAAATAATTTTATTTGATAAAATTTAAATAATTTGTCAATGGGCAATCCTATAAAGCCCAAAACGCGTTCGAAGAAATTCTCTGGATCCAACAAAAACATCAAGTGAAGGGAAGTTATTTGTAGTTATGATCAATGGGGCACCAGCAAACTTCGTACTACTGCATATTCGCTTATTTTTCATGAAATTTGAAAGAGTTTGTCATAAAAAAGAATGTGCAAGCTTTTGTTTTTATTTGAGAATCAATTATACTACTAACTAGCAATTTACCCCGCAAAATGCGTGGATGAACTCACTCTAACACATTAATGAGATATATACTAACCCACGTGCTTCAAATATAATACTACGAATTCATGTCCAAGTACTATACGAAAACATTAACATGACATCACTAACCATCAAATGATTACCAATTGCCTAAATGGGAGTTAGTTCGAGTACAAAATTATCAATCACCGCATGCTATTTACTTATAGAAAACTGCACGCCCTACATCAAGATTTTCCTAGAAAAATGTGATTCCATTAAAATATTGAACAACTATTACTAATGAAATCATACAAGACTAACTCAGAAAACTCTTATTTTAGCTTTTTATTTGTACACCTCTTTAGTTAGCCAAAAAGTAACGCAAGTAATTTGATATTGACATTCAGGAGGAGTTTAAACATCTTAATATTTTGATGTTTTACCTCACTGCAATGAGCACAAAACATTAAAAAAAAGGACGTATCATAATATATTTAATTTGCATTTTGTTTGATTGGATATTGTTATGGTTTCACAATGATTATAATATGATCATGAATTGCATAACAATTATAAAAAGAGGAAGCATTACTATATCAAAAGAAGTATTCTTCATTCGAAATGATGAACATTAAGTACTAAACATCATAGTTTAAAAAAAAAAAAAAAAAACCTTTGGCGCGATCGCGTGCAATACACGTGAGAATGATTTTTCTAAACAGCAATGCCCTTCTATTACAGTAATCAACACCAACCCAAGCATCCAAACCATATAATTATACTTTAGTGCTGCCAATTCTTGCATCTTTTTTCAAATCTTATTGATTAGTTTGAAATAAAAAAAGAATCAAACAGATGATATTTAAGATCAGAACGAAAATTAAGCCTGTGGAATTAACTAATAAACTTTAAAAAAATAAATCAAAATGAAAATTGAAAGGAAAAAAACAAAAGTAGGGGAGTTATCAGCTATGCTAATCTCCTCCTTTCCAAGCAGGGGCAGGGGTTAATAAAAAACTTATATGAGCCAACTTTACGTGGGAGACAATCAATCTGAAAATTCAAAGCGCACATCACTTGGAAAGGGGAAAAAAATATAGGCAGGAAATTATAAGAAAACACTGGAACAATACCACTTACATGACCTTGGTATCTGTAACGTCCCAAAATGCATAAAAAATATAACTTCTGCGGCATTATCTGTTTACGGAGATGCATCAACAATAATTCCAACTGACCAAGTTAAGTTGACGAAAGAATATCATGTAAGGTTAATATTCTTCTTGACTTTCCATGATGCATGCAAGTCAATTACTAATTTTTTTTAAAAAAATTCTCAACATTTATGCATGCAGTGAAGTTTTGAAGACATCAAGTTGTAGCTAAGTAACTTAACTGAATCTCTCTGCCTCGTATATATCACACACCAACTACCTTAACTTATATACTCATTCTTACATATAATTTCTGTAACAATATCAAACTGATGTCTCAGCTGCTACTTAATGCTCCAAATATTAGTGTATTCCATCATTTTTCTAGTGGATCCAGATCTTCTATCTCTGATAGCTAACATAATGGCCAATAATAAAAAGTGTGAAAATCTCTAAAACTATAATGTGACTACTCAAACTTCATACTGAGCCTACTACTCATACAATTGATTTGAACAGTCGCCAACTACTAAATCCTGAGCCTACCATATGAAAAGGGTGAACACTTTGCTGGTACTTCGATATGGTCTCACATCTTCACACAGCTCAAGATGCACAGATGAAAGCAACATTGAGCTCCATAATGATATCTTTAAGCTAAGTTTTTTATCATTGTTCCACAACACCTAGTAACTTGCTTGAAAATACGCATCCATTGACGGACTATGAATCATAATGATGACCATGCCTTCACATTGTTCAGTAGAATGATAAAATCAGCAGGACTGGCACATAAACACAGATTTACTAAACCATCAAGAGTCTTTTATGTTTGTTGGTAATTTACAGCGGTTAGTCCTTCTTTGTTTCTTACCTGCACAACCATAATTTGCATGTCTTTTTCAACAAAAGAATATAACAACTATTGCATGCCAACTTTCATGACCATTAAATCTGATATTAAAAAAAAAAAAGCTAAATAAATCAGTTATTGCATGAAGTCTATATCCCACATTCTACACAATATATCTGCAGTTAATAAGATTAATGATGTAATATTAATAAATATAAGTTAGTAATGGTTTCCTTAATATAATCCCATGTATTTAGCTATGGTATATAATATTTAATAAAATAATCTTATCAGACCTTAAATCACCTAATTTTATTAAGTCCACCATCACAAACTATAGTGTTCATATTCTGTTGTGATATATCACTTCAACGCTCATAAAACGTGGTCCAAAAATAATAAAATACTCATATGGTAATGTAGTGGATGTGATCACTACCATGGTACTACGTAAATATAGATAATGACAAAACAACCTCAATATGAATAAATTAAACTAATGCAACTCCGATTACTGTTGGATAGCATTGAATAATTTGTTGATAACTCTCTACATAATCTATGATGGTAACACTTGCATTTGATTAGATCATAACTATATTTAATTAAAAAGACCAAAAGTGTATATGGATAATTTTGCTTCAATTACATCTATATATAACATAAGCTAAACATTCAGAAAATCAGTCAGTTACTATTATCTATAATTCAATAAACATAATATCTTCTAATATAATTTGGTAATGCGTGTGGCAGCAAAATGCGCTTCAAATCCCAAGACAGACACTCATGTTTCACATCTAATTTTTTCTGGCTATAATAACTCCATACACGTGATTCTGAAACATAACTTATCCTGCAACCACAATCAGCTTTTTTCACTTTTTGCTGCAACTTAAACAAATATAAAGAACACAAGCAACCTACCTTCCCTCATTTCACATAGCAAGTAAGGTCAACTTATTTTCTAAAATTCTGACATAGGGCACAATTTGACACTTCCAATAAAGTGGAAAAAAGGGGTTGAATACTGACTTAAATAAACAATGCTTCAGATAAAGATTGCTGACTGCTATGACATATGTCTTTCTCACACGCCTCCTGCACCTTCATGATCCCAAAAATGCATAATAAATTTTAATGAGCAGGGTCCATACACTGACCATCAACCTTCTCAAAACTAAGTTATAATTACAATAGTTATTTTGTGATTATAATCTTCCATTAGATGACATAAAAAATTTAATGGTTAGCCTAGGCACAAAAAATTTAATGGTAGTGTATTGGCACAACTAAAATCATTTTTACACCAAAAAACTATTTTCCCATCAACTTTACATACACAGCTGTGTGCATGTTTAAAGAAATCATTGTTTGAAACAAAAAAGAATTAACTTGACACCTTTTACTGAACTTAGATTAGTTTATTGAAAAACTAAGCAAGACATTTGATAAATCCTGATTTTAATATATTAATTGATATCTTTTTAGGGACATTTATCAAATAAAGTGGGATAAACTGCATTGATTATGGATATTTTGAATTAAATATTGATTGCATGAAATTAGGGATTTAATAGGAAATCTTATCATCTTTTATCTCTTTTTAAATAATTGATTTTGAGCTTTATGATAGTATCTCAATTTTTTTTTTACAAGCCTCAGAAAAGGAAATAAACATAAAAGGAAAGTTAAAAGGAAAAAGAAAAGAATTTTAAAAAAAAAAATCAAGTGATGGAAGCCACGGATTTGCATTAGGTTATTATATTAACCTAATCATCAATTGCCATAGGGGGAGGCCACATACACAATCACGCCGCACGCATACTGTCACTCATACCCTTCCCTTCACGTATACACCACTGCCGCAACACTTTAATTTCAATCTTCCAAATTCATCTTTCATCTCCTTCATCTATCCTCCATGGCTACTGAATCTTTGGCACGTGTTGTAGCTTGGTTCAAGACTATGAGAGGCTGAGTTCGCTGTACTCTTTGGGATTGATTTCAATGACTTGAGTTTGGGAGCTACAAAAGGGAGTTTAATTCTAGTCCTTAGTTTAGACTATTTTATTGATGATTTCTTGTTTGAAGTTTGTTATATTTGGTTTAAAGCTAAGAACTGCTAGTTGTAATTCTTGGTTTGGATTGGAATTGCTGAGATTTGGATTGGTATTTATAAGTTTGAGTACTTGATTTATGCATATATTTATGTTTATACCTTTGTTAATTCATTGTTAGTGTGATTTTTATGCGAGTTGTATAGAGATTATGCTTGAAGTGAATTTAACAAGTAATTAATGTTCTAGTTGAGTATTAATTTAAAAGGAATAACTTATATAAACCAGTCTTAACCACTTAAGTTGCTCCCATATCATTAAACAAGCTAGGATAGTCATTGATTCATTCCTCAAGAGCATTCTCGTTATTAATTTCTTACAATTCAAATTTGCATTTTTCATTCTTTCTTAAAAATACCAAGAAAAAGTAGTTTAGATTTATTTTTTACTTTCTTAATTAGTTTTATTAATTGAAAAATCCTTTTTAAACCCCTCTTTTCAATTCTTTGTCACTTAGTTAACTAAGGAATTAATAAAAAGCTCATCAAGAGACTCAACCCGAGTTGTGCTTTACTGCATAATTTGGTAAGAGGGCTTATTTACATCCAGCTGCGCACACATTATCAAAAGAAGAGAAAAGAAGTTTCTGTGGTTTTGTCAATAGTATTAAGGTGCCACAAGATTATTCTTCTAATTTAAGCAAACTTGTTTCAATGCAAGATTTGAAGATAACGGGAATGAACTCTCATGATTGTCATGTGTTGATGCAACAATTACTTCTACTTGCTATTCAAGACATTATGAAAATCGATGTGAGAAATACTATTACAAGACTTTGTATGTTTTTTAGTGTCATTTGCATCAAAGTAATTGATCCTGTTAAGTTGGATGAATTAGAAAATGAAGGTTATGTGATCCTCTCTCAATTGGAAATGCATTTTCCTCCATCATTTTTTGATATTATGGTCCACTTGATAGCTCATCTTGTGTGAGAGATAAGACTTTGTGGCCCTGTGTGTTTAAGATGGATGTACCCTTTTGAGAGATACATGAAAATCCTAAAAGGGTACTCTAAGAATTCTTATTGGCCTGAGGCATCAATTGTTGAGAGATATGTAGCTGAGGAGGCAGTTGAGTTTTGTAACGCATATCTTGATAGGGTAAAGGCAGTTGGTCTTCCTCAATCTCGACATGATCAGGGGAGAAGAAGCAAGAGAACACGGGTTGTCATAGTGAGGTCTATGTTAAGAGAAGTTGTAATGCAGGCACATCTATACATTTTAAACAACACGGATGAAGTTTTGCCTTACTTAAATGCTCACAAGAATATGCTGAGGAACTTGAATCCAAGAAAGAGTGATATGCAACTAGCTAATGAACATAATAAGTCATTTGCAGAGTGGTTAAAGCGAGAAGTGTTAAAAGATGGCAATCCTTCTGAGACAATACAGAGGCTAGTTGCAGGGCCTTCTTTTGAGGTTTTGTGTTGGGGTGGATATGATATAAATGGTTATGCTTTTTACACAAAAATCCAAGATGATAAGAGTACTATGCAGAATAGTGGGGTGATGGTAGTAGCGGAAGCCATGCATTTTGCTAGTTCTAAAGACAGAAACCCAATGTAGGCGGCAATGTCCTATTATGGAATAATAGAAGAGATATGGGAGGTTAGTTATACCAAGTTTAAAGTTCACGTCTTCAAATGTAAGTGGGTTAATAGTAATGCTGTGCAAGTGGATGAAGAATTTGGATTTGTTTCGGTCGATCTTGAGAGGTTTGGAT
Source organism: Neltuma alba (assembly GCF_004799145.2). NCBI lineage: Eukaryota > Viridiplantae > Streptophyta > Magnoliopsida > Fabales > Fabaceae > Neltuma > Neltuma alba. The sequence continues at coordinate 274,227 of NW_021633845.1, forward strand.
ATGGAGACGAGCCATTTATTTTGGCAAGTCAAGCAAAACAAGTGTTCTTCGTTCCCGATTTAGCAAAAAAGAAATTGTCTATCGTGCTTCAAGGTAAAAGGCAAGGAGTTGGTGGAGATGATGGTGACTTAGAGCTTAATCTTGATGAAACCCCGCCTTTCACAGCTACTCGACCTAAAACAGTTGAATTAGATTTGGTAGATGATAACTATGCTGTTAGAGATGATCATTGTAAAGGAATTTGGGAGGATAATCATTGTAAGGCTTAAATGAATTATTTGATATTTTTTTTGCTAAATATACTTAATAATATAATGTTTTATATTAACTTGATATTTCTTATTCTTACATTTATTAATTCGTTGTTCTTTAAACAGGAAATGGACGGATCCGGTCAACAGGGTTCTGGTGACGACAGCTCTTTTACTAGCCGGAGAAAGGGTAGAGAGCCAACCTGTATAAGGCATTTAGCTTTACGTGATGAGAGCACACAACCTATAAGGATTACAGTGGAGTTTGATGATGATCTGAAGTCTCTAGGAAAGGCTGGGCTCAATTTACTAGTTATGTGGGTTATGTCGCACGCAGTAAGATTAGCATTGACATTCCTAGCTAGAAGGTGGACAAAGATTTGAAGAAAAACATTTGGGAGGATATATTGGTATATTGTGCATTGTTTTCTCTACTTGTTTCAATTATAGTTGCTTATTTACTTTATAACTCTATGCTATTATTGTATTGCAGCTGACATTTGATATTCCTGCCACTGACCAAATGAGAGACCGTCTGTTTAAGCAACTTGATGAACAGTGGAGGGATTTTAAGGCCACGCTTACAAAACATTATATTCTTGGAAAAAGAAAGGGTGAGCATCCTAAGGAACGATATTCATTTATTAGTGAAGAGGCATAGGAGAGTTTTGTGAAGCAACGTGAAGACCCTGCATTTCAGGTTTGGTTTCTTCAAACTTAATTTTTAATCAGGTCATATTTTATTCAACTAAACTAACTTTGTCGAATTTGTTTCATTGTCATAGGCATTGAGTCAAAAGAACAAACAAATATCTGAGCAGAATGTATACCCACATACCATGTCTCGTGTAGGGTATGGTGGGTTGGAAAGAAGTATGATGGAGGAACGGATGAAGAATGCACAGATGGCTGCTGCTTCAGATCGTACTGGCTACATTCCACCTATTAAGCGTCCTTCTCGCCAAGAAAAATGGAAGGCGGCGAGGATTAAAAAGGGTTAATACATTACTCCACAGTCTGCTGCTGTTGCTGAGAGGATTGTAAGTAATATTTAAGAATTATGCTTCATTAATTGTTTTTTCAATTATTTTAAATTGAATTTGTTGCTTTAATGATACAGGATACACTTGAGGAGCAATTATCTCAAGGTACATTCATCCCTCAAGGACGGATGGATATCTTGGCCACTGCTATTAGAAAGGCTGACCATCCCAGAAGAGTCAGAAGGACCCCTAAAGGGATTGGTATTAAAGAATTTTTTGGCTCTGCTTCACGAAGAAGCACTAGATCATCCTCCGCTAACATGGTATCTAAAGAGGAGCTCGACCAACGACTACAGGAAGAAACGGAGAGAGTTCGAGCTGAACTAAGTCAACAACACATGGTAGAGATGCAAAAGATACGTGACGAATTCGATGCCAAGTTTCAACAAACTCTGATGATGATGATGGGTACGAGCAGATTCCAGATGCCCCGAGTATCTAAACCTTCCCAGGTAATAATCACACATCTTTTTATATCTTCTAAAGATTCATTTGATCCATTTAAACTTATTTAATGTTCCTTAACTAATTTCATATTATGTTTCAGGGTTCACCTGTGATAAAAAGCGGAAAGGGCAGTAATAATCAGACACAGCAATTGACAGTGTCTGACCTTGACCCTAGCCCTGACCCTGTTGAAGACAATGGGATGCCGTGTTCTCTCTATGTGGATTATGAAAATTCACCTATTCATGTTGCTAGTGGTCGAGCATTCATGGGCACAACGATTCACGGCAACAAAATTCCGAGCAATCAAGCAAGGGTGACAGTGGAGAGAATTGTTCGTGGTCGGGGGGGTACACCAGTGCCCAATCCTACTGATGAGGTTTGACTCTTGGCCCAAGCTAAAGGACATTTTATTTTGTGGCCAAAGAGACTTATTGCAAAGCCAATGGTGAAGAAGGTGGCAGCGAAGAAGGCCACAACGAGCGCATCATCAGATCCTGTACTCTTGCCTCTTCTTGGTGATGTTGCGCTTATGTATTCCAGTTTGGAGGTTCTTCATTCCATGGTGCCAAACATGGATAAGCCTATGACTTTCAAGATGCCGTTGGGGATTGTGGGTTCAGATATAACATACGACTTCACCATTGACAAGAGGGACCTTGTTCAGTTCCTCAACTTTGAGGAGCTTGATATAATTTTCATGCAGCTTGCTATTTTGTAAGTTATAATATCATTTTCTTATTACACATTATACTTCATACATGTCCTAATGTTTTTTACTTGAACAACAAGCACTTTAATGAAATCTGTCGAAACGGAGGACTTGAAGGAACATATGGCTTTATGTGTCCTCAAAGGGTGCAGAAAGAATTTAATACTGTGGAAGCAAGGTCAATCTACATTATGACTAGAATGACTCAGACCAGAAAGCCAATATATTTTGCACCTTACGTTAAAGGGTAAGTGTATTATTGTATTTGAGATATACAAGTTGTATGTGTCGGGTTATAATTAACATGGTTTGACTTTTGCAGTTATCATTGGACTCTAATTGTTTGTGCCCTTTTTGACAACAAAGTTTACTGGTTCGATTCACTCTGTGGAAGTCCATCCTAAGAAACCAAAGATGTCATCGACACGTTAGTTCATATTTATATATTTATTACTTGTGAAGTTTATAAAAACATGCTCTAATATCATTTTCTCTTATGCTATTGATAGGGCTTTTCATAGTTTTAATGTTGTGTCGATTAAACAAAATAGACAAGCACCAACATGGATTCTTCCAAAGGTATATCTTGTTTTGAACTAACTTTTGAATATTTTTGGATGAATTAAAGTTAATGTTTATAATCAATAATGTCTAATATTCAATTTTATATCTTATTTTTTTAGTACCGTTGTCAACAAGGACATGTTGAATGTGGATATTATGTCATCCGCTACATGAATGACATAATTGAGACAGGAACGACTGAGAAATTAGACGAGGTAAAGATGAGTTACGTTGCATGACGTTCTTCAATTCATTTCACATTTTTGACTGAGTTAACTATGTTATTTTTTATTAACAGATATTTCAAAATACTACGTCATATCTCATGAATGACATCAACTTGATGAGGGACACTTTGTCAACAACATTGGTACAAACTATTGAAATTTAGCTTTCAAATAGTTAGGTCATTTCTCAAAAAATTCATTGTTAGATGTTTTCTCTCGATTCCCTCTTATATGTACATGTTCATGATTTCTATTGTACAAGAAGTAGTAACTTCTATTTTGGAATTGCTGGTCCTAGCCAATACGTGTTCTTTGGTCTTAACCCCTTAGTTCTATTGGCCGGTTTCCCTATTTTTGCATTGTGTAAAAGAAATTTCAATGTTGTATATATATTAACTAACTAATTGATCTTGTTCTGCGTATTCTGCACTGTCTATATTTATTTGGAACTGTAAACTGCAGAGTGGTAAAAACGAAAATCCAGCAAAATCTAAAAAAAAATTATTTTTAACGGCGGTTATATTCATAACCGTCGTTAAAATTATTTTCAACGGCGGTTAAAACAAAAAACCGCCGTTGAAAGTTAAATTTCAACAGTGATTCTTTGTTTAACCACCGTGGAAATATTAATTTCCACGGCGGTTTCTTAATAAACCGCCGTGGAACCGCCGTGTTTTCTTTACCTTTTAACGTCGCCTTTATTAACTTCGCCTTCAAAAGCGCCGTAAAAAGCCACTATTAATCGCCATGAAAAGCCTTTTTTCTGGTAGTAAGACTTTAAAAAGGACAGAAAAGATGAGGAATTAATGATAGAAAAATTTTATTTTGTTTGAAGTAAACATCACGGTGAGGAAGGCACCGGCCTGTTCGACTGTTCATGGCAATGTAAAGAAGAAAGCCCCACAGAAAAAGACACAGCAGGAAGAAGACGAACAATGTAAGTGAGAAGTTGAAACCAAACCAGGTAAAAGTAGAATAATATTCAATGTTCAAGGTTTCATTTGACAATTCATGCACATAATAATATTGTTTGTCATTGTTGCTACGATCAGTTCTATTTCTCAGATTCATAGTTTTTATTTGGTGATCGAACTACTGCTCTTTCTGAGTTTCAGAACGTTTTTTTTTTTTTTTTTTCAAAGTTTATCCTCTGTGGTTTGTTCAAGGTTGTGCCTGTTAAGGTAAAGGATGGGACTAATTTCAAATATAGCTTCAGAATTTTTAGCGATGCTCGAACATTTAAAATGCCTTAGATGATTGATGAGGATATTGCCACTGGGCTTGGTCTGCTTCTACTATGTATACGTAATACAGTTTTGAAATTGATCTTGTATCTTTTAAGCCTTCAAACCACCTCTCTCTTTGAATAACTAGCGAATCTTAAAGTAACATGATCTTCCCCTTTGGCCTTTTCATCCTTACAGAAGAAGAAGAAGCCCAGAAATCTTAGGAAGAAGCCATAAACAATCATGAACTTGGGGCAACAAGGCAGCATCCACAGTGTAAGAGAAAACCCTAATCTCACATGCATTTCTGAGACATGCTTGTATGAACTGTCGCTCTTCAGCTCTGGGCGTAGTCCATGTACATTTTGGTTGCTCATGCTTAATATACTTATGCCAGGTGTTACAATACGAGGAGCTTATCAAGGGAAAGATTTATGGTATTTAAGTCCCTTGTTAGTATTATAGTTACAATGGTTCTATTAAGTTTTAACATGTTATTTATAAGCATAATCCTAGTACAATGAGTCCGTAACATTACAGGAAAATTAACTAAAATAGACTTTTAGTCTCTTAACTTTGCCAAAATCCTCACTTTAATCCCATAATTTTATTTTCTTCCAATTTGATCCTTCAAATTTATGCAATGTTATATTTTTGTTTGCTAACTCTATTTCTATTCCGCCCCTTCCTTTTAACTCATGTTTCACTATAGTCTTTTAATTTTTATTTTGCATTTCATTCGTTCCCTTAACTTACAAAAATATGGCTTTTTTTAATTTTTTATTTTTTAATCTCTAACACTACCAAGTTGTTTCAAAGAAAATTCTTATGTGTCTTCATAACAATGACTCGTCCCGCCTTAAACTGTTTTGATGTTGAAAGTTTTATCCTATGACAGTAAACTTTAAATTCTCTAGCAGAGAGGCTTTACTTCATTTATTCAGAAGGAGGGGTCAAGAAGACTTGGCTTCTCTGTATATAATTGAAAGTTAGCATGTCCATTTCCATTGCAGGTTGAACCTTGTGATATATGTGGTACTGTTGGTTGGCCTAAATCAATTGCAACTTGCTCCAAATGCAACGTAGCTCGTGAACATGTGTAGCGATTTCTCATATTAGCCCCTTTTTATTTTTGGGCATAAGTGATTTATGTTTACAATTTACATGTGGTTTTATTTTCTCTCGTATTTTTTAAAATTATAGAGAGAAGTACAGTTGAGCTAGCCACTTCCTTTATAGGTTTAATGTGTTCATCCATTGATGGCTTTAGTTTGCTAGATCTTCAATTGTTGTTATGCTAATTAGACATGATTCTGAATTGCTATTCTCTGTGGTTGCCGGTATTGTATGCGAATTTTTTCCCCAAAAATTCTTAATGATTGGATTTGCGAAACTTGCCATCATGAGAATGATACAATGTCTTTAAACATGAACATCTTAACAGGCCCCGGATTTGATGCTTCCAATGATATAAGTGAAGATGAGATAACACCTTCAACCAGTAAAGTTCAAAAGACTTCAATGATTAAAGAACAATCGTCTCATTCATTGGCAAGAGGTGACAACCTTGATTCTCTCTCTAGCCCCTCCCCTCCCCTCCCTGGAAAGTGGAATCTTGGGCACATGCAAGCAAACCATTTGATGGATAAAGATAATTTGAAGCTGTGATATTTTAAATTGTGTTAATCTATTTAGCTTAAGCACTGGATCAGTTTGATTTTTTTTCATGTTTAGCTTAAACAATCCCACCTAATAGGATAAGATTTTTTGTTTTTGCTTAGCTTAAGCAATGGATCATTTGGATATGCACACATCTAATACCTTTTTATCATAATTTACTTTGGAATGAATAATGTTTTATCACTTGAATGTTTCAGGAAGTTCAACTTCTAGGGAAAACTCAGACTAATTCGTTTCAAAACTTAATGGGTAATGTTTTATAATGTTTTTTGTCAATAATTTCAATTTATTTACCTTCTTTTTTTGGTAGTAGTACTAATGATAAATCATCATATAAACTATCAATCATGGGCTGTGACATTTTATTGGAATTGATTGGTTAGGATCTATACTGATTGATCTAAATAGCAGAATTTTTGAGGATGAGCCTTTTGTTGTGACAGATCACATTAAACAAATATTTTATATTTCCAATTTGGTAAATAAAAATTGGTCTGTGGCTCTTCAAAGAAAAGGACTATTAATATTGATGACACCAATTATTCTAATTTTAATCTTTTTTAGGGTCCTTCTTTTTCTTAGTGGTCTACCTAAATTAAATGAAGAAGATGAAGCGGATGATGAACAATCCATAAAAAATGATCACCATATCCTTATATGAAAGTATTTCAAAAAGTTGGTAATTTTGTTTGTAATTATGTTTTCATAGCTGGATATAGTTATTTCTTGGCATGCTTTAATTATAATTTTATTTCAAGTGACTTAATTTATTTTGTAAGCAGAAACATGGGTAGTGGTGTTAATCAGAGAGAGCCTAACAAGACTCGGGATGAACAGGCTAGTGGTGACCAGAGAGAGCTTAGGAAGACCCTAAACTAGCAAACTGGTGGTGATCAAAGTGGGTCTGGTAACCAGGTGATGACACAGAGCTTGGATAGCGTTAATTAGAACAAGCACATGGGCCAGTCAACACAGAGGAATATAGAAGCCAAATACAAATGAAAAAGAAGCAAAACTATCAAAACCTCCTGATTCTGGAACTTTTTATGATGGACCTCTAGATCAAGGGACTGATTTAGCTAAGTACAAGTCTGATTTTGCTCATAGAAAATTTTGCCCTGTGGTTTACGTTGATCTGAAATTTTTGAAGGAATCATCTGCACTACAACTAGACTCATATGAGCACCTTGAATATTATGAAAATTGGTTAAGTATCAACCTCTCTTATAGTCCAGAAGTAGTTAGACACTTTTATTGCAATATGAAAAGTACTGATATGCTGAATGATGAAGGAAATGTAATTCTCTCCTCCACGGAAACTAATGTGAGAGGAAGACCCATCTTTTTGGATCCTCAATTGATCAACACCTACCTCGAAACCCATAATTACCAAGCTGAGAAAGCATACACAAATGAGGAAGTTTATACTCCTTTGATCCTTAATATAAGACTTAATTATTAAGTTAATTTTAGTCTTAAATATAAGACCTATTTCTTATATTTATCAATTTTTTCTAAATTACCCCTATGGATACTTCCTCAACCATAATCAAGTAAGTGAGAGAGGGAGGATATTAAGAAAGATGATTATGGTGTTTTAGGAAAAACAAGTCATATTTCTTATAATTAACTAATTTACCTAATTTTCTTAATCTAATCAAATTAGCTAAATAGGTCTTATATTAAGTACTAGAGGAGTAGAATCTTGAAGCAATCCCCTTACTTCCCTGGAGTTTTGGACTTCAAACCAAGGGAGATGTGTGATTATTATAGGATTATTCACTAAATCTATTCAAGAAGCATGGTGAATAAATCCTCTGGTTTCACTCATCTAAACAAGGATGACTATCCACTCCTGGCCTCCATCATCAACAAAGATCGAAGAAATATTGGGAAATTGATCTACTATCAGATGAGAATGTTTCTTGATCATAAGTCAAAGGATACGCCAATTCCCTATCCTCAACTGGTTTCTTATATCCTTAATCTTCACAATGTTCAACACCTGGAACCTGGAGACAAGGAGTGTAAGATTCCTCGATTTGAAGCGGTGCATATTCACAGGATGCTCATCGGGTTACCTTTCACTGCTGCTCAAAAAGGTCTACCGTACCCAAGGATAAAAAAAAGAATTATTTCTAATATGTATCTTTTTTCCCCTCTATATTACCTCTATTGATACTCCCTCAACTATAATTAAAAGAATATTAGAAGAATATTAAGGAAGATGACTATATTATTTTAGAAAAAATATATCATGTTTTTTATAATTAATTAGCTTATACAACTCTCTTAATCTAATCAAATTAGTTAAATAAATCTTATATTTAAGAATCAGAAAAATATTTTTTGAGGCTAAGCGCGCGCACAGAGAGAGAGAGAGAGAGTTTAACCTAGTTGATCGGTTCAGATGTTATGCCTCACGAAATCTTATCTCAACTAGTCAAAAGTACAAGCACCTTCCCAACAGAGAAGCTTTTGAGTTGCATACATCACACGAGATTCAAAATTCAAAGTAGGATGTTTTGCAGAAGACAAATGTTAGTGTTTCAACATATTAGTGCTCTTCTTTGTAGCCATCCAACATATAATGAAAATTATATATATTCATTTTTCAAAATAAAGTTTATATATGTATATTATACACAAAGATCTCTCTTAATTTCACTTCGGTTGCCCTAAAAGTTACATGCTATGTTTTTAAGATGTTAATTATTTGATACTCCTTTTATAGTGTAAATTAACTACAAAAGGGATCTTATATTTAAGATTGGAGGATAAAATGAATCTTATATTTAGGACAGGAGGAATATTTGAAATTCACTGACATATCTCTTCCCATAAACCTTTTTGATCATGTAACACTTGCTTGTGCTCATTATAATTTTTATGATACATAAAAACTAATAAATCGTATTATTCATAAATTATAAATAATATAATTAATTTTTCAAATTTCTCCATACTTTAAATTCACATTACTTGACTTGGAATTTTATATTCTACAGGGATTATATGAATCTGTTGGCAAAAAAAAAAATTGACTCATTCCAAATATTGCGATCCTCTTAAGAAGAGTATTTTTAGTTGTTGGAAACTTGGATGATGCATTGAAAATAATCTACTTCCAGCTTATTTTGATAACCTTCCTCGTGTAAATTTAAAATTTCATTGAAAAGGTCAAAACATGCAATCTATCAGTCTATTATCAATATAAGTCACTCATAATACATTCTCATATATTAACGAATGCAGTAAATAAACATAACTTTTTAAATGTATCCTCATTAAGGTTTCTCTCTTTCTCTCTCTACATTTACAAATATTTTTGTATTTCCCTACAAGTAACATGCAATGTAACTCTAGATTGTATCGAGTTCTCCCCGATTTGTTCAGGTTGGCCAACCAAAGTTGTGAATAGTCACTTTTTCCCCTCCTTCGATTTTATGAAATGAAGAAAAGGTGATGGCCAAATTAAAATGTTTGCTAAGAATGAATCGCAACTAATTGTGAATCAAAAACTATCATTTCATTTGGCCCAAAAAATCAATTCTTTTGGGGAAAAAAAGTATGCAATTTATTTTAAATTGTTTTGAAATAATTGAACTATGCAAATTCTAACACCCAGAAAAAAAGTATTTTTATACTTTACAAGTCAAGACAAAATTATTTTAAATAAGTTAAACTATTTACTTTTTATCACCCTATTTATCATCAACACATGGGGTTATCTTTTGTATGACTAAAAACTTTTAAATATCACTCTCAACTCTCGTCCTAAATGTAAGTTACTTAAAAGAAAAAAAAATTTTAATTTTAAATATAAGTCCATTTAATGCTTTTTTATTTTTATTTAATTCTTATTAAAAAATAAAGAGATTCTGATAATGATGTGTAAATGTAGAGAATTTTTTAGTAGGAATAAAATTAATTTTTTTATTAATTTAATGTATTTTTTTAATATACAAAAATGTTTTATAAAAGAACGCCGTATGATTTGAAAAATTAATAAAGCATTACTTTTGGGCTGATGCGTTTGAATTTGCATGTTTCCGATGCGTCGAAATCGGAACATGAATAAGAAGCATCGACAGAGGGGGAAAAAAAAAGTTCTGAAGCAGGTCTGTGTCCCTCGGGCCTCAATCCCTAGTCCCTACTTGCATTACTTGCACTGCAAGTTTCCTACTTTTTCGTTGTGGATAAGTCAATATTTTTAGGGAAAATAACCAAAAAATGATGTTGAAATTTGAAATGATAAAAGGGAAAATCCCAGAAAAAGCCCTTGGAATATATCAAATCCCAAATTGGGTCTTTAAATTTCGAAAATGACAGAATGGGTCATTGACCCAATCTGTCATTTGTGAAATTCAGGCGAATTGACATTTTTGCCCCTGAGCAAAAGTGAGTAGTTATTCTCTAAACAAATCTAGGTAACGCTTACACTATTCTAGTGACTACAAGATTCGTTATAGTTAATAATAAGGTATCTGACAATAGTAAGATACCTGACTATGAAAAAATGAATAGTTATTCTCTACACAAATCTAGGTAATGCTTACATTGTTCTAGTGATTACAGAATTAGTTGTAGTTAATAACAAGACACCTGACTATGAAAAAGTGAGTAGTTATTCGCTACACGAATCTAGGTAACACCTAAACTCTTATAGTGATTCCTTGAATCATTGTAGTGAATGAATAAATGAGGGCAAAATTGTCAATTCGCCTGAATTTCACAAATGATAGATTGGGTCAATGACCCATTCTGTCATTTTCGAAATTTAAGGACCCAATCTGGCATTTTCCATATTCCAAGGACCTTTTTTGGGATTTTCCCATGATAAAATGGGTGTGCAAATATATAAAATGACCAAATAGACATGAGGTATCAGTCTGAAATTTTGACAATTCGGTAGAAAGACTAAAATGCCCCTGAACCTCTATGAAGACATGAACAGGTGGTAACTCTCAATACAAAAGTTGTAATTCACATTACAAATATTGTCATTATCATTACCAGGGTAGCGAAAATTGGCTCCAAATACATGTTACTTGGATTTGAAAGAAACGAATTGTAAATGGCAATAGCAAAATGGTAACTCTTATTATGAAAGTTGTAATTTACATTACAAATGTTGTCATTATCATTATCGGGGTAGTGAAATTGGTTCCAAATACATGTTATTTGGGTTTGAAATAAATAAGTTGCAAATGTTAATAGCAAGATGGTAACTCTCATTAAAAAAGTTGTAATTCACATTATAAATGTTGTCATTATCCTTACTAGGGTAGTGAAATTGGTTCCAAATACATGTTATTCCAGTTTGAAAGAAACGAGTTGCAAATGGCAATAGCGAGATGGTAACTCTCATTACGAAAATTGTAATTCACATTACAAATGTTGTCATTATCATTACTGGAGTAGTGAAATTGGCTCCAAATATGTGTCAATGGCATTTTAGTCTTTCTACCGAAATGTCAAAATTTCAAATTGATACCTTATACCCATTTGGTCAATTTATATATTTGCATGCCCATTTTGTTATTTCAAATTTTGACAGTCTTTTTTTTAGTCATTTTCCCATATTTTTATATGCTTAATATTCCTATTCATAAAATAACTTGCGTAATATTCCCGCAGTATGAGTCTTGGTTAAACAATGGGAGGTTTTTTTTCAACAAAAGTACAAGTATTAACTTCTCATTATCCTTTATTCATAAAATTTGTTTGACCAAAATTTTTTTATAAAATTTTACTCACATTAAGTTCCGATAATTCTTGGTCTCAAAAAAGTTTGCGTAATTCAATTAGCATTTTTAAATAAACAACTACCATCTAATTATTAGAAAAATATTGTGAAAAAATAAAAGGAAAATGACACAAAAATGATAGTTGAACTTGGAAATGCCAAAAAAGTCACTTGAATTTGTAAAATCCCAATTTCGTCACAAGTGACTAATTTGGCATTTATAAATTTGTTAAAATAACCATATTACCCTTAATTTTATTTATTGTTTTTAAAAACCAAAGCCCCCACTAGCCTGTCAGTCGCCGAAGCTCCGGCGTCAGTGGCGGTAGTTGTCATCAGAGCTCCGGTTGACAATTGGTTGCTAGGGCTCAGGCGGCTAGAAACATTTTTTTTTAAAAAAATTTACAACTTCAGTATAACGGTTAACAACTTCTATAACACTATTAACAATTTCAGTAGAGCAGTTAATAACATGTTTTTGGAGAAATTCATTAATTGGTCTCTGGAGTTCTAGTGGCCGAAAACAATTTTTTTTTAAATTTTTACAACTTCAATATAACGGTTAACAATTTTTGTAACGTTATTAATAACTTCAGTATAGCGGTTAACAACAGGTTTTTAAATTTGTTAACGGTTTCACTAAAGTTGTAAAAATGCTACGACATTACTGAAGTTGAAAAAATGCTACTTTTTAAATTTCTCAAAAAACCTGTTGTCAACTACTACACCAAAGTTGTTAATCGCATTACAAAAGTTGTTAACCGTTATACTGAAGTTGTAAAAATTTTCAAAAAAAAAAAGTAGTTGTTAAAGTTGTAAAAATGCTATTTTTTTGAATTTTTAAGAAAACCTACCGAAGTTGTTAATAGAGTTACGGAACTTGTTAATGGCATTACTGAAGTTGTAAAAATGCTACCTTTTGAAATTTTTGGAAAACTTGTTGTTAGCTACTACACTGAAATTGTTAATAAAATTGCAAAAGTTATTAACTGTTATACTAAAATTGTAAAAAAATTTAAAAAAAATAGTTGCTAAAGTTGTAAAACTGCCATTTTTTTTTTAATTTTTAAGAAAACCTATTGTTAAATGCTATACTGAAATTGTTAATAAAGTTATAGAACTTGTTAATTGCATTACTGAAGTTATAAAAATACTACTCCCTCCGTTCCTTATTCTGAGAGACAAATAACCGAAGTACGTTGATAAAAAAAACAGTTAAAATTAGTTAAGAACAATTAATGTGTAAAAAGTATAAATTTTTTTCCAAAAATGCCCTCATTAATAAGGAGAGAGAGCATGAGAGAGAACAATTAAATTATTAAAAGAAAGAGAAGTGAGAGGGAGAGAGAGTGTGAGTTGGAGATAATAAATATGGGTAAAATAGTAAATCAACACAAAAAAGTAGAGACAACTTGTAAGTGTCTCTTATATATAGGAACATGCCATAAGCATCAAATGTCTCTTATAATAAGGAACGGAGGGAGTACTTTTCAAATTTTTTGGAAAACCTGTTGTTAGCTGCTATATTGAAGTTGTTAATAGTGTTACAAAAGTTATTAACCGGTATACTGAAATTGTAAAAATTTTCAAAAAAAAAAATTGTTTCCAGCCGCCGGAGCTCCAGTGACCAATTGTTAAATTTTCTGAAAAACTGTTGTTAACTGTTATACTAAACTTGTTAATAGTATTACAAAAGTTGTTAATTATTATACTAAAGTTATAAAAAAATTTAAAAAAAAAGTAGTTGCTAAAGTCATAAAAGTGTCATTTTTTTAAATTTTTAATAAAATCTATTGTTAAATGCTATACAGGAGTTGTTAATAGAGTTACAAAACTTGTTAACGGCATTACCGAAGTTGTAAAAATGCTACTTTTTGAATTTTTCGAAAAACCTGTTATTAACTGCTATACTGAAATTATTAATAATGTTAAAAAGTTTTTAACCGTTATACTAAAGTTGTAAAAATTTTTAAAAAAATTGTTTCTAGCTGTCGGAGCTCTGATGACCAATTGTTGAGTTTCCTAGAAAACCTTTTGTTAACTGCTATATTGGAGTTGTTTATAGCATTACAAAAGTCGTTAACCGTTATATTGAAGTTGTAAAAATTTTCAAAAAAATTGTTTCCGACTGCCAAAACTCTAGTAACCAATTGTCAGCCGGTCACTGGAGCTCCAATGACTACCGTTGGTGCCGGCACCGGAGCTTCGGCAACCGGCTGGCTAGTGGCAGCTTTGGTTTTTTTAAAACAATAAATAATATGAAGGGCAATATGGTCATTTTAGCAAATTTATAAATGCCAAATTAATCATTTGTGACAAAATTGGGATTTTGCAAATTCAGATAACCATTTTGGCATTTCCAAGTTCAACTATCATTTTTGTGTCATTTTTCCAAAAATAAATCTCAGATATGTTTATTAATTTTATTTATAAGTGGGTAGGCCAGAGTGAGAAAAAAAATGAAAGAAAAGATATAAAAAAATAATGATAAAATACTAATTAAAGGTAAAATGAGTGAAAATGCATCTAATATTTGGACAAATTTAAAATGAAACCTGTAAAAAAAGAATGAACCAATTTAAAAATCTGAATTTTATAATAAGAAATCGAGGTGGAGTATTATTTGTCTCTTGAGCAGTGGAGTGAATACGTCCTACCATTTTATTCTTCATCCGTCAATAAATAGTTGAATGCACAAATGCATTATATTGCCTTTAAATTTTAAATCATGGTGTAGAAATAGAACATTGCATTCTCTGTTTTTTTAAAAAAATCTTAAAATCAAAAAATTATATATTACTCTTAAGGTCTTATTTATAAGGTAAAGTAAAGAAGTTAAAATACCATATGCTTGTTTATAAGTTACCTTATTTAATTTTTAACATAAATACATTATTTTCTTTTTTATTTATTATATTATAAATAATTATTTTAAAAAAAAAATATTAAACAGAAGTAAATTTTAGAAGGAAAAATGACATAAAAAGAAGTTAAAAATTGTAATATTCCAATTCAAGCACCTAAGATATCAAAATTTCATGGAAGGAAGTAATGCTTCATATGATATTTTGTAAATGTAGTTAAATGACAAAAATACCTTTATATTAAAAATTAAAAATTTATTAATAAACTGTGAATTGACAATAACAAGTGTTAAACACTAAATTAAATGACAAGAAATATACTAGCAATTACAAGTTATTTATTAATAAGTTGTGAAATTATTATGACAAGTGCTGAACAACTAATAACAAAAAATGTACTGGCGACGACAAATTTGATAGTTTATTTTTTTTAAAAAAATCTAATATAAAGATATTTTAGTCATTTAACTATATTTATAAAATACCGGATCAAGCACTAGTGCACCACTTTCTCTGCTGCGATTTTGATCTTTTAAGTGTTTAAATTGGAATATTGTAATTTTTAACTTTTTTTTAATGTCATTTTCCCAGGTTAGAAAGTAATAATATTTTAAAAAATCATTAATAGAGTTTAAAATTTTTGTGGCGGACCTGAGGCTGTATCTAATCTATTCTCATTTTCCCACGTTTTCTGTAACGTCGGTCGAATACAGCATTCGAGAATTGTAGGGGCGAGCCCGTCCGGCTCTTTCGTGCTCTTTGAGAAACCGGTTCATTTACCGGGTTCATCAACTCTTGTTCAAATATTAACTGCGACCTTTTTTCCTTCTTCACGCCTGGGTGGTGAAAGCCTGGAAGGTAGTGGCGTAGCCTGTTCGACCGTTCATGGCAATGTAAAGAAGAAAGCTCCAGTGAAGAAGACGCAGCAGGAAGAAGACGAACAATGTAAGTGAGAAGTTGAAACCAAGCGATGTAAAAGTGGAATAATATTCAATGTCCAAGGTTTCGTTTGACGTACGAATCATGCACATAATAATTTTTTTTTGTCATTGTTGCTACGATCAGTTCTATTTCTCAGATTCTTAGTTTTTATTTGGTGATCGAACTGCTGCGCTTTCCGAGGTTCAGAACCATCTTGTTTCCAAAGTTTATACCCTGTGGTTTATCCAAGGTTGTGCCTGTTGAGGTAAATGATGTGACTAATTTCAAATATAGCTTCAGAATTTTTAGCGATGCTCGAACATTTAAAATGCCTCAGATGATTGATGAGGATATTGCCAATGAGCTTGGTCTACTTCTGCTATACGTAATACAGTTTTGAAATTGATCTTGCATCTTTTAAACCTTCGTCAAACCACCTCTCTCTTTGCATAACTAACGAATCTGAAAGTAACATGATCTTCCCCTTTGGCCTTCTCATCCTTGCAGATGAAGAAGAGGCCCAAAAATCTCAGTATGAAGCCATAAACAATCATGAACCTGGGGCAACAAGGCAGCATCCACAGTGTAAGAGAAAACCCTAATCTCCCATGCATTTCTGATAGATGCTTGTATGAATTTTCTCTCTTCAACTCTAGGCGTAGTGCATGTACATATTGGTTGCTCATGCTCAATATACTTATGCCAGGTATTACAATACGAGGAGCTTATCAAGGGAAAGATTTATGGTACTTAAGTCCCTTGTTAGTAACGTTGAAACTTTAACAATGAAACTTAGTATTATAGCTACAATGTTGCTTTTAATTTTTAACATGTTATTTATAAGCATAATCCTATTACAATGGGTCTGTAACATTGCAGGAAAATTAACTAAAATATACTTTTACTCTCTTAACTTTGCCAAAATTTTCACTTTAATCCCTCAATTTTATTTTCTTCCAATTTGATCCTTCAAATTTATGAAATGTTATATTTTTGTCTGCTAGCTTTATTTCGAATCTGACTTTTAACTCATATCTTACTGCAGTCTTTTAATTTTTATTTTGCTTTTCATTTAGTCCCTTAACTTACAAAAATGACTTCTTTTTTTTTTAATCTCCAACACTACCAAGTTGTTCCAAAGAAAATTCTTGGGTGTCTTCATAATGACTTGTCCCGCCTTAAACTGTTTCGTAGTTCTAAGTTTTAATCTATGACAGTAAACTTTAAATTCTGTTGCAGAGAGGCTTTACTTCATTTATTCAAAAGGAGGGATCAAGAAGACTTGGCTTCTCTGTATATAATTGAAAGTTAGCATGTCCATTTCCATTGCAGGTAGAACCTTGTGATATATGTGGTACTATTGGTTGGCCAGAATCAATTGCAACTTGCTCCAAATGCAATGTAGCTCGTCAACATGTGTATCGATTTCTCATCTTAGCCCCTTTTTATTTTTGGGCACAAGTGATTTATATTTACAATTTACATGTGGTTTTCTTTTCTTTTATATTTTTTTTCAATTTGTTAGGGAAAGAGAGAAGTACAGTTGAGCTAGCCACTTCCTTTATAGGTTTAATGTGTTCATCCATTAATGGCTTTAGTTTGCTAGATCTTCAATTGTTGTTATGCTAATTAGATCTCATTCTGAAGTGCTATTCTCTGTGGTTGCAGGTATTGTATGCGAATTTTTGTCCCAAAAATTCTTGATGATTGGATTTGCGAAACTTGCCATCATGAGAATGATACAATTTCATTAAACATGAACATCTTAATAGGCCCAGGATTTGATGCTTCTAATGATATAACTGAAGATGAGATAACACCTTCAACCAGTGAAGTTCAAAAGACTTCAATGACTAAAGAACAATCTTCACATTCATCGGCAAGAGGTGACGGCCTTGATTCTCTCTCTCTCTCTCTCTAGCCCCTCCCCTTCTCTTCCTGAAAAGTGGAATCTTGGGCACATGCAAGCAAAGCATTTGATGGATAAAGATAATTTGAAGCTATGATATTTTAAATTGTGTTAATCTATTTGGCTTAAGCACTGGATCAGTTTGATTTTTTTTTTTTGGGCCATGTTTAGCTTAAAGGATCCCACCTAATAGGACGAGATTTGTTGTTATTGTTTAGCTTAAGCAATGGATCATTTGGATATGCACACATTTAATACCTTTTTATCATAATGTACTTCGGAATGAATAATGTTTTATCACTTGAATGTTTCAGGAAGTTCAACTTCTAAGGAAAACTCCGCCGAATTCGTTTCAAAACTTAATGGGTAATGTTTTATAATGTTTTTTGTCAATAATCTCAATTTATTTACCATCTTTTTTTGGTAGTAGAGTACTAGTGATATATCATCAGATGAACTATCAATCATGGGCTATGAAATTTTATTGGAATTCACTGGTTAGGATCTATACTGATTAATCTAAACAGCAGAATTTTTGAGGATGAGCCTATTGTTATGACAGATCACATGAAACAAATATTTTATATTTCCAATTTGGTAAGTAAAAATTGGTCTATGGCTTTTCAAAGAAAAAGGGCTATTGATTATGACACCAATTATTCAAATTTTAATCTTTTTGAGAGTCCTTCTTTTTCTTGGTGGTCTACCTAAATTAAATGAAAAAGATGAAGCCGATGATGAACATGACATAAAAAATGATCACCATGTCCTTATACGAAAGTTTTTCAAAAGTTAGTAATTTTGTTTGTAATTATGCTTGCATAGTTGTACAGAGTTATTTCTTGTCATGCTGTAATTATTATCTTATTACTAGTGATTTAATTTATTTTGTAAGCAGAAACATGGGCAGTGGTGTTAATCAGAGAGAGCCTAACAAGACTCGGGATGGGCAGGCTATTACTGACCAGAGGGAGCCTAGGAAGACCCTAAACCAGCAAACTAGTGATGATCAAAATGAGTCTGATAACCAGGTGATGGCACAGAGCTTGGATAGTGTTAATCAGAACAAGCATATGAGCCACTCAACACAGAGGAGGGATAGGAGCCAAATAAGAATGAAAAAGAAGCAAAAACAGTCAAAACCTCCTGATTCTATAACTTTTTATGATGGACCACTAGATCAAGGGACTGATTTAGCTAAGTACAAGTCTGATTTTGCTCATAGAAAATTTTGCCCAGTGGTTTATGTTGATCTGAAATTTTTGAAGGAATCATCTGCACTACAACTAGACCATATGAGCACCTTGAATATTATAAAATTGGTTAAGTATCAACCTCTCTTATAGTCCAGAAGTAGTTAGACACTTTTATTGCAATATGAAAAGTACTGATATGGTGGATGATGAAGGAAATGTAATTCTCTCCTCTATGGAAACTAATGTGAGAGGAAGACCCATCTTTTTGGATCCTCAATTGATCAACACCTACCTTGGAACCCATAATTACCGAGCTGAGAAAGCATACACAAATGAAAAAGTTTATAGAATCTTGAAGCAATCCTCTTACTTCCCTGGAGTTTTGGACTTTAAACCAGGTGAGATGTGTGATTATTATAGGATTATTCACTACATCTATTCAAGAAGCATGGTGAACAAATCCTCTGGTTTCACTCATCTAAACAAAGATGACTATCTACTCCTGGCCTCCATCATTGATAGGACCCAGCCGCAACGTCTGTTAGTTTATTCAAGGAAGAAGCGTTGCAGTTAATTATGTTTTATGTTTTTAGTGTCGGTTACTTTTATGTTTTATGTATTAAGTTTTAATGTTAGTAGATAAGGTTAGTTACTTCCCGTTTCATCTTAAGTGTTAAGTAGTAATTAGCAGTTGAAGTATGATGTATTTATCTCAGACCGAAATGCAGTAATGTTATACAGTATTATTCAGTTAAACTTGTGTCCCCTAGAACTCAGATTCTGGTTCTAGTCTTTTCCCCTCTTCCCTTCTTTCGTTCCTTCTCTTCTATCTATCCCTCTAATTTGTCTCTTCCTTATCTTGTCTTTTCCTTTTCTACTTCTTTCCCGATAAACTGATTCATGAACCTATCAATCATCAACAAGAGTACAATCAGATGAGAATGTTTCTTGATCATAAGTCAAAGAGTACACCAATTCCCTATCCTCAGCTGGTTTCTCATATCCTTAATCTTCACAATGTTCAACACCTAGAACCTGGAGACAAGGAGTGTAAGATTCCTCGATTTGAAGCGGTACATATTCACAGGATGCTCATCGGATTACCTTTCACTGCTACTCAAAAGGGTCTAGCCAAGGATAAAAAAAAAAAAAAAAAAAACAAGTGGCAAGTGCTTCCAAGGTACATGATGAGGCCCAATTCTTTGCTCATGATGGTCCATCATTTCTTAGTGCCTCAATTGAAAACATCTTCAGGACTAAGTTCAAGGCATTTGAGGAAAAGATCTTCAAGACTAGCCAAGATGTTGCTTCACTATGTGATACCAAGATTAATAGCATTGGAACGTTGTTGAACATCTTCAGAGAAGACCTGAATTGTTTGGAATCAAGCTTGTCATCAAAGATTGAGAATTTGGAGAACAAGATCAACAAGCTGGATTCTATTGAACAACTTGTCCTTTCAGTTGCCCAAGGTCCAGCTTTGGCTCCTTCATCCACTTCTTAGCCTACAATTTTCCTTCCAAGATCTCTTTCCCACTACCTCTGAGCCTATCTCATCCGCTCATCTCATGTATCTAAACCCCTTCCAAATTCCACTCTTGTTCCACATCACCCTCCGAGCCACCTTCCATTTCTTTTCCCTCTCCTTCGCAACCTCTCTCTCCTACTCCTTCTGTTGTTCCGCCTCTTTCACTATCCATCATCATTACCACTCCTACTCCTTCCACAGTCTCTGCTCCTACCCATTTTCAGCACCTACCTCTAATCAAACCCTTCCTCCTATCCCTTTGTTCCCTTTTCATGATGATGTCAAAAATGGGGAGAAAAGTGTGGCTGACGAGAGCCAAGAAGTTGATTGATTTTTCTTTACTTGCTTCATTGAAACTAAAATGTATTTTGAAGATAGTTCTTTTTGAAACTAATGCAATTCTATATTTGAATTTACTCTCAAATTTTTTATATCACATTTTACTCTTTGTTTATGTTCTTTATATGTCTTATTGCTTGATTAACTCGGTTTTGCCATCATTGAAAAGGGAAAGAATGTTGGAATAAATGTTTTGATGATGACCTGAGGAATTTGTTTTGTTAAAGTTTTCAAGAGGGAAAACCATAATGGAGGTACTTGTAATTCTTTTCAATTTTCAATTTGGTACTTATGTATTTCTTTTCTTAATTAGATATTTAATTTTGCTCTATTAACATCATTAACCCTTGTATAGAGACTAAAAATAGTAATAGAACAAAGTTACAAGAGCTTATGTTACTAAAAAAATAAAATTAAATGATTTAATTAAGAGAAAAAACACATAGGTACCTCCAATATTGTTTTCCCTCTTATTAAAAATCAGAAGTGAATTTGGTGATCTCATGATCTTATGTAGGGGGGTCTTCTTGTTGAAGATGCTAAACCTTATGATCTATGCATAGAGAATCCTCTTGGGCGATTAGTAGTACGCCGTGGCATCCGCAATTTCGGGCCAACTGCCCACGACAAACAAATGCAAGATAATCACGTACAAGTGACCGTTGAAAAGGTGATAATTGCATATGCTTCTGTTCCAATCCCTACTGATGAAATGAAAACAGTGGGTGAGGCCGAGAATTCTTTCATCATATGGAGGAAGACTCTTTTGTCGGTGGTTCGACTTACGACAGCTCCAATCACCACCTCAATCACAGGGAATAATTCTCTGTTAAATTATTTGGCTAAAGAGACAAGAATATGAATTACATCACTTGGATTTCAGCTTTTGTTACATCTTGTGGTGGCATTAATTGCTTTTAGTGTTGATTGACATGTGAAATCTCTTCACTGACTTCTTGTTGAAGTCGAGTTTATTCAAAAAGCTAAGATACACTTTTTGGATTGGTGCGTCAGGTGCAATTTGGCGTGTGTTTGATACTCTTGCTTATCAATTATTTGTTTCTTGCATCACTGCTAAGATTCCATGTTTTGTATAGTTGCGTGCAGAATGATCGAGGAAATATTTTTTATTGGCGTAAAATTTTTAAATTTTGGCATAAGACAGATTTTCCACTGGTTATGTGGGTTTATGTGTACATTTGTTGATTATGGTGTCCTACACCCTATTTTCTCTCTCACTTTTTCCTCCCCTTCCCCTTCCCCCATCTGAGTAACAGAAAACCTATTTTCTCTCTTATTTCCTTTCATAGTTTTCTCTCCTACCTAATTTTCTTTTCATCCAAACATAACATAAGAGTTGAGATGCTAAGTGAAATGTTAATTATCTAATACTACCTCCGGTCCTAATTATAAGACTCAGTTGACTAATTTGAAGAGATTAAGGAAAGAAGTTAAGTTAGTTATTTGTAATAAATAGGTGTTGTCTTTCCTAAAATATCCTTACTAATCAACTATATTAGCTAGGACTACAATTATTAGAAGGATTATCTTGAAAAAAATACATAAATATGAGAGACAAAGTGGATTGGGGTCTTATATTTAGGACCAAAATAAAAGTCAAACAGGGTCTTATATTAAGGACCGGAGGTAGTATTATCTTTGATTTTTAATGTAACATTAACTTTACAAAGTAAATCTTATATTAAGAACTGAAAATAGTATTTAAAATTTACGTTGATGTTTCTCCTGGGATTTTTTGTTGTGTAATAATACATGCATGTACTTAGTATAATTTGTACTACCTTCGGTCTTTAATATAAGAACTCATTTAATTTTTATTTTGATCCTAAATATAAGAATCTAATTCACCTTGTTTCTCATATTTATTCATTTTTTCCCGAGGTAGTCATTATAATAATAGTAATTCTAACTAATATAATTTATTAGCAAGGATATTTTAAAAAACACAATGCCTATTTATTACAAATAACTAACTTAACAAGATTCTTTAATCTAATCAAATTAGTCTTATATTAAGGATCGAATGTCGTATTATACTACCTCCGATCCTGATTATAAGAGCCAGTTGACTAATTTGAGGAGATTAAGGAAATAAGTTAAATTAGTTATTTACAATAAATAAGTGTTGTTTTTCCTAAAATATCCTTACTAATCAAGTGTATTGGTTAAAACTACAATTATTAGAAGGACTACCTTAGAAAAAAATATATAAATATGAGAGACAAAGTGGATTGGGGTCTTATATTTAGGACCAAAATAAAAGTCAAACAATGTCTTATATTAAGGACCGGAAGTAGTATATAAAAATCCTGATTAATCGTATTACTCATAAACTATAAATAATATAATTCAATTTTTAAATTCTTCCATAGTTAAAGTTCACATTTATATGACTCGTTTTAAATATTGCCATACCATACTCTTTAAGCAGAGTATTGTCGTCCTTGGCTTCTTGGCCCTTTACTAGAAATTAACTGCCAGTTTATTTAAAATTAAGAGAAAATTTATTTTTTAATTGATTAAATATAAGGAAGTTGTTCGAAGTCATTGAGCTAATCTCCTCTATATGAATCTAAAAACTAATTGATGAAAATATCAAAAGATGCAATTTAGACGAGATATTGAGTTCTGTATGTATGATTGTACAGGTTGGCCATCTGAAAAACACAAAAACAAATAGGACACGGATCATCCATGATTAGAAAACTTGATGTAATGAATGTAAGAAATTTAATGTAATATGTTCATTATACAAATTAGTTAAAAGGACTTTAAATTTAGGACCACACCAAGGTTTTTTTTTCCTTCAAATTATTCTCATCTTTTACACATAGTAAAAAGAAATTTTTATCAATCGTTATAATTTGTGATGCAAATGATTAAATGATACATCTTGAAAAATTCAACATAACTTGTTTTTAAGAAATAATTGATATAACTATTTTCTTAATCTTTATATGTAGGACTGGATGAAGTATTTTAATTTCTATGCCATGAAATAATAATTTAATTGTCTAAAAGATTACATTTGTCATTAGGACCAAATGCATGATAAGTCAATTAAAATTTTTTTTCTGTTGCATCCAACTTGCAATTTTCTTGGACCATAAGAACCTACCTAGGTTTATGACGGTCAAAAGCTGTATGTTGATATAGTATAGTAAAGCTTAGCCTTCTGCCAATTGAAGTAGTGTTGAGCATTAAATATGGATATTTCTAATAATAATTTGAATCCTAATTTATTATGTTGTGAAAAACTAGTCATTTCTGTTAAATTCAATTCTTATTAACTTTGTGTATCTAGGCTTGATACTAGTACTTTCTGTTCTCTTTCTTTGATGACAAGTGCCATTAATTACTTTCTGTTGACGAAAGTATATATCAGAATGCAAGAAGACACCTGACTTATTTAGGGGGTTTTCATCATCTGATTCTTAAAAAAAAAAAAATTCAAAAATGGGATCTTCTTAACCCCTCCAAAAAAAAAACGGATCTTCTTCAACCCATAACACCCATGCTTTTGTGGTCTCTGCATCTTGCTCAGAAGTTGCAGGTATACTTCCAATATAAGAACACATGTGCTTGGACCGAAGATCATCTACAGAATAATTAAATCCATTTTCTGGCCTCAGGTTATTACATTTTACCATTTCTGCATGTTTATATTACGCCCATTTTCTTCTCCAAACATTTTTTAAAACTTACTGCCATATAAATGCTAAAAATGTACATTAAAACTTAAATCGCATGTTACCAATGTATTAAGAATATATAATAATGTGACTCATATCTTTATTTTGGCAGTATTTATTTCTTGTTTATGCCCAATTCTAGCAACTTAGTGCTATTAGATTCATATGCTCCTTGGACCAAAAAAAAAAGATTCATATGCTCCAAAGCTAGAGTTCCCATTGTTTTAGAATATATTCCTTGTTTAAATTATTAAACATATATTTTTTTAAGCCGCAAGCTCGCAAGCTGGGGGTGCAGCTCAAATGGTAGAGCGCTTGCTTTGCATGCGAGAGGTGCCGGGTTCGATCCCCTGTATCTCCACAGTATTTGGTTCCTTTTTTCCTTTTGGTGTTTCCTCTCCTGGCAGGATAGGTGAGCGAGTCCCTGGCGTCGTTCAAAGAGATGAATGGCTTCATCTGGTAGAGAATTTTAGATGACCTTTTGGGCTTAAGGTGCTGAGCCAGCCGGACAAGTTTTCTTGGGTCTTCTTACACATTTTGAGATGCTGTGTTTGCTTTAACGGAAGGTAGAGGAGAATATTGCGCAAAGTTTAGGTGCGTTCAATGGTATCTCATCCTAGCGTTTCATTTTTATTTGAGTAATTTTGGGATGAGACAAAATTGTTTTGAAATGGCACTGGACGTGAGACAAGAATGTTCCGTCCAGATATATTATTTTTCTTTTTAATTTTTATAAATTTATTTAATAATACTTATCAATTTGTTATTTTTGTTATTCGGTTACAAGCTGTTCTATACTAGTATTTGTTATATGATGTTCTTTTTAATGAACATTTTAAGTTTGCTTATTTTTTGTTTTTCAATATTACCCAATACAAATTAGTTAAGTAGCTACTCTAATAAGGATAACAGAAAAAAATTAATTATAAATAACTCTTTTAACTTTTTTTTTTTTTAAGTTCTATAAGTTAGTTAAAGTCATTTTATATTTAAAATCCTAAAGAGCATTTTTTTCCCCCTCAAATCATCCCTATCAATTACATATACTAAAAGAAAATATTCATCACAAGGGTAATTTAGAATATAAATGATTAAATAAAGTGTTTTAAACAAATATATATTTTTTACAAATAACCAATTTCTTGATTTTTATAAATTAATTATTTAGTTCTTACATGTAAGATTGGATGGAGTATTTTAATTGTATAAAAAAAAAAGTAATTGAACTATTGGGCTGCAAAGTTACATTTCCTATCAAAACTAAATACATCAGACATGACATGTCAATTAAATTTTTTTTATCTCAAGAGATATTTACATTTAATATTTGATAATATTTCCAATAAAAATATATGTGTGAAGAAATTAAATTTCTTTATTTTTTGAACGATGATGAGACCATATAAATTATAAAGAATACGATCAGTTTTTAATATGCACTACTTGAAATAATTTTGATGAAAATTGAGAAACTCAATGAATTCGACATTTTATTAAGGTGTTTGTGCTTAACAGCGTTGCGAAAATAATTTTACACTATAGAGGAATGGTTTTTTTTTTCGGGAATGATGAACTTTTCCTAAAAACTAACATTTGGTTTTTCTTTAATTAGCAAAATTAACGCTACAAGTTTTTTAAATTCCGTCCAATATCAACTATAAACTCATTTACCGTCTCGAATCACCAATCACCACATATAAAACTACAAAATAAAGAGCATCAAACGCTTCTTATTTCTTATTCATATACAATAAATATAAAAAATCATACTATATGAGTAATTCATGCGTACTCCCACATATCTCAACTTTCCAATGTACACAAATCAGCTAAAATCCTCACTGTAAATCAACAAGATATCCCTAACTGTGTATCAAACGAATCATCATCAATCAAACTAGACACAAATAGGAGGAGACATTAATGGATCCGCATGCCTAGTTCTTCAAAATAGCCAGCATTGAGAGGATGACGGAGGCGCCGATGAGGGCGATGGAGCTGGAAACAGATCCGGCAGCTCCAACATCGGGAGCTGGAGTCGGCGAGGGCGTGCTGACGTCCTAAGCAAAAGCGGCGGCGGAGAAGAGAGCCACGGCGACGACAACAGCTAAGGCCTTGAATGTGCTGATTGGTGCCAAACCCTCGTGACTCTCTTTTCCTTTTAACCCGAGCTCCTAGCTTGCTCCGTCTCTGCTCGGCTCGAGAACGTCCGTCGGTGGTCGCGTCTGAGAAGCTCGTCGCTGGTGACCGTGAGCTCCGTCCGGTCATCATCGCGAGGTCAGCTGTTGGGGTGAGGTGTCCGTGGCTTGGTGGATGCCGTTCGTTCATCACAAGTCGGAGCTGCTCTCACCGTCTGCAACCGACGTCGCCGGCGTCTGCCTCTGCGTTTGAGCCGTGCGTGGAGATCTTGGCTTCCCAGTGCAATATACCGTTGGATCTACCTCTGGCAGCTTGGATCTACTGCAGGTTGGCCGGTTATATGTCGCTTTTCCGGTTTGATCCCCGGTCGTCCTTGAATTTGTTGTCCTCCCTGAATTTCCTGTCGTCCTTGAATTTCCTATCGTGCTTGAATTCAGATTTGTTAATGATTGCTGCATGTTGAGGACCGACTGGTTGTGACACCGAAACAGGGACCGAATGTAGCATAAAATTTCTAGTTGCATATCGATTTTCTTCCTCTGTTTTCCAAGGCTGAAACAACGATTAATGGTTCAAGGAAACGGCGTATAGGATTCTCTTGATTTTTATGGTTATAGGATTCAAGAAATTGTTGCGTATATACGTTGTTAATGGCGAGATATGTAACTCTGGAATTGTAATTTTCAGAATTACAATGGTTGTTGTTTTGCATGTCCTTAGCTTCGGTCTCTTGATTTTTATGGTTATAGGATTTGATCTCTATGAGGGTAAGGTAGAAGAGAATGAGGTGGTAACATGGTGTATATATGTGTATATATGTGTGTCCGAATGGTTCATTTGATAAAGCTAATTAACGGAGTTGATAGAGCAAAGTAATAAGACACTAATTTGTACTATACAAAGAAATTAAGGACTATGTGGATAATTACTTAAAAATCATTTGGAATTAATTTGGGGAAGTCTCAATCAAAATAAATTTAATGTTGTTCTTTCTCCTGTTATATTCTCTTACTTCTCTCTAATATGATATTTATTTAACTAATTTAATTATATTAAAAAAGTTAGGTAAATTAGTTAATTATGATAAATATAACATATTTTTGTAAATAATCTTGTTCATCATTCTTAATTTGGTTTTTATTTTACTCCTACACAGTTAAATTAGGATAAAAATTAATCAATGTAATGTAGTTTAGGTTCAATTTATATGATATATTGAAAATTTAATTTTAAAATGTTCACAATCAATTACCACCGGAAAATAGTGGACATTGACATTGTGATTATATAATTAAAATGTGTTACTTGGTGATATATGTTTGTTTGGTTACAACATATGTGTTATATAATACAGTTTTTATTATTACATATTTAGGACTTTGGTTGATTCAGTTACTTTATCTCGATCAAAGGACGTAGAGAAATGGATAATGACAGGGGAAAAGCGACATGGGATCATTACACGACAAAAATTCTAATCGATGTTTGTGCCGAGCAAATAGTGCACAAAGAAAGACAAGGAACATCATTTACAAGACCTGGTTGGGCGAAAATTGAAAAGAATTTTCGGGAAAGGAGCGGGAAAATTATGACAGAAGGCAACTGAAGAACAGATTTGATGTATTGAGAAAAGATTGGAAGTTGTGGGAAAAACTGATGTCTGGGGAGACTGGCATTGGTTATGATGCAGCCACAAATAGGGTGTTGGCCTCTGATGAGTGGTGGCAACGAAAAATACTGGTAACTATTTGTGTTAGTTGAGTTTTAATTTTGAATATCAGAAGGAACATCGCTTAATTATGCCTAATTATGTTCATGTAGGTGGACCCTAATTTCAAGAAATTTAGACATCAGGGGTTGATGTTTGCATCAGATTGATGAAAATATTCAGAGATGTTGTGGCTTTGGGAGAGTATGCGTACGCACCATCAGCTCACAGCCTCAGCCAGCGTTTGCTCCACAGCCTGACATAGAAGAGGAGGAGGATGTTTATAGAGTCGGGCTAGACCAACAAGAAGGGTCAGGGGATAGTGAGGATGAAAACTTTGGTGTGGACCCAACAGCCAGTGTAGGGTTCACAAATGACTTCGCTGCTTGCAACATAAACACCCCCGCAAGTACTGGACCAAGTGGCTCAGGAAGCTATGGAAAGAGAAAGAGGGGTGAGACATCAGATGCAAAGAAGAAGAAGAAAGTTGCTGCATCTACATTAATTTCTGATAGCCTGAGTGTCATAGCAGCTGCTTCTGACAAGCGAGCAGCAGCATTGGTTGAAGATCCCCAAGTAGTTGATAAGGTTTTGGCACACCTGACTACCGTTGAGGAGCTTAATGATGACAATCAACTATATTATGCATGTGCCAAGATGCTTACGCGGTTGAGATGGGCTAGGCGAGCCTATTTGGGGTTTATGCATGATAGAAGCAAGTTGTTGAGGTGGTTGATACCGGCAGCACAAGACCCAGACACATGGAAGTGACCTGCAGAATAGGATTTAGTTTAGGACTTAGCTGTTTAACTATTGTTATTGCACTTGTTAACCTGAACTACCTGCTGTTTTAACCTAAACTGATGTGGCATGTTGTAGGAACTTTATTAATCATTATGTTTTAACTTAAACTGATGTGGCATGTTGTAGGAACTTTATTAATCATTATGTAATATATTTACGCTAATTTCTACTTGTCATCTATGCGTTTGGTTTTTCTGTTTGCAGTATGAAAATTATTTACACTTTGTTTAGTGTAATCCTTATAATGCTTACATTTTGTTTTCACCATAATTACAGGGTTAATTCCAGAAATGGCTAATTGGAACGATGATTCACCATGGAATGAAGATACTTTATGGAATTGGAATAACGATTCACAGCCAAATGAAGATGACCATTCAACCATAATTAATGAGGAATTAACACAATATGAAGCAGTAGGTGCATTGGTTGGTCATTATTGTGAAATGTACATGTTTAAACAACCGTGCAGAACTAGTGAGCAGACAGGAAATTTATGGGTACAAGGCATTATGAATGGGCATGATGATCGATGTCATGAAATGTTTAGAATGGATAAAGATGTTTTCCACCTCTTATGTACTAAATTGGTGGAACATGGTTTACAAAAGTCTAAGTACGTAGGAATTGAAGAAATGGTTGCGATGTTTTTAAACACGGTTGCACATGGACAATGCAATAGAATGATCCAGGAACGATTTCAACGATCAGGGGAAACTGTAAGTAGGCACTTTCATAATGTACTGCAAGCTTGTCTTAGCCTATCGAGTGAACTTATTCGACCCATAGATCCAACATTTCGTGGAACTCATAGAAAAATTGAGAACGATCCACGTTACTACCCATTTTTTAAGGACACAATCGAAGCAATTGATGGCACTCATATACAGTGTGTTGTCCCCGCTGCAAAACGAGACAAATTTATTGGCAGAAAGGGATATCCATCACAAAATGTCATGGCTGTATGTGACTGGGATATGTGTTTCACTTTTGTCTTGGCAGGATGGGAGGGATCTGCACATGATGCTCGTATATTTGATAGTGCTATTACAAATTCATCTCTTAATTTCCCTCATCCACCTCCAGGTATATGTTTACGTGTTCCAATCATGCATGTTTTTTTAATTATTTCATACTTTTATTCATTTCACAATCTCTCAAATTGTTTCATGAATCATTAGGGAAATATTACTTGGTTGATGCGGGATATCCAACACCAAATGGATATCTAGGTCCATACAGATCTGAGCGCTACCACCTTCCAGACTTTCGACGACAAGTAGGATTCCGAAATAGCAACGAAGCCTTTAATTATTATCATTCCAGTTTAAGGTGCACAATAGAAAGAACATTCAGTGTTTGGAAGAATAGATTTCAAGTCCTACGAAATATGCGCAGTTACGACTTCCAAACACAAGTGTATCTGGTTTGTGCAACAATGGCCATTCATAACCTTATAAGGAGACATTCGAGCTCCGACTTGTTTTTTGAATAAGCTGAAAATGGTAATAATGTGGGCGAACATGATCAGGCTGAAGCTAGTCAACCATCATCTTCAAATGTTACATCACAGTCTTCATCGCATATGAATCGCGTCCGTG
This sequence comes from Neltuma alba, assembly GCF_004799145.2. Taxonomy (NCBI): domain Eukaryota; kingdom Viridiplantae; phylum Streptophyta; class Magnoliopsida; order Fabales; family Fabaceae; genus Neltuma; species Neltuma alba. Next base: position 304,848 of record NW_021633845.1, read on the forward strand.
ATGCAATCAGAGACCAAATTATCCATAGCTTATCTATTGATTAGTTATGTAATATTATTTAGTTTCACTTTATTGCAATACTGTAAATTGGAGTTAAAAACATGTTTACCCATTCAAATTATGTTTCGTTTTATATTTGCAATTTTTTTTTTCATTTCTCTTATGTTTTCAAATTTAATTCCCTCGATCAATTTCACTTCTTCATATCAAATTAACAATAATTCACTGTATTATATCAATTCATTTTTTTTCATGTTTCACATTATATTTAAAATATTTGTTATGATTTTTTTGAAATTTTAAAATTTAATTCACTCATTAATTTGACTTCTTCATAATAAATTATTTTAATTTCATTGTATTATGTCAAATCATTTTTTTTTAATCATATTTCATTATTTATTAACACTTATACCCATTTTAGTCATTTTATAACCAAACTCACTTTTACTCAACTATAATCCAAACACCTTTTTACCAATCTCACTTCTGCAAATTAGCTTTTCTGAACTCCAATCTAAACACAATTCAGCTTATCCAATTTAGCTTTTACCAACTTCACTTCTCCATAAGCTACTTTTCCTATAAGTTGCTTTTCCAATCGCTCATCCAAACGGACCCAAGAAATCGATTCTTTTACCCGGTTCATCTTGTTCCCAGGGACTGTTTCGTTTCGGACTGGGTGAAGAAAGGCGGAAATGTAGTGGCCTGTTCGACTTTTCCCTGCAATATTTTAAAAAAAAGAGCAAAGGGAAAAAAAAAGAAGCTCGAGTGAAGACGCAACAGGGAGAAGACGAAAAGCGTTAGAGGGCGAAAATAGTGAGAAGTTCAGACGAAACGAGGTAAGAGTAAAATGCATGTAACGGTCTTGGGTTGCCTTCTGGTTCCGATTTCAACATTCAAGGTTTCCCTCGACGATTCATGCACGTTTTCGGTTTTGTTCATTTCACTCTCTCATTCTCTCTGAGATACAAACATTTGTTTGAGGATTGAGTAATAATTGTTTTTTCCCCCATTGCTGCTACGATCAGTTCTATTTTCACTCATAGAAGAAAGGCATTGACTTTCCAGATTATTAGTTTTTATTTGGTGAACTAGGGCGCTTGTGGGTTTCAAAACCATTTTTCAGGTTATGCTTGTTTAAACTTAAGATAAAGGATGAACTAAGGACTGATTCCAAATACAGCCACAGAATTTAGAGTGATGCTGAAACATTTATAGTCATTAGTGATATATCAGCTTGTTTAAAATGCCTTAAGATGGTTGATGACGATATTGTCAGTGCGCTTGGTCTACTTCTGCTATACGTGGATATAATCTTGAATTGATCTTCTATCTTGTATGTCTTTGTCAAACATCCTCTTTGTATGGCTAACGGATTCAAAAGCCACAGTAAGGAGACATAATAATCACCGTGATTTTCTCCTTTTGCTTTCTCATCCTTGCAGAAGAAGCAGCCCAGAAATCACAGTAAGAAGCCTTAAGCAGTCATGAAATTGGAGCAACAAGACGATACCCTCAGTGTAAGAGAAAATCCTAATTCCACTGTATTTGTTTCCGAAAGGAAATTTTACTTGTTCAAAAGGAGGGATCAAGAAGACTGGGCTTCTCTGTATAATTGATTTTCAAAAAGTTATCGTGTTTGTTTCCATTGCAGGTTGAACCTTGTGATGTATGTGGTGCTCTTGGGGCCAGAATCTATTGCTACGTGCTCCAAATGCAATGTAGCTCGCGAACATATGTATTGATCTCTCACCTTTGCCCCTTTCTATTTTTCAACATCAGTGGTTTGTATTTGTGTATGGTTTTCATTTCTAAGAGAAGGATGATTGCGTTAGCCACTTCCTTTTATAAGCCTGATGTGTGCAGTCATCCATCAAATGTCTTTAGTTGGCTTGATTTTCAATTGCTGTTGTGCTGTTTTTTAAAAAAAAAAAAATCCTTTTCTCCATTTTACTTGTGCAGTAATTTTGCAGAGCAAGTTAAAGAGCCAGATCTCATATTTGACATTTATAATCAATTTTCTAGATGTTATTACATAATTGGTCGCCTGATTGTCTTGCGATCATTTCAATGGCTTCATGAATTGTATTTTTGGGGCTAAATAGATCTCATTCTTAATTAATGCTATTCTCTCTGTTTGCAGTTATTGTATGCGAATTTCTGTCCGAAAAGCTCTTGATGATTGGATTTGTGAAACTTGCCATTATACAAATTCATTAAACATGAAGATCTCAAGAGGCCCTGGATTTGATGCTTCTAATAATATAACTGAACCTGAGATAACGCCTTCAACCAGTGGAGTTCAAATGACTAAAGAACATGGCTCTCATTCATTGGCAAGAGGTACTCTCTGTCTCTAGCTCCTCCCCTCTTCTCCCTGAAAATATGGAAACTTGGGCACGCACATGGAAGACATTTGATGGAAAGATAATCTGATGCTTTGTGATATTTTAAATTGTTATATTAATCTATTTATCTTAAACACTGGATTAGTTTGATAGGTGTTTTTTTTTTTTGAGGTCATGTTTAGCTTAAGCAATCTCATGTAGTGGGATAAGACTTGTTGTTATTTAGCTTAAGCTATGGATCATTTGGACCCGCACACATTTTAAACATGTTTATCATAATTTGCTTTGGAATGAGTAATGTTCTATCATTTGAATATTTCAGGAGGTTCAACTTCTAGGGAAAACTCTGCTGAATTCGTTTCAAAACTTGATGGGTAATATTCTTTCATGTTCTTTTTTTTTTTTTTTTTTTTTTTTTGTTGGGCTAAGAATTTCAATCTACTTACCTATCTCACCTTATTTTCTCAACAGGCACATGGAGGGTTCTAGTGGGAATAACATGAAGGGCATATCGAGTAGGAAAAGGGGTAGAGGCATAATTAAGTTCACAAAGCTGGGTGCACATCATGGTGCTACTGACAGGATGCATGTGGAATTTGATGATGGCAAGAATCCCCTTGGTGCAGAGGGGGGTAGATTCATTAGCTATATAGGCTTTATAGCCCAAAGTAAAGTTGGCATTTTGTTCCCTAATTGGAAGTCAGTACCAGAAACTACAAGGGACACGGTTTGGAAAGATATTTTGGCATACAGTTTTCTTCTCCTTTTCTTTTAAATGTTGTTTTAAATATAATTATTATTGGTACTTTTAATTTATTCAAATGCATGCAGCATACTTATGATGTCCCTCCCACCCATGAGATGAAGAAGCATTGGTTGCAGCAAGTACATGGGCGATGGAAAGATTTTAAGACAATACTCACCAGAGTATACATTCAAGGTGCTAAGAACAATGAGGATCCACGTTTAAAATGCCCATTTCTTGATCAAGAGACCTGGAGAAAGTTTGTGGAGTCACGTCAAGACCCTGAATTTCAAGTAAATTTCTTTAATCATCATTTTAGTTTACAGACAATTTATTTTGATTTATTTTATTTCATTGACTTAGTTTGCTTTGTTTTATTTTTACAGAAATTAAGTGTTGTAAATAAAGAGAGGCAGTCTAAAAATTTATATCAGCGTTGTATGTCTCGTGGGGGTTATAAGAAAGTAGAGCAGAATATCATGCAAGCTAATTTGAAGACAACGCAGGAAGTTGCAAAATCAAATCCTGGCATCATTGTTCAGGCCCCATCTCGTGCAACTCGCCACCAAAAATGGAAGGAAGGGAGGATAAAGAAAGGCCAATATATAAATCCAAAGGTTGCTGAGATTGCTGGAAAAATTGTAAGCAATCAAATTTAAATAAATTGAAGTTATGTTCATGTCTGCTTAAGATTATATTTATTGCTTGTATGTTACAGGATGCACTTGAGAAGCAAAGTAGTCAAGGTTCCTTCACTCAAAAGGGGAGAATGGACATCTTGGCAACAGCAATTGGGAAGCTGGATCACCTTGGTCGTGTTAGAGAGGTAGGAAAAACGATTGGTCTCATTCAATACTTTGGGCCAACTTCACGAAGCTCTCCAGCAAATGTATCTAAAGAGGAGATTACGGCCATGGTTCGAGAACAGATTCGTAAAGCGCTTCAGGAAATTTGTCAATCAACTCGAAATGAGATTATTGCTGAGCTTCATGATGAGATGAGAACTATGGTCTCTAACCTCTCTAACCTCCAACATGCTCAGACTCAACAAAAAAATTGTACATATCAGGTCTGTCATTAATTTCTGTTAAATTAGTATGGAGTTGATGTTTCCTTCATTTAGTTTAATTCTTCCGTTTCTTTCACCTAGGCTTCCCAAAGCATTTAAAGCACCAAAGATATTTATAATCCAGATGAGGCGTTGGCACCGCATGACCTTAGTCCCAAGGCAGAGGATGGAGATATGGATATTCTAGAGCCTCCACCTTCATTTGTTGATGTTGGACTCGGAGTTCAACCATCCTGCTACCTGTTCAGATTTTCCTAATTTGGCTGCTAATGATTTCTAAGGTGATATATGATTGAATATTTGCAGATTGGACTTCGGATGTATATTGTATTATGGGGAATGCACTATGACCATGCATAAGGATTGATACTGCTTTGGCGTTATTATTTTGCTAGTGAATCTGATTTGAGTGAATTTGATTTGATAGGTCTAAATTTACACACGTATTTTCAATGATATGAATCCATTACAGGGGATGACTTTGTCATAGAGGTTGATTAGTTCTGAGCCATCTGATGCTGACATTTCATTTTTAACTTGACTATATGTATAACAACTTATTGCTTGTAATCTAAGACACATTTAGTTTTGAATAGCTGGATCTATCTGAGATCATACGATTAACAGGTTCTGAATGGTTTAGGGTGGTTTGACATTGAAGATTTTGATGGTCAATACATGGGCATGGGAATATGGGATCTCTGCAGACAAGTTTGCTTGTTTGAGGTTGGTTTGATCCTCATATGACTTCATTGACGTTGGTTGGTTCAAGGTTGTTTTTCACTGAAGATTTTGGGGAATCTAACAATGAAGGGTGCAACCTTATGATTCTGCATTCTAATTTTGAACAAGGTTCCATTTCTAATGTGCGTGTCATTCAATTCTTCGTTGAAATAAAGAGAAAAAGAAATGAAATCTACCTTTATTCTTGTGAGTTCAAAATAGGTTAGGTTTATGTCTCTTATTCTTTCTTATTCCGATTCAATGTATCTTCGAATGTAGATTTATCAGAAGATCATCCTCTGCTTAGTTTAGAATTTTCCTTGTGGCATAACAGCACATTTTGGAAAAATTGTAGTAATGAAGTTTCTTGTTCTACTTTATGATAGTTAATTGTACACTGCTGGTGTGGAAAATGAGTTGCCATGTACTCTCTATATTTTACTAGTAACAGCGTACTCATTAGAGGAATTTGGCAATGCTACTTAGGTTTCAATTTCAAATCCTCAATATGCGCAAATTTTATGCCCAATGAGCTACTGAAAATTGAGCCGGCTTATTGAATCGGGTAATCAACCCAATCACAATTAAAATAATATGATTTGATTAAAATATACAAACATATCCATTTATAATCGTGAAAACTAAGGCCTTAAATTAAAAATGCAAGACCAAGAAATTGAAAAAGGTCCATTCACCGATAAATGCGAGAGGGTCTTGTACCACACCATCAACTCTAAAGCAAGTAATTAAATTGGCAATTCAATTTCTGCTCTAAATGTTGTGCTCAAGTAGTTTTAGATTTCAATATTTTTGGAATTGGTCTATGCCGATAGAGGGGGGGGGGGAATATCCTTGCAATTCCACCAATTCTACCAAATCTCAGTGATTCGAACATCTTGGGCATTCAACTATTGACAAACTTCCTAAACACGAAACTACACATAAGCAAGGGGGAAAAGGAATGCAGCAGCCATTCGCAACTAAAAAACCACAAAATTCAAAAAGCTAATACCAGAGGTATATGATTGAGCCAGAAAGATGAAAAGAAAAGGGGCGTTCATCTCTTGATGGATCGGACAAGATTAATGGAAGCAAGGTTTCGCATGTGATCGAGAAAATCAAAGAACGAGAGCGATTGCGAAGATGTTAATGCGCCCATGGAATCAATTGTTGGACCCAGTTGAATTGAAGAACGAGCAGCATATTAGAGTTAGATCAATGCAGAGCCCTAGGCAATACGATGAACATTAGGCATTGCGCACCCACCAGTCCAGCGTATTAATTTATACACAAACTGGTAGTTCGGTCCAAAACCCGTCAGAAGGGTACGTGGTTCTCGCTTTGTATTTTTGTAGAAGTTATATAAATTAAACTCAATTCATGTGTATCCAGTATAACTGCCTATACTCACTGTTTTTATGGGATTCTCGGCTAACACTTCCTCAGGTTCTTATTATAAGTCACAAGACAACAATTAATAGATACTTTTAGTCTTTTTCACAAGGCATTTGCTTAGTTTCAAGTAGTATTGAATTTTTTTTCTATATATGTCCATAATAAGAAGGGCAATGAGATAATAAAAATTAATACGATATCGGAACTCAATATGTCACTGTGTTTCTATTTATAAGTCATTTATAGTTATAGCAAAAAGGTTTGTTCTTAATTAATGAACTTTTTTCACCTTTACTTCTGTTGACTAACAAATACTGAGAAAAATAAAATATATGAGTGAGAGAAACTATGAAATATATTTTTAATACATTTTCTGGTATGTGAGAATTAGGGTAATATTAAAATTCACTTGAGTTTTAATACTTTATGACAAATTCAGTGCTATTAATTTTTTTTATTGGTATGTGAGAAGTATTGAAAATAACTTATAATAGGGACCAAAGGGAGTAGTATTTATCTAACATTAAATAATTATATGTTGTTAATATTAATATTAGCACTCCTCATGTCCTAAACGTAGAGATGAGTTAGGGAGTTGATTTTAATCTTAAATGTAAGACTATAATTCATTTTATTTTTCATATTTATTATTATTTTAGACTAAGCTATTTAACTTATAAACTAACATGTAATATAATATTACGTAGGAGTATTTTAAGAAGATCATGTCATATTTGCTAGAATTAAGTAATTTATTTTTTTTTATCCATCTAAACTAGTTAAGTAACTCTTATGTTAAAGATAGGAGGAATATTAACTTTGAAATAGTTTATAAGAATATCTCAAATGTTAAAAAGCTGCTATATTCACACTTCACAGATATAAAATGTTATGTAATCATGCTTTCCCCTAAAATTTTCCATATTAAATTTTGCCATGTATTTTCTAGTTCTACTTTTTCATTTTATTTCTTAATCAATGGTATTGCAGTGCATGCAAAAGGAAAGGTTGAGTTTTGATGGTTCACATTTGTGTATATAGCACAATCCCCCTATTATTTTTTTATCAGTTCCCCATTATTGTTATATACTCTTCTGCTTTAAATTTAAGAATTAGAAAACTAATTTATAAAAATTAAAAAAATTAATTAAGTTAATTATTTATATAAAATATGTGTTGTTTTTTTAAAGTACTCTTTTAATCATTTGTATTATAAAATAATCCTATTAAAATGCATCCCATAAACACGTGCGAGTAAACAGTTTTCCCTTTGTTATTATTTACAAATCATATTTCCAAAACCACTTCAGATTCAATTCACAAACATTTCACATATGTAATTCGGGCTTTCAAAGGCAAGTTCACAAATTCATTCACAAACCAACATTTGAAAATCATCAACAAATACCACTTGAAAATCATCAAAGGCGAGTTCACAAATTCATTCAAAAATCATATTAATGGGCTTTGCATATAGCTATTATAAATTATAATGTCATATTTGGTGCTAATGATGAAAAAGATAGATGGTACATCTATATATGTGTGCCTAATTTATAATTTCTTTTGTTTGTTATTTTGTATCTACATGGTAGAATTTTTGGGTTATGAGCATATGGAAATGGAAATGGAACCCAATTCCATGCTCTGAGTATATTTGGTAGCATGGAATTTGAAAAAATTCCATTTCCATATCCATCAAAATATATGGAAATGATTTCCATGTTAAGACCCCAACATTTCTAATTCCATATCAGTATTTTCATTTTTAGCCTTTGTCTCTTCCCTTTAAGTTGTCGAGCCACCATCTCCCTTGTCCTCCCGCTGCCGACGCAATCCACAGACAACTTGTGCTCACAAATGTGACGGCGATGGTGTTGTCGAGCGGCAACCTGGCGGTGGTGTCCAGCTTCATCTTGGCCTCCTCCCCCATTTTTCAAGGATCTCTAGCTTCATCTTCTCCTCAAATTTAAATTTGCCTTCTTCCCTCATTTCTTTTACTTTTTGAACAAGATTGTGCAACGGCTAATAGCACCCATGTTTTCTTCTCTGTCTTTGTCCCCTTATATCTGGCAACCGTCACCTTTCTCGATGTCGATGACCCCATCTATGATGACACCCTTGTTTTTCCCTACATTTGAACTTCTAAGCTTTCTCTCATGCTTGACAGTATTGATTGTAAATGATGATTTCATCTATTCATTGCATCTTGTTGAAGTTGCTTTGGGATTTTGAATTTTACAACCGATTAAGTATATTTGTAGTCAAATTCAATAGTGCATTAGTATTTGGCAAAAGTTGGCTCGACTTTTTTTTTGTTGCTAAAGCTTAGATATCTTCCTATTTGAGGTAATGCTATTCAAGGCACTATTGGATACTAAACGTGGGCACCTCTCATAGCGAGCAAAAGTTGGCTTAACTTTGATTAAAAAAATAAATGTAGGAAAAATAATACAAGATTCCTATCTTAGAAACATCATTTGAATGCTCATTTGGTGGAAACTTAGAAAACAAGAAATTCATATTGCTTCTAAAGGTGACAGTGGTTGACGAGTGATATGTAGGATGTCGATTTTGAAAGTTGATAATGTCCTTGGACTGTGTGATTATTTTGGGTTTGATTTATGTTGCTGGATTTTCTGGATTTTTCTTAGTGATGCTGCTTTGATTTATCTTGTCAATGAAGAAGAATGGTTTTTTATGAATGTTTATTGGGCAGGAGTTTTGTAGGAGGGCATTTTAGTATTTTATACAAAAATCCCATGTGTATGCAAACACAATTTTAAACTCTATTTTCATCTCCATATCCATTTCTATTTCCGTCACTACGAAAAACAGCAAATTAGTGACAAAATTTAGGGAGGAAATTTCTGTGACTAATCAAAATTAGTGGCAGAGAAAATTCTATTGCTAATTCCACTGTTACTAATTATTTAGTGACGCAATTCAAAATTCCGTTACTAATTAGCAACAGACTACTACCATATTATCAATAAAAATTGATGATGTAAAATTTTTGTCATTAATATATCACTAATTAGAAACGGATATCTCATGAAAATTCTGTCACAAAATAATGACAAATTTGTAATAAAATCCTGTCACAAATTAGTGATGGGAATTTATTTATCTAATCAAAGTTGCTAAATTTATTAGTGACCAAAATTTATTTGTTTAATGAAAGTTGCTAAATTTATTTGTTCTGTAAATTTAAAATACCACATGACAGCCATCACGTCATCATTACCCTCCACTTCACCTGCTTTAGAACCTCTCCTCTTCCTTTTCAATCCTCTTCCTTCCTCTTTCTTTTCTAAGCATTAGTTTAGCATACTTCAATAGTTAATCATTAATATTTTTATTCAAATATTAAATCAAATAATAATTATATTATATTTATTATTTATTTTTTGTTTATAATATTTGTATTTTTTATCTATATAATATATTTTGTGAGTGGAGTTAGGGATGGATTAGTAACAGAAATTAATGATGAGAAAATTCTGTCACTAATTCTTTTACAATAGAATTAATGACATATTAGTAACAGAATTTAAGAATAGATTAAATTTTCATCACTAAATTCTGTCACTAATTTTAGGAACGGAATTTGTTACAGATTAGCGATAGATTAATGAAGGAATAAAATTTGGTCGCTAAATTCCATCACTAATGCCTTTTTTTTTTTTGTGGTGCACATCTATGTCCATTTTCATTTCCATCAAAATCAATTCGAGCATACTAAACGACCCATTAGTGCTTGCCCATCATTTTAACATTTTAGGTGAGAGATCAAGTAGAAGTCAAGAGAATGCATTAAAGGAGGGAATCTTGAAGGCTTTATTATGCTCCTTGAGCACAAGTTGTGTTCATTTACATTTGATTGCTATGGTACTAAAATTGTATTTTATTTTATAAAATGTTTCGGCTTGAGTAACTGTTTGAGATTAATCCTTTGAGATAACAATTGCGTTAGGAAGGTTTTGTTTGGGCTTTGCATGGCTCTGGGACGAAGTTCTTAAGCCCTTATATGGTGTAATTAATTGGACACTAAGTATCCAAGTTGCGTGGTTGGGGTGTCATACAAAATGTTAGTACCTATAACTTTAGAAGGACATGAAATTGAGTTTAATGGTGTGACCTTCATCAATGTCGTTAAGTATATAGAGACCAAAATTAAAACTCATTAAAAATATAAGGATCAAAACCAAAACTTGTTAAAAGTATAAGGATAAGAATCAAAACGTGTTAAAAGTATAGATAAAAAAGGCAACTTAAATGCATGATGAGGGGTGCGCACGAGAGAAGATGGGATTGGCATACCCCCATCCCATGTCCCATCTTGAAAACTCTCATAAAATGGAATTCTCGTCTTGTATCCCATCCCATCTTGAAAGTTTCTTGGTCTTAATTGAGATAGGGACAAGACTAGGACAAATTAGGACGTCCTGTAAAAAAAGAAAAAAAAAGGCCCATCTAAACAACATTTAGGATAGAAGAAGCAAAGATAGAAATTAATTCTTTTCGGTACAAATCATTATATTAGATTGAAGCTTCATTTACACCAACTATAAAAAACAAATATAAAGCATAAGAAAATCAAAATCAGACTTACTCATATCCTTTTCTCTCACTTCATGGTCATCACTCTTCACCCTAATCCTCTTCTTCCCTTTTCTTTTCTATTATTTTATTCACCTTGATCTTTTACCTACGCCCTTCTCCTTTTGAAATCACCCAGGTTCAAAATTGTAGGTTCTTTTTGAGCATTGCATCAATGATGTTCTCCTTCTAAAATCACCCTTATCTAGATGAGTTTTCAAATTGAGAAGAGAGGGAGGAGAAATGTACCTAACAATGCTAGAAGAGTGAAGGCGATAGGTGATGAGCAAGCGGCCAATCATGATGAGTGATTGATGGGGAAAATGAGCAGGAGGTGAAACATACTTCCTTTCAACCCTTTTAGTGCATGTCTAAAAGCAAATTTAGGTTTAAAAGAGATAATCAAACGCTTTAAAATTTGAGTATAGTTATCAAAGTCATTATTGATAAGCTATGTTATCAATAAACTTATCGACAAATGGCTATTCTCTTGAAAGACAATGAATTGTCAAAAAGCTTATTGATAACTTTATCGATAAATTTTGATGCAAGAAAAATAAAGGTCAACTTTGAATGATTGTAAATCTTTCAATTCAACTCCAAATGTTACAAAGGATCTATCACCAAAAAGCTCTTTGAGTCAACTTTCCAACACAAGTCCTACTACAAAATGCATTGTTGTTTCAAAGTTATCTTCATCAAAGTGACTGAAGGTCAGTGATAAGGCACGAAACCTCAGTAGCATATCTCCTTCATATGAAACTCATTGGAGCTGATCTTGGTGTCCATGAACCTTATACTAAGTCTAGTTTTATATTAATCAAGTTTCACCTCAAATGATTTATAGTTTAGGAGATATTATAGAAATATTGAACATGTGTCAGAGCTGAATGAAGAACAAAACATAACATACTGATTTTTCAAAGAGGTTATAGATAAATATGTTTATTGATAATGAACTCAAAAAACACACTTGAAAATCATCTATGAAGATTATTTTCAAGCTTAGATAAAAGGTGACTGAAGGTATATTGATATAACTTCCAATTGGGCTTTTTAAACTTTCTGTTGTGCCACTCCAACTTCTTGTTGAGCATAGTAACCTTCAATATCAAATCTGAGAACTTAAATCTTAGCATTCCCATTTGATCTTGCAAATTCTTATTTCTTCTATCTCTATTCTTCTTCTTTTGAATCAATCTCATGATAACTTCTTTCTTTTGTTGAACAAATTACATAAGATAATCACATTAAGTATGGTAGTTGGTCAAAACATGAGATTAAGGAAGAGTAACAGGCTGGTTGGGCTACCCAGCCCCTAACCTATGGCTTGCCCATTTAAGATTATATGGGTATGGGTTAGCCCGTACCTGTAGATGCCCTGTTAAAGCCCATTGTTAAATCGGCTATTTTAACTAGGCGGGTTTTTGCGGGTTTTGGGGAAACCATTTAAGATACGAAATTCTAAAACCTATTTAAATTTGAAGACATTGAAATATTATATTATATTCTCATTCCTACTAAACCTTTTCAGCTTAAAGACAAGAAATAACTCAAGCAAGCAATAAATAAATAACTAATTAAACCATCAATCAATCATAACATAATATGATAATAATAGTATAACCATTAACCAATCAAATTTCAAGCTAAGGTCTTTCATTATTGAAATTAAAAGTTCAAACTTCAAAAAATCAAACCATAAAATAGAATGATCATCACTAATCAAAGTCCACACTCCATAGTACACAAAATCACAAACCATCTTTCTAATGTTCAAGCTTAAAATAGGACAACCACAAATATAAAAATCTAAAGGATTATTCATCGAATCATCATCATTCATCATCATAATCATCTTCTTCTTCAGAGGTGAGATAGGGAGACTAACAGGGAAGGGAGATTTATAGCTTACTAAAGTGTAGAATGTAAATACTAGGAGGTGAGAGGGGGAGACTAATAAGTAAGGGAGACATCGTCGTTGACATCACAATGAGGGAGGACGTGAGATGCCAACAAGACTGAGAGTGAGAGGTGATGCGATAGGAGGAGTTATTGTCGGATGTTGCTACTTTGATATTGGGACTAAGTGATCGATTGAGCGAGCAACGAGACTGTGGGTGTGAGAGACAGAGCTAGAAGGCAAGAGCAAGAAGCGAGATGGCAAGAGTGCGGAGAGTTAGAGTTGGGAGGCAGTGCCGAAGGTAAGACATTGAGTGAGGGTGTGCAAGGCTGTGTGTTGTGCGACACTTTTTGTCCTAGGTCTCCCACCTTTTTCTTTAACCAAAAAAAAAAAAGCTAAACGGGCAGGTACGGGTAGCCTGTTCCTATGCCCATAGCCAGCCCATTTAATATTGAAACCCACCCATTTATTTCTTTTTTGGACAGGCTCAAATAGGCCCAATCTTTATTGTTGCGGGCAAGGTGGTCAAGTTGCGGGTTACTTGTCAGCCCTACATGAGATAAACATTTGCTGCAAACCTTTTGTTTTGATATTTGACATCACCAAAACTAATAATATCTAACAGCTTTTTGTTTAAAATTTATAAAATCGGAGACATAGATAGCATTGATTATTAGATTATGAGAATAAGCTAATCATTTTAAACATCAACCAAAATTGGAGTTACCGTGTTAGTTTTAGTGAAAAAAAAAAAATTTGACCGCTTAAACATAAGGTTTTGAGTTTGATTTGAATTCATGTGACTACAAAAAAAAAACATCATTTGAAGAGTTGTTCTCAATTTGGCCTATTAGATACTCATAAAAAAATTAATTATCTATAGCAAGAAAAAAGTTAATCATTTTAAACGTTTTTAACATAAACTTCAATTAAGAAAAATATTTTTAGAATTTTTTACCAAAACATTATTAAAAACTGCTAAAACATAAATAGATTAAAATTAAGGCTGTGAAAATATTCGAAAGTTTTTTGTAATTTTAGCAAAACTGAGGCATGTCAAGTGTTATACCAAAAAAATTGACCTTGATAGTCATACATCATTTGATGACAAATATTAAAGACTCACAAAAGGGGACCACTTTAAAACGGACAAAAAAGAACAATTGTCACAGCAGCGATAGAAAAATTTTGTATTTTATTTGAAGTAAACAGTATAGTGAGGAATCTTTTGCTTTTCTTATGTGAAAAAATTTGTTCATAAATGGGAAAGGAATTTGGCAAGAGAGGAGTGGAGAAGAAAATTCCATGATTCTTGTTCTATCATGATTGATTTGTCCTATCGTATAGTGATTGGAGAAGAAAATCTTCATTTAATTTGCCTGATAGTCATATAACACATTATATATATAAAAATATTCTTATGATTATATTTAAAAATATTGCTGTTGTTATTTTTTTAAAAAAATTTTGTTAAGTTGAAAAGGAAAAGGATTATATATACGTTTTTGTTTTATTTGGGGTGAAAATATTGTGAGATAAGAAAACTGTTGTTTTTTTAAATGTCAAAAATTTCTTTGTTGATTCGAAAACACCTTTTGAAAATAAGAGAAATGAGTCGAAAACCCTGCACACAAGTTTCGTATTGTTCACTCGTATGCAGAAAAAGTTTGCCAACTATGTCTCTAATTTCCAGAATTTGCAACCATTTTTCTAAAATTGCCGTTCGACTGGGGGGGTTGAAACTAAAAGTTCAATCCAATTGGCTTATCTTCAAGTTATTGTCTCCATCTGAAGCTTCTAGATTTTTTACGTTTTTTTTCCAGTTTTTTCAATGACTCGAAAAGATTTGTGTAGATCAACGCACTTGATCTAAATCAATATAGTAATATTGATCAGTGCCATTTATTTTTGCACATTTGAAAAACGTATGATATTTGACGCACTTTGAAAAAAAATTTATAAGCATTTTTGTAAATTTACTTTTTATATTTTTTAAATAGCATGTGTCCCACTATAAAAAGTAAACGGATTTTATGTTATTTTAGTAGTTGTATCATTTTCACTCTAATTTTGCATTTTTATGTGCATTTTTGAACCTCCAAAAAGCATATGATGTTTGGTGCATTTTATGTAAAAGTTAATGAGTTTTTCTGCACACTTGGCTTTTTAAAAAGAAAAACAATAATTTGTGCTACCTTTTTTATTGCGGGTTCTATCTTCATTAACCATTTTTTTCATTGTAGGTCCCATACCCACTTTTTCATTGGGGCTTTACATTCTCCTTTATTCTTTTTTACTATGTCAAAATTGGAAAATATTATGTAAAATAAAACTAAAGCCAAAAGAAAATAAACATTGGATGGGTGCTCATCCGACAAAAATTATAAAGGAAAGAGAGTTTACTAAAATATTTATTTAAATATTATGCTGTTTTTTGTTTAAGATTCATTAAATTGACGACAAAGAAAGCATTGATTGTTAAATTATGATCTTAGTGAAATAGGTTTTGATCGCTTAAATATGAGATGTTGAGTTTAATTTGAGTTCATGTGAATTTAAAAAAAAAACATCTTTTAGAGAGTTATTCTCAATTTGGCCTTCTAGATAGTCATATAAACATTTTTAACATAAACTTCAATTAAGAAAAATATTTTTAGAATTTGTTACCAAAACATTATTAAAAAATGTTGAAAATATATATTAAAATTAAGGTTGTCAAAATATTTGAGAGGTTTTTGTAATCTTAGCAAAATTGGGGTAGATCAAGTGTTATACTGAAAAAATTGATGTTGATAGTCACACATCATTTGGTGACAAATACTAAAATAGAAAAATTTTTGTATTCTATTTGGAGTAAATGTTAGGGTGAGGAATCTGTTACTTTTCTTATGTGGAAAAATTTGTTCATAATTTGAAAAGGAATTTGGCAAGAGAGGAGTGGAGAAGAAAATTCTATGATTCTTCTTCTATCCTAATTGATTTGTCTCATCGTATAGTGATAGTAGAAGAAAATTTCTATTTAATTTTTCTGACATTCATATAAGACATTATACATATAAATATTCCTATGATTATATTTAAACATAATATTCATTTAAAATTATTTCTGTTCTTGTTTTCAAAATATTTTAACTAGTTGAAAAGGAAAAAGATTATACATGCCTTTTTGGTTTGTTCGGGATGAAAATATTGTGAGATGAGGAAACTTTTATTTTTTTTTTAATGTGAAAATTTTTTTTGTTAAATTTGAAAAGAGCTTTGGAAAATAAAAGAAATAATGAGTCAAGAACCCTCCACACAAATTTTGTATGGTTAACTTGTGTGAAAAAAGTTTGCCGGCTATGTTTTTACTTTCCAGTATTTGTAACCATGCATCTAACATTATAAATATAAATATTAATTGAGTAAATTTATTCATGACAATTCGACTAATTTGTCTGTAGGAAATCCTATGAAGTCCAACACTTGTATAAGAAACTCTTTGGATCCAACAAACAAGTTAGGTAGGGGAGTCATTTGTAATTATCACTGAAGGGACAATAGAAAACTTCGCGCACATGCACTCATTTTTCATGAAATTTGAAAAAGATTTTATAATGAGAAAGAATATATGAACATATTTTTTAAATTAGAATCAATTATAATATTTATGAAGATTTATCAATTAAATTTTATTTATTAACAGTTAATTAAATTGTCAAAGGCAGATTCTTCAAGATTTATCACTGGTACATATATAAAAAAGTATAAACACCTTACTTATGAGGAAAAAAAAAAAGTACATATGTAAGAATATATTGTATACGAAGATTAGGTGTACTGTTCCTTTAAATTATTTTCATCAATTTATACGTATGTATGTGATTTGCTAATAATAGCAATAACGTTTTATAACTTTTACAGTCATATTTGGAGACGAATATAACAATTAAAATTACTTAAATCCATGATTTTTTAAGGAAATGGTGAGACCTATTAAGCTATAACTTTGCACAAATAATAAAGAATTATGTATACCTTTTACATACATAATCGTCTCAAGTTTCACATCTCACTGTCATCGTGTATTGACCAAGACGCCTATAGAATGAATGCTTTGCTAGGAAGTCATTCACTATTATGTGAAAGTTTTGCTTAAACCCCCACTTTCTAACACTATAAATACCAGTAGTTTTGTGTAGAGTTGTAAGCCAGCTCTAGTAAAGAAACTAATCAAGGGTCAGTGGGAAAATACCATTATGTTCATTTTGATTTGCTCACTCACCCTATCACTAAACCCCTTATGCAAATGCAAAGCATCTGATCAAGTTGTTTGCATTCCTAGTGAGAGACAAGCCCTGCTTAATTTCAAGCTACATCTTCGTGATCCTTCAAACAGGCTTGCCACTTGGTGTGATGATAACACAAATTGTTGCAACTGGACATCAAATTCTTGCAATCACGAAACAGGTCACATTCTTGAACTTCACCTCTCAACTTCAATTACTTACTCGTATGGGGGTTATGATGTTTCTGAGATATCAATGTTTGGGGGTGAAATACATCCTTCGATACTTCAGTTGAAAGAACTAAGTTACTTGGATTTGAGCAGCAACTATTTTGAAGGCATGTAGTTTCCAAGTTTCCTTTGTTCAATGAAGAGCTTGACATATTTGAACCTCTCTTCTGCGGGATTCAGTGGAAGCATTCCTCACCAAATAGGAAATCTCTCTGGTTTGCTCTATCTTGACCTTGGAGGAGATAATTATTTTATTGGAAAGATTCCCCATCAAATTGGTAATTTATCAAATGTACTCTATCTTGGTCTCTTCGGTGGTCATCAATATGACGAGGATGGGATATCAGTGTATGAAGAAAATCTTCAGTGGATATCATCTCTTTCTTCACTCCAATATCTTCAATTGAGTTCTGTTAATCTGTCTAATGCCTTTGATTGGTTGCCTGTTTTGCAATCTCTTCCCTCATTGACAGAGTTACACCTACAAGAGTGTGCTCTTCATCACAATTTCCATCCAGCCATTGCCATAAACTTTTCATCTTTAAAAATCCTTGACATTTCCTTCTCTTTTGATTTTGGATCTCCTTCCATTCCAAAGTGGATTTTTCGGCTAAAGAATTTGGTTTCGCTTAAATTAAGAGATAATTATTTGCAAGGATCCATCCCAAATGGTATTCATAACCTCTCTCTCATTGAAGATCTTGATTTGTGTGAAAATTTGTTTAATTCTTCTATCCCTAATTGCTTATATACTTTGAACCATCTCAAGTCTCTTGATCTTTCTACAAACAATTTGCATGGAACAATTTCACATGCAATTGGAAACTTGACTTCTATGGTTACTCTTGCTTTGTCAGGCAATGAGTTGGAAGGACCATTTCCAAACTCTTTAAGCAATTTCTGTAACTTAAGAAGTGTTTATCACTCTAACAACAACTTCAGACAACAAGTTTTTGGGTTAGTAGAAATAATCTCTAATTGTGCTTCCCACACACTCGAGGATTTGTCAATTGGTGGTTTAAAAGTTTATGATAATTTGACGAATTGGGATTTTCAAAAATCTCCGTGTCCTTTCTATCCCTGACTATTCTATTCAAGGTGCAATTCCTATATCTTTAGGAAATCTTACCTTTTTGAAATTTCTTGCTGTTTAGGGAAATAAAGTTGATGGGAATCCTTTTGATGCTTTGCAATCATTTTCTGAATTAGAATATCTTGATATCAGAGATAATCTTTTTCGTGGAATTGTGAATGAACATCACCTCGCCAATTTCGCTAAATTAAGTTATTTCACCGCATCAGGAAACAGACTTACTTTAAAAGTAGGTCCCAATTGGAAGCCATCTTTTCAAAAGTTGATCTCCTTGGACATGATCTTATGGCATTTAGGTCCCCACTTTCCATCATGGATTCGATCACTAAAACATCTTGAGGAGTTGTACATACCTAATACCAACATCTCTGATTCTATCCCCACATGGCTATGGGGTGCATTCCCCTATGCTTCTTATTTTGATTTCTCTAACAATGATATCCATGGAGAGCTTTCTTATACATTGAAGAATCCCATGAATGTCCACACCATTGATTTAAGCTCAAATCGCTTAAGTGGTTCTTTACCACACATATCACCAATTGTGAAATACTTAGACCTCTCAAATAATTGGTTTTCTGGATCCATAGCCTCCTTCTCATGTCAGGAAAAGGAGCAGCCAATGACGTTAGAATATCTCAATTTAGTATCAAATAATTTGTCAGGTGAAATACCTGATTGTTGGAAGATGTGTTCAAATAATCTAATGATCGTCAAGTTTGATAATAACCATTTCAATGGGAAGTTGCCCACATCCTTGGGATCCTTACCTTGGTTGTCCTCATTGCAACTCCGTAACAATGCTTTTTCAAGAAATTTTCCTCTTTGTTTGAAGAATAGTACTAAATTGGTATTTTTGGATCTTAGAGAGAATCAATTTTCAGGAATCATTCCACCATGGGTTGGAGACATTCTCTTAACTTTAAAGATCTTTCTCCTCAGATCAAACCAATTCAATGGTAAGATTCCCAATCAAATATGCTCTTTGAAGTCGCTACATATCTTGGATCTTGCACAGAACAACTTGACCGGACAAATACCAAAATGCATCAATCAATTGAGTGTTATGCTAGTAAAGAATACCACTCTAGAATCGGACATCTATGGCAAAGGAAATGGTAGTACAAGATCTATAACTGATGTGCTTCTAGAGCTGAAAGGAAGAGATGATGTATATACTTTGCCGGGCCTCGTCACAAGCATAGATCTCTCTGGTAATAAATTGTGTGGGGAGATGCCAAGTGAAATTACATCTCTTAAGGGGTTGCATTTCCTGAACTTGTCAAACAATCTTTTGAGTGGTAAGATTCCTCAAAATATTGGAAACATGGAATGGTTGGAGTCAATGGATCTCTCAGAAAATCAGCTTTATGGTGAAATCCCATAAAGCATGTCCAATTTGAATTTCTTGAGCAAGTTGAACTTGTCATCCAACAATTTGATGGGGAAAATTCCAACAGGAAGTCAATTGCAAAGCTTCGAAGCATCAAGTTTTGTGGGCAACAATCTCTGTGGTCCTCCACTACCAAAGAATTGGGATGATTTGCAGAATATCCCAAATCGCCTTGATGACAAAGAAGGTAAGAGAAATGGGGTCAATTGGTTTTACGTGAGCATGTCTCTAGGATTTGTTTCGGGATTTTGGATAGTTGTTGGTCCTTTGCTCTATAGTAGATCCTGGAGGTATACTGACTTTCGGTTCATAGACTGCATGTGGTACAAACTTCGATATTGTTGGTGGTGAGAAGGGGGAAAAAAAGAGTTGTGTGATTGTAGTTATGGCTTATTACAAGCATTTTGTATGTTGTTGTTTCTGTTTATCGTTAATCACTTAGGCTTTTCAATAATATAAGCCTTGTTAGGATTATGCTTTCTAACAAGAATGTGTACTCTATATATGTTTGATAATGTATTGCTCTATTGAAGAAAGGGTCTCCAATCTGTTCGTTGCTTCTTGGCAAACGCTATAGTTGAGAATAATAACTTCTGGGAAAAAAAAGGATAAAGTAAAATAAAAAAATAAGTTAAAAAATCGACATTAGGCATATTAGGACGTTGGACATCGGTGGTCAATCTACTAACTTTCCGTTTATTTTTTATAATTTGAACGAAGAGGTTATATATATTTTTATATTTATATAGAAGCACCTTCACAAGTGAATGTATGAAAAATTAAATTTCAATTAGGATTTAAAAAGAAATTCAAAACATATCTAACCTCACTAGGTGGCAAGTGAGATGCGTATTTTAAATTACATCCCTCTATTTATTCATTCGTTCGTTAAGTAAGTTGATCTTTTCCATCATTATTTTGACGCTTTTTTTTTAAATCTCATTTGGATAAAAAAATATTTATTTGAAAGTTTAAATTAATGTATTGACTTAAAATTATGGTTTTTATATTTAACATATTATAGTCAACTTCATTATTTTTATCTCTTAATATTATTGAAAACTTCAATTAATTTCTGAAATGACATTTTATCAAAATAATCCATGAATTTATATTGCATCTCATAAAGTTCTTAATTTTTTTTATATGTTTAAGGTTACATATGTATGCTATCTAATGATGCTACTTGAACAGTAAATTCAAGTGGCATATGAATGCACACCACTTATTGCCGAGGAAAAAAAAAATGAACACCATAGTCAAAATGTTATTTAAGATCTAATATGGCAAATCAAGGTTTAAATCTTTGTTAGGAGAGGTATCCACTTTTGGTGTTCTATAATGGCTCAAAAAAAATTGCTTCCAATAAGAGAATACATGTACCTACAACAAATATTTTAAAATTGTTATCAAAATATTATTATAAACATTAAGAAATTTATTAAAATTAAGGTTCGGAAAATATCTAGACAGTTTTGTAATTTTAGCAAAATTAAGGTAGATCAAGTCTTATACTGAAAAACTTGGTGGTAGTATAAAAGAAGATTTACAAAAAGGTGAAGAATTACCAAAGTAGTGATAGAGAAATTTTATTTTGTTTGAAGTAAACATCACGATGAGGAATCTTTTACTTTTCTTATGTGGAAAAAGTTGCTCATAAATTGAAAAGACATTTGGCCTGAGAGGGATGGAGAAGACAATTCCATGATTTTTGTTGTGTCTGTTGAATACTATTATGCTTTTAGTTATAATAATTATATCTGACACAACGACTAATGGATTATCAAGCATTTATCAGTAGAAATTATATTTGGCAAAAAAAAAAAAAGAAGAACAATAGAGCATGTACGTAAAAATATTTTTCTGACTATATTTAGAAATATTATTATTTTAAAATTATTGCTGTGAATTTTTTTAAAGTATTTTAGTTGTAAATAAAAATAAAAATCATATATATTTGTTTTATTTCAAGTGAAAATGAAAGTAATAAAAACTAGACTAGTTGAGACAATGTGTTAAGGATCAATAGGTTATATCAGGATCAAACTACTGGAAAATAAAAAATTAAAAAATAATTTAAGTTTTCATCCTACCATCTAAGAACTAAATATTAGTTCATTGCCTTGAATTACAAACAAAATAATCAAATACTTACAATTTTTTCCAACATTCTTTACAATTCTTTTGACAATTAGCATCATAGTATCATATTAAAAAGATCACTATAGATTAATCCTAGCAAAATACCAAAATAGATATATGATAACAAAATATTCCTGCCTACAATCGATTAATTACTAAGCTAATAGTTATCAATAGCTTATGAAAAAAATAGAGTTTTTGGCTCAAAATAGCTTTTTTTAATTTAAAACAAAAAGAGCAACCATGTTAACCCACCAAAGTAGGCTAGTTAACTAGGTTGCTCCTAATCTGGTCCGATTTATACTGGGTCACCCTCTCGGATCAATTTAGCTTCGATTTGCATGCTCAACAGGATTGACTACTAGGCCGATTTGCTGATTTTTGGTTGAACCAATTGAACCTGTCTGGGTTTCCATACTAAGTTGTAGTGAAAATATTATGGGATGAGGAAACTTTTTTCTAATATGGAAAAGTTTTCCCTTATATTGAAAAGACCATTGAAAAATAAAAGAGGATGGACCAAGAAACCTTAACAAGTTTTGTGTATTTGGCTCATTTTTCCATGAAAATATAGTTAATTAACGTGTCCACCATAGGTGGAAAAAGTTAGCCAGTAAGCCAACTACGTTTCCACTATCTCAAAATTTTAATCATGTAACATTAAATAATAAAAAAATTATTAAATAATTTTATTTGATAAAATTTGAATAATTTGTCAGCGGGAAATCCTATAAAACCCAAAACGCGTTTGGAGAAATTCTCTGAATCGAACAAAAATGTTGGGTGAAGGGAAGTCATTTGTAGTTATGATCAATTATACTACTAATATTTATGAAGATTTATTGAGTAAATTTTATTTATTAAAACTTGAATAAATTGCAAAGGCAGAAACTATAAGATCTATCACCTGTGCACAAGAAAACATAAACACCTTAGTTAAAAGGTAAATATCAAGAATATATTTTATGTGAAGATTAATTTTACTATTCATTTCAATTATTTTCATTAATTTGAAGTATGAGAAAATTAATATTTTAATTTTTCAACTTTTGACTCACTCATATTTAAGAGAAATTCAAGTTATTCCCAAGTGATTATTTTGGACTTGTGACTGATTCTTAGTGAGTTGGGTGCGTTTTACCTCAATTATAGCTCAGTTGCTTGGTACTACTCAGTGCTTGAATTTTGGACTCATTTTTTACTCAATCCCTTACATATTAGGGCCTTGGACATAGATGGTCAATCTACTAACTTTCAGCTTATTTTTTATAATTTGAACGAATAGGTAATATTAATACACACACACATATATAGAGAGAAGCACATTCCAAGCGAATGTATGAAAAATTAAATTTCAATTTGGATTTAAAAAGAAATTCAAAACACATCTAACCTCACTAGGTGGCAAATGAGGTGTGTATTTTAAATAACATCCCTTTATTTATTCATTCGTTTGTTAAGTAAGTTGATCTTTTTCATCATTATTTTGATACTATTTTTAATCTCATTTGGATAAAAAATATATATTTGAAAGTTTAAATTAATTTATTGACTAAAAGTTATTGTTTTTGTATTTAACATATTATAGTCAACTTCATTATTTTTATCTCTTTTATTGAAAAGTTCACTTAATTTTTGAACTGACATTTTATCAAAAATAATGCATGAATTTATATTGCATCTCATAAAGTTCTTAATTTTTTTTATATGTTTAAAGTTACATATGTTTGCTATCTAATGATGCTACTTAATAGTAAATTCAAGTAGGGTTGGTAAAATGGGCCAACCCGCGGGTTGCAGGTTGGCTCGTGGCGGGCTGCGGGTTATTTGGGTTGGGCTCAAAAAGCCTGTTTTCTGGTGGGTTGGTATTCTGCCAACCCTAACCCACCAAGGTGGGTTGGCAGGTCAACCCACCAACTCGCTAGATTTTTTAAAAGAATTTTTTCTCATAAATAATAAAAAATTAGAAAAAATTAGATATGATTTAAAGTATTCCAAGCATTCAAACAAAATTACAACTCATTAAAACACAAAATATACAATTGTCCAAAGTTCAAATTCCAAACATGATAAAACACAAGTGCAAACATAAATTTTTCCTACCTTTCCAGCCCAGCTCCTAATATTTTAATAAATATATAAATAAAAAAATTTAGGCGGGTTGGCGGGTTGAACCCACTCGTTTAATATTGAAACCCACCCGTTTATTTCTTCTTTGGACAGGCTCAAACAAGCCCAATCTTTACTGGTTGCAAGCAAGGTGGTCAGGTTGCGGGTTACTTGTTAGCCCTACATGAGATAAACATTTGCTGCAAACGTTTTGTTCTGATATTTGACATCAACAAAACTAATAATATCTAACAGCTTTTTGTTTAAAATTTATAAAATCGGAGACATAGATAGCATTGATTATTAGATTATGAGAATAAGCTAATCATTTTAAACATCAACTAGGGTTGGAATTACCGTGTTAGTTTTAGTATTGATTTGATTTGAATTCATGTGACGACCAAAAAAAAAAACATCATTTGAAGAGTTATTCTCAATTTGGCCTGTTAAATACTCATATAAAAAAATTAATTAGCTATAGCAAGAAAAAAGTTTAATCATTTTAAATGTTTTTAACATAAACTTCAATTAAGAAAAATATTTTTATAATTTTTTTACCAAAACATTTTTAAAAACTGCTGAAACATAGATTAAAATGAAGACTGTGAAAATATTTGAAAGTTTTTTGTAATTTTAGCAAAACTGAGGTATATCAAGTGTTATACTGAAAAAGTTGATCTTGATAGTCATACATCATTTGATGACAAATACTAAAGAAGACTCACAAAAGATGACCACTTTAAAACGGACAAAACAGATGAACAATTGTCACAGCAGTGATAGAAAAAATTTGTATTTTATTTGAAGCAAACATTACGTTGAGGAATCTTTCGCTTTTCTTATGTGGAAAAATTTGTTCACAAATGGGAAAGGAATTTGGCAAGAGAGGAGTGGAGAAGAAAATTCCATGATTCTTGTTCTGTCTTGATTGATTTGTCCTATCGTATAGTGATTGGAGAAGAAAATTTCCATTTAATTTGCCTGACAGTTATATAACACATTATATATATAAATATTCTTATGATTATATTTAAAAATATTGCTGTTGTCATTTTCCTTAAAATTTTAATCAGTTGAAAAGGAAAAGGATTATATATACATTTTTGTTTTATTTGGGGTGAAAATATTATGAGACGTGGAAATTGTTGTTTTTTTAAATGTCAAAATTTTTTTTGTTGATTCGAAAAGACCTTTTGAAAATAAGAGAAATGAGTCAAAAACCCTCCACAAAAGTTTCGTATGGTTCACTCATATGCGGAAAAAGTTTGCCAACTATGTCTCTAATTGCCAGAATTTGTAGCCATGCTTCTAAAATTGTCGTTCGACTAGGGGGTTGAAATTAAAAGTTCAATCCAATTGGCTTATCTTCAAGTTATTGTCTCCATTTGAAGCTTTTGGGTTTTTTACGCTTTTTTTTTAGTTTTTTCAATGACTTGGAAAGATTTGTGTAGATCAGCGCACTTGATCTAAATCAACATAGTAATATTGATCAGTGTAGTTTATTTTTGCACATTTGAAAAACATATGATATTTGGTGCACTTTGAAAAAAAATTTATAAGTATTTTTGTAAATTTACTTTTTATATTTTCTAAATATAATGTGTCCTACTATAAAAAGTAAACGGATTTTATGTTATTTTAGTCGTTGTATCATTTTCACTCTAATTTTGCATTTTTATGTGCATTTTCGGCCTTTGTTGGGCTATGGAGTAGCCAGCCCAACTCAACTTAGATCTTTTTCTGAGCATTTATGAAAAGTGACAACATGCAGGTTGATGAAATGCAGGAAGAGGGAGAAAACAAAGGAGATAATAATTAATACAACCTTCAATACTTAATATAAGAGCTAGATGATTAATTTGAATTAATTAAAAAAGTTTCTTAAGTTAGTTATTTGTAATAAATAGGTGTTGTCTTCCTTAAAATACCCATGTTAATCATATCCGTTTGCTAGAACTGCCATTTGATTAAATCCTTAATATTCTCAATTACTACAAGGACTACAACAACAAGAAGCCTTATCCCACTAGGTGGGGTCGGCTACATGAATCACACGATGCCATCGTGCTCTGTCAACAACCCAGTCCTTAGATATGTTGTTGACTAGGAGGTCTCGTTCAATGACCTTATTAAGTGTTCTTCTTGGTCTTCCTCTGTTCCTTTTTATGGGACTCCATCTTGTCTGATCCACCCTCCTCACCAGGGCCTCTAATGGCCTCTCTGCACATGTCTAAACCATCTTAAGCGATTTTCAACCATTTTCTCTTGGATAGGTGCCACACCGACTCTTGCTCTAATATTTTCATTTCGAATTCTATCTTTTCTTGTATAACCACACATCCATCTCAACATCCTCATTTCTGCTACCCCAACTTTGTGCTCTTGTTTTCCCTTTATTGCCCAACATTCACTACCATACAACATAGTCGGTCTTATAGCAGTCCGATAAAATTTTCCTTTAAGTTTCTCAGGTACTTTCTTATCGCAAATAACTCCGGTAGCTTTCCTCCACTTTAACCAGCCAGTTTGTATTCTATGAGAAACGTCTCCATTAATTTCTCCATCCTCCTGTATAATGCATCCTAGGTATTTAAACTTTGATACTTGAGGAATGATTTGCTCCCCCATCTTTACCTCCAAATCTCCATTGCCTTGCCTCCCCCCAAAATCACAATGCATATATTCTGTTTTGTTCCTGCTCAAGCGGAAACCTTTCGACTCCAACGTCCTTCTCCATAACTCCAATCTAGTGTTAATCTCTTCTTTTGATTCTGCCATGAGAACTATATCATCCGCGAAAAGCATGGACTTAAGGATTCTTTCTTGAATAGGTTCAGTTAGAACATCCAGAACAATGTTGAACAAGTACGGACTCAAAGAGGATCCCTAATGTAGGCCAATCTGAATAGGGAAGTCCTTTGTCTCACCTCCAGGCGTCCTTACACTGGTAGTTACCCCCTCATACATATCTTGTATGGCTTTGATATAAGCAACCTGTACACCTTCTTTTTTCAAAGCCTTCCACATTACTTCTCTTGCCACACGATCGTAAGCCTTTTCCAGGTCAATAAAGACCATATGTAAATCCCTTCTTTTACTTCTATATCTTTCCATTAACCCTCTTAGTAAATAGATTGCTTCCGAAGTGGATCTCCCCGGCATAAATCCAAATTGGTTTTCTGAAATAGAAGTCTCCAGCCTCAACCTATATTCCATCACTTTTTCTCACAACTTCATTGTATGACTCATAAGTTTTATCCTTCTGTAGCTTGCACAGTTTTGAATGTTTCCTTTATTCTTGTAAATAGGAACTAAAATGCTTCTCCTCCACTCATCCGGCATATTCTTAGAGCGTAAAATTTCATTAAAAAGCTTGGTTAGCCACACCTCACCCTCATCTCTCAGACATTTCCAAACTTCAATAGGGATACCATCAGGCACAATGGCTTTTCCATTGTCCATTTTCTTGAGAGCTGGCTTAACCTCTCCGATACGGATCCTGCAGTAGAAAGCCAAATTCTGATCATCTTCATTAATTAGCAAGTCCTGTAAGTCCTGAGTCACATAATTGCTTCCCTCGTTAAACAACTTGTAAAAATAAGCCTCCCATCTGTCCTTAATATCACCATCAGTAACTAACACTTTACCATCTTCATCCTTTATACACTTTACTTGGTCCAAATCTCTCTTTTTCCTCTCCCTTTGCTTCGCAATCTTGTAAATATTTCTTTCTCCCGTCTTTGTTCCTAACTCCTGATAAAACCCTTCATAAGCTTTAGTACGTGCTTCACTCACTGCTTTCTTCGTCTCTTTTTTAGCCAACTAATACTTTTCTCAGTTTTCTACACTATTGCACAAGTGTGTGGCCTTAAAACAATCTCTTTTCTGTTTGACTTTCTCTTGCACACTCTTATCCCACCACCAAGTCTCCTTATCTCTCTGCCCAGGACCTTTGGATTCTCCCAAAATTTCTTTACCTACCAAACGAACCCTTGTAGCTATCTCTTCCCACATCATGTTTGCATTTCCCTGCGACTCCCAAATCCCTTCCTCCACAAGGGTCCTTTTGAATAACTCTCGTTTCTCACCCTTTAACTGCCACCACCTAACCTTGGGTTTTACCACTTGATGGTACTTTTGCCTGGTACTCTTAAAACGTACATAAAGAATAAGTACTCTATGTTGGGCAGTCACCCCATCTCCTGGAATCATTTTGCAATTAGTACACAATCTTCTGTCTGGATTCTTAACCAAAAAGAAATCAATCTGTGATTTTGAGACACCACTTTTGTACGTGATTAAATGCTCCTCTCGCTTCTTAAAACAAGTGTTGACAATCTTAAGATTATATGCAAGAGAAAAGTCGAGAATAGATTGTCCTCCACTATTAAGCTCCCCAAAACCAAAACCACCATGGGCCCCATTGAATTGTCCTGCTTCCTTACCGACATGTCCATTAAGGTCCCCACCGATAAAAAATTTTTCTTCGAGTGGTATGCTTTGAGCCAACCCCTCCATATCTTCCCAGAACTTATCTTTAAGGTGTGTCTCTGCCCCAACCTGAGGTGCATAGGCACTAATGATATTGATAGTATCTTTTCCAATAATTACTCTTAACGATATTATTCTGTCCTCAAACCTTTTAACCTCTACCACGTTTCTTTTCCATATTCCATCAACGATAATACCAACCCCATTCCTTGCACTCACCTTTCCTGTATACCAAAGTTTATACTCTCCAAGTTCCTTGGCAGCTTCTCCAGTCCATTTGGTTTCTTGGAGGCACAATATATTAATCCTTCTATCTCTCATAACTCCTGCTACTTCCATAGATTTCTCATTCAGCGACCCAATATTCTAAGTGCCAAATCTAATCTCAGTCTCATGAACTAACTTCTTTAGCCGCCTCCGTCCAAGAGAGTGCGGTAGCCCTTGCTCATTTAACACTACATCCGGGCGATGATGCAGCGGCTCTAGCTCATTTCTCACTGTACTTGAGCCATACAGCGCGTCACTTCTGGGCAACAACCTAGCATTAGCGTAATTACTTTGTTGATCCATGTTCATGAGATTCGATGGGTTTTTACGTTGGTTGTCGAGGGCCTAACACAACCCTCCTCCTTTATCCGGGCTTGGGACCGGCTATACAATATAGGCGGAGTTAATTACTACAAGGACTACTTTGGAAAAAAAAAAAGGAACAAATATGAGAGACTAAATGGATTGGGATATTATTTTTAAGACCAAATTAAAAGTCAAACTAACTCTTTTATCAAAGACTAGAGGTAGTAAGTATAAACAGGAGACAAGAGTTTGATATGCAATGAATATAGTTTTGGATTAGTCTGGGAAGGTATGAACAAAGAAGGAGATAATGCATTTACGGTGGAAGAGGAGTTGTTGGAGTCGTTAAATGCAGGTGAAGGAAGAGAGGTAAGGATTATGATGTTGAAACGAGACATTTGGTTAATGTAATTGATGCAAAGAAGTATGTGGTTTTCTTAATGGTTGTGATTGTTAGAGAAGGTGGGTACAAGTTGCCAAATAATGGGCAGAGTTGATTCATGCATCTCTACTGCTCCTGAAAATGGTTGGTGAGTCAAGCAAGGCAGATTGAAAGATGATTGGTCACAGTAGTGAGATTTGTGAGGACGGTGCATGGTTAAAGCCAAATGGCTCCTCATGCTATTGGACTGCCGACTTAACATGTTTGGCAGTTAGTAGGACCCGACACCCTCTATGTCCTAACATTATTGCGCCATCATTCTTTTATCACCCTTCTTCTTCTGCTGCCTCATACTGTAATATAAGAATGTTTGCCTCTGCCCGTCACCTTATCACCCTCTCTGTTTTCCTCTTTAAGGTCATGGTAGAGAGTAGAGGAAGTTATTGGCTCATCTTCAAGTTATTGTCTCCATTTGAAGCTTCTAGATTTTTTTATGCTTTATTTCAGTTTTTTCAACGACTTGAAAAGATTTGTGTAGATCAGCGCACTTGATCTAAATCAACATAGTACTCCTGTCCTAAATATAAGACTCTTATACACACTAGTATGGAGGTCTTATATTTAGGACCGAAGGAGTAATATTGATCAGTGCAATTTATTTTTGCACATTTGATAAACATATGATATTGGGCGCACTTTGAAAAAAAGTTTATAAGTATTTTTGTAAATTTACTTTTTATATTTTTTGAATGGCATGTGTCCCACTATAAAAAGTAATCATACTTTATGTTATTTTAGTAGTTGTATCATTTTCACTCTAATTTTGCATTTGTGCTACCTTTTTTATTGCGGGTTCTATCTTCATCAACCATTTTTTCATTGTAGGTTGCGTATCCACTTTTTCATTAGAGCTTTACATTATCCTTTATTCTTTTTTACTAAGTTAAAATTGGAATATGCTATGTAAAATAAAACTAAAACCAAAAGAAAATAAACATTGGATGGGTGCACATCCGACCAAAATTATAAAGGAAAGAAATTTTACTAAAATATTTATTAAAATATTATGCTATTTTCTGTTTAAGATTCATTAAATTGACGACAAAGAAAGCATTGATGTTATATTATGAGAATAAAAGAGTGTTTGGATGGAATAAAAACTATGATTTTAAAAGTACTTTTACAGTGTACGAAATAAATATGTGGAAGAGTTTGTCTCGTTTTGCGAAAAAGTGTCTCAGAGAAGCACTTTTGAAAGCACCCACTAAGTTAATCATTTTAAACACCAACCTGCATTGATCTCGGTGAAAGAGGTTTTAAACGCTTAAATATGAGATGTTGAGTTTAATTTGAGTTCATGTGAATATTTAAAAAAAAAATCTTTTAGAGAGTTACTTTCAATTTGGCCTTCTAGATAGTCATATAAACGTTTTTAACATAAACTTCAATTAAGAAAAATAATTTTAGAATTTATTACCAAAACATTATTAAAAATTTTTGAAAAAATATATTAAAATTAAGGTTGTGAAAATATTTGAAAGATTTTTGTAATTTTAGCAAAATTGAGGTAGATCAAGTGTTATACTGAAAAAATTGATGTTGATAGTCACACATCATTTGATGACAACTACTAAAGAAGATTCACAAAAGGTAACCACTTTAAAACAGACAAAAGAGATGAACAATTCTCACAGTAGTGATAGAAAATTTTTTGTATTCTATTTGAAGTAAACGTTAGGGTCAGGAATCTTTTACTTTTCTTGTGTCGAAAAATTTGTTCATAATTTGAAAAGGAATTTGGCAAGAGAGGAGTGGAGAAGAAAATTCCATGATTCTTTCTTTGTCCTAATCGATTTGTCCCATCGTATAGTGATAGTAGAAGAAAATTTCTATTTAATTTTCCTGACATTCATATAAGACATTATCTATATAAATATTCTTATGATTATATTTAAACACAATATTCATTTAAAATTATTTTTGTTGTTGTTTTTAAAATATTTTAATTAGTTAAAAAGGAAAAAGGTTATACATGCATTTTTGGTTTGTTCGGGATGAAAATATTGTGAGATGAGGAAACTTTTATTTTTTTTTAATGTGAAAAAGTTTTCTGTTAAATTTGAAAAGAGCTTTGAAAAATAAAAGAAATGATGAGTCAAGAACCCTCCACACAAGTTTCGTATGGTTAACTCGTATGAAAAAAGTTTGCCAACTATGTTTTTACTTTCCCAAATTTGTAACCATGCATCTAACATTATAAATATAAATATTAATTGAGTAAATTTATTCATGACAATTCGACTAATTTGTCTGTAGGAAATCTTATGAAGTCCAACACTTGTATAAGAAACTCTTTGGATCCAACAAACAAGTTAGGTAGGGGAGTCATTTGTAATTATCATGGAAGGGACAATAGAAAACTTCGTGCATATTCACTCATTTTTCATGAAATTTGAAAAAGAGTTTATTATAAGAAAGAATATATGAACTTTTTTTTAATTAAAATCAATTATAATATTTATGAAGATCTATCAATTAAATTTTATTTATTAACACTTAATTAAATTGTCAAAGGCAGATTCTTCAAGAGTTATCACTCGTATATATATAAAAAGTATAAACACCTTACCTATAAGAAAAAAAAAAGGTGCATATGTAAGAATATATTGTATATGAAGATTAGTTGTACTGTTCCTTTAAATTATTTTCATCAATTTATACGTCTGTATGTGATTTGCTAATAATAGCAATAGCGTTTTATAACTTTTACAGTCATATTTGGAGACGAATATAACAATTAAAATTACTTAAATCCATGATTTTTTAAGGAAATGGTGAGACCTATGAGGCTATAACTTTGCATAAATAATAAAGAATTATGGATACCTTTTACATACATAATCGTCTCAAGCTTCACATCTCACTGTCATCGTGTATTGACCAAGACGCCTATCGAATGAACGCTTTGCTAGGAAGTCATTCACTGTTATGTGAAAGTTTTGCTTAAACCCCCACTTTCTAACACTATAAATACCAGTAATTTTGCACAGAGTTGTAAGCCAGCTATAGTAAAGAAACTAATCAAGGGTATACGCGAAAATACCATTGTGTTCATTTTGGTTTGCTCACTCACCTCATCACTAGATCCCTTATGCAAATGCAAAGCATCTGATCAAGTTCTTTGCATTCCTAGTGAGCGACAAGCCCTGCTTAATTTCAAGCAACATCTTCATGATCCTTCAAACAGGCTTGTCACTTGGTCTGATGATAACACAAATTGCTGCAACTGGACATCAGTTTCTTACAATCATGAAACAGGTCACATTCTTGAACTTCACCTCTCAACTTCAATTACTTGCTCGTATGGGGGTTATGAGGTTTCTGAGATATCAAGGTTTGGGGGGTGAAATACACCCTTCGATACTTCAGTTGAAAGAACCAAGTTACTTGGATTTGAGCAGCAACTATTTTGGAGGCATGCAGTTTCCAAGTTTCCTTTGTTCAATGAAGAGCTTGACATATTTAAACCTCTCTTATGCGAGGTTCAGTGGAAGCATTCCACAACAAATAGGAAATCTCTTTGGTTTGCTCCATCTTGACCTTGGAGGTAATTCTTTTACTGGAAAGATTCCCCATCAAATTGGTAATTTATCAAATCTACTCTATCTTGATCTCTCTGGTGGTCATCAATATGACGAGGATGGGATATCAATGTATGAAGAAAATCTTTAGTGGATATCATCTCTTTCGTCATTCCAATATCTTCGATTGAGTTTTGTTAATCTGTCTAACGCCTTTGATTGGTTGCCTGTTTTGCAATCTCTTCCCTCGTTGACAGAGTTACACCTATAAGGGTATGCTCTTCATCACAATTTCCATCCAGCCATTGCCATAAACTTTTCATCTTTAACAATCCTTGACATTTCCTTCTCTTTTGATTTTGGATTTCCTTCCATTCCAAAGTGGATTTTTCGGCTAAAGAATTTGGTTTCGCTTAAATTAAGAGATAATTATTTGCAAGGATCCATCCCAAATGGTATTCATAACCTCTCTCTCATTGAAGATCTTGATTTGTGTGAAAATTTGTTTAATTCTTCTGTCCCTGATTGCTTATATACTTTGAACCATCTTAAGTCCCTTGATCTTTCTAGAAACAATTTACATGGAAGAATTTCACTTGCAATTGGAAACTTGACTTCTATGGTTACTCTTGCTTTGTCAGACAACCAATTGGAAGGGCCATTTCCAAACTCTTTAAGAAATCTCTATAACTTAAGAAGTGTTGATCTCTCTAACAATAACTTCAGTCAACAAGTTTCTGGGTTAATAGAAATAATCTCTAATTGTGCTTCTCGCACACTCAAGGTTTTGTCAATTAGTAGTTCAAAAGTTTATGGTAATTTGACAGCCTAAATTGGGATTTTCAAAAGTCTTCGTGACCTTTCTATCTTTAACAATTTTATTCAAGGTGCAATTCCTATATCTTTAGGAAAACTTACCTCTTTGAAATATCTTAAAGTTCGGGGAAATAAATTTGATGGGAATCCTTTTGATGTTTTGCAATCACTTTCTGAATTAGAATATCTTGATATCAGAGATAATCTTTTCCATGGAATCGTAAATGAACATCACCTCGCCAATTTCGCTAAATTAAATTATTTCATTACATCAGGAAACAGACTAACTTTAAAAGTAGGTCCCAATTGGAAGCCATCTTTTCAAAAGTTGATCTCCTTGGACATGGCCTTATGGCATTTAGGTCCCCTTTTTCCATCATGGATTCGATCACTGAAACATCTTAGGGGATTGTCCATACCTAACACCAACATCTCTGATTCTATCCCCACATGGCTGTGGGATGCGTTCCCCTATGCTTCTTATTTTGGTTTCTCTAACAATGATATCCATGGAGAGCTTTCTTATACTTTGAAGAATCCCGTCAATGTCCACACCATTGATTTAAGCTCAAATCGCTTAAGTCGTCCTTTACCACACATATCACCAATTGTGGAATACTTAGACCTCTCAAATAATTGGTTTTCTGGATCCATGGCCTCCTTCTCATGTCAGGAAAAGGAACAGCCAATGACGTTAGAATATCTCAATTTAGTATCAAATAATTTGTCAGGTGAAATACTTGATTGTTGGAAGATGTGGTCAAATAATCTAATGATCGTCAAGTTTGATAATAACCATTTCAATGGGAAGTTGCCCACATCCTTGGGATCCTTACCTTGGTTGTACTCATTGCAACTCCGTAACAACTCTCTTTTAGGAAATTTTCCTGTTTGTTTCAAGAATATTACTAAATTGGTATTTTTGGATCTTAGAGAGAATCAATTTTCAGGAATCATTCCACCATGGGTTGGAGACATTCTCTTAAATTTGAAGATCTTCCTCCTCAAATCAAACCAATTTAATGGTAAGATTCCCAATCAAATATGCTCTTTGAATTCGCTACATATATTGGATCTTGCACAGAACAACCTGACAGGACAAATACCAAAATGCATCAATCAATTGAGTGTTATGCTAGTAAAGAATACCACTCTAGAGTCAGACATCTATGGCGAAAGAAATGGAACTTCTCTATCTATAACTGATGTGCTTCTAGAGCTGAAAGGAAAAGATGATGTATATACTTGGCTGGGCCTCTTCACAAGCATAGATCTCTCTGGTAATAAATTATGTGGGGAGGTACCAAGTGAAATTACATCTCTCAAGGGGTTGCATTTCCTGAACTTGTCAAACAATCTTTTGAGTGGTAAGATTCCTCAAAATATTGGAAATATGGAATGGTTGGAGTCAATGGATCTCTCAGAAAATCAGCTGTATGGTGAAATCCCATCAAGCATGTCCAATTTGAATTTCTTGAGCAAATTGAACTTTTCATTCAACAATGTGATGGGGAAAATTCCAACAGGCACTCTATTACAAAGCTTCAAAGCATCAAGTTTTGGGCAACAAT
Organism: Neltuma alba; assembly: GCF_004799145.2. Classification (NCBI taxonomy): domain Eukaryota; kingdom Viridiplantae; phylum Streptophyta; class Magnoliopsida; order Fabales; family Fabaceae; genus Neltuma; species Neltuma alba. The sequence goes on from NW_021633845.1 coordinate 340,285, forward strand.
CTCTATGGTCCTCCACTACCAAAGAATTGTGATGATTTGCAGAATATCCCAAGCCGTCATGATGACAAAGAAGGTAAGAGAAATGGGGTCAATTGGTTTTATGTGAGCATGTCTCTGGGATTTGTTTCAGGATTTTGGATAGTTGTTGGTCTTTTACTCTACAGTAGATCCTGGAGGTATACTTACTTTCAGTTCATAGACTGCATGTGGTACAAACTTTGATATTGTTGGTGGTGAGAAGGGGAAAAAAGGAGTTGTGTGATTGTAGTTATGGCTTATTACAAGCATTTTTATGTTGTTGCTTCTGGTTATCGTTAATCACTTGGGCTTTTGAATAATATAAGCCTTGTTGGGATTATGCTTTCTAGCAAGAATGTGTACTATATATATATGTTTGATAATGTATTGCTATATTGAAGAAAGGGTCTCTGATTTGTTCGTTGCTTCTTGGCCAAAGCTATAGTTGAGAATAATAGCTTCTTGGAAAAAAAAGATAAAGTAAAATAAAAAAAATAAGTTAAAAATTGACATAAGGCATATTAGGACGTTGGGCATATTAGGACGTTGGACATAGGTGGTCAATCTACTAACTTTCAGTTTATTTTTTATAATTTGAACAAAAAGGTTATATATATATATTTTATAGAAGCACCGTAGCAAGCGAATGTAGAAAAAATTAAATTTCAATTAGGATTTAAAAAGAAGTTCAAAACATATCTAACCTCACTAGGTGGCAAGTGAGGTGTGTATTTTAAATTACATCCCCCTATTTATTGATTCGTTCGTTGAGTAAGTTGATCTTTTCCATCATTATTTTGATGCTTTTTTTAATCTCATTTGGATAAAAAAAATATATTTGAAAGTTTAAATTAATTTATTGACTTAAAATTATTGTTTTCATATTTAACATGTTATGGTCAACTTCATTATTTTATCCCTTAATTTTATTGAAAACTTTAATTAATTTCTGAACTGGCATTTTATCAAAATAATCCATGAATTTATATTGCATCTTATTTTTTATATGTTTAAAGTTACATATGTTTGCCATCTAATGATGCTACTTGAACAGTAAATCCAAATGGCATATGAATGCGCACCACTTATCACCGGGGAAAAAAAAAGAATACCACAGTCAAAATCCAAAACGAAATTTAAAGATTACTTCCAAATAAGAGAATACATCAAACTATGGTTTAAATAAATCTTTGTTGGGAGAGCTATCTACATTTAGTGTTTAACAATGCCTCAAAAAGATTGCTTCCAAATAAGAGAATACATGTCCTTGAAACAAAATATTTTAGAATTGTTATCAAAATATTATTAAAAATGTAAAGAAATTATTAAAATTAAGGCTGTGAAAATATTTGGACGACTTATGTAATTTTAGAAAAATAATCCAGATGAAGTCTTATACTAAAAATATTAATGTTGGTATAGAAGAAGACTTACAAAAAAGTGTAGATTTTAAAAAGGACAGAAGAGATGAGGAATTACCATAGCAGCAATAAAAAAAAAATTATTTCAGTAGAAGTAAACATCATGGCGAGGAATCTGGTACTTTTTTTGTGGGGAAAAAGTTGCTCATAAAAGGGATGGAGAAGAAAATTTCATGATTCTTGTTGTTTGTGTTGAATACTATTTTGCTTTTAGTTAATAATTATATTTGACATAACAACTAATGGATTACGAAGCATTTATTAGTAGAAATTATTTTTGTCCCAAATAAAAACAAGAAGAAGAACAAGAGAGTATATACGTAAAAATACTTTTCTGATTATATTTAGAAATACTATTCCTTTAAAAATATTGCTGTGAACTTTTTAAAGTATTTTAGTTTTAAAAAAAACTTATATATATTTGTTTTATCTAAGGTGAAAATCATTGCTGTGAATATTTTTCAAGTATTTTAGTTCAAAAAAAACTTATATATATTTGTTTTATCGAAGGTGAAAATCAAGGTACTAAAAATGGGACCAGTTGAGGCAAAAGGTCAATGATCAATGGGTCAGACCAGAGTCAACCAAGGGTCAAACGTGTAAGAAATAAAAAATTGAAAAACAATTTAAATTTTCATCATACCACCTAAGGACTAAATATTAGTTCATTACCTTGAATTACAAACAAAATAATCACATACTTACAATTTTGATCTTCTTTACAATTTCTTTGACAAATTCACATCATAGTATCATATTAAAAAGATAACTTTATATTAATCCTAGTAAAATATCAAACTAAATATAGGATAACAAAATATTCCTACCTACAGTTTATTAATCACTAAACTAATAATTATCAATAGCGACTAAACTAATAATTATCAATAGCTTAAACTACTATTATGCAACATTCCATGTGCATATCATTTGCCATGTAAAAAGAACAATTCATCAAGCCATCAAACCATTCCTTTTACATGTTGACAAGGCATATTCAACATGTAATTTCATGCATCATCACATATATTGCTCAATCACATTATGGCACCACGAATAACATAACACATACACATTTAAACAAGTACAAAAGCAATCAAATTATAAGTTTAATTCTACCTCCTGGTTAATAATTCAATTCAGCCTCTCTAGGGAATTGGTGTCCCTCTTTGATCTCTTGCAATGTGCCTATTATTCCAAGCACAAATACATTTCAAATTACCAATCATTCAAGCATAAACACAATAATCTAACATTAGCCTCAATTAACATCCCTTTTTCCTTCATTTTTGACCAAATTATTCTCTCTTTGTTTCATCTAATCTCTTGGGCCATTCGTATGCAATTTTTCATGTAGAATTTAAATATCAAATCAGATTTCACAAAATCATACTCCTTCCTCTCTAGTTAGACTTGGCCAAATTGGGGTATTGTTTTTTCAAAAATTTCATTTTTGATTCCAATAATTCTAAACACTTTTCTTTGGTATATCCCTACATAAAAACACCTTTTAAACTCATTGAAATCAACAAATCACATTAAAAAACTCCTACTCCTAGATTACATAGTGGCTGAATAGGGGTGTTAAAACCCTAACTTTGATTTCTTCCAAAATTCAATCCAAAAATTTCAAGCTTATATTCATGGTCTCTATCTTTCCTTAAACCATTCTTGGCCTAACCAAAATTTGGCAGCATCATAACATAAGAATTATCATCAAAATAACCCTTGAATCCAACCAAAATCAGTTTATACATACCTTGATGGATCCTACTTGGAGCTTGATAATTTTTCTTGGATTTAGAAGGTATTTGGAGCTGTTTGGAGGTGATTTTTGATTTTGGCAGAATTTCCCCTTATTTCTCCCAAGTTGGCCTAATATATGCATAAATGAAGGGATATTTATAGGCTCAAAAATCTGATCCCTTTCCTTTAATGTGGTGCCAGATTTTGCCACCTAAAGGGGCTATGTGGCTGCCATCCAAAACTTCAATTTTTGTGATCATGCAAGTGTCCCAATTCATGATTTTTCATAGATCTTTTACCTTACTTGGAGCTCAAGACACCTTTAACCTTGGGCCAATATTTGCAAAAATTTTCTGGGCATTCTTGACCCTGTAAGAATGGCTGAACACCCAAGAGGGGGGGTGAACTGGGTGTTAATTAAAATTAAAAACCTTTTCGCAATGTAATGAAATTCATAAGAAATTCTGAGTATAAAAACAATGAATCGACATAAGCATAATCACAATAGTAAAATGGTTTAGCTGGAAATATAAAAAGGTAAGGGAAGAGAAGATGCAAACTGTGATTTATTCTGGTTCGGTCCTCACTGACCTACGTCCAGTCCCCAGGCTCCCCCTGAGATTTTCAATCAACTATCTCCCTCAAGTTTAACACGGGTAGTTGAGAACCACTACAACCACAAGTTTGATTCGGGCACTTGTGACGCCACTTACAACTCTTAGACTAATTAGTCTATTCAGCGGCAACCTCACACCGAGGTAAATACTCCCCCTTACTCACCGTAAGGATACAATCTAATAATGATAATGAAGATTGAATATTTCTTCTCTCAAAGAAGTGATAGATGAATCTTAAGCACATTTTAGGAAACTCTCCTCTCTATCTTACGGATACATATGTTTTCGTCTATGGAGCACAGAGACAGGGAGTTTTCTTTCGGAGCTCTAAATGAGAATATGTTGATTCGGCATTTTAGCATTTGATGTTGTAAGCTCGGACTCTTCTCCTTTTCTTGTTTTGAATGCTCTTTATTTATAGATGATGTTGGGTAGTTGACCGTTGAGCTTTTTCTTCCCGTTGGCTTGAAGAATATGACCGTTGAAACTAGCCGTTGGAAGCTTCTGACGAACGTCGATTCTTCACATCATAAATTCGTTGTGGCTCTTTATCTGAAATAATCTTCCTCAGATCAAGTGATAAGTATCTGATAATCATAGAAACAATAAGTTGGAAAAACATGGAATCAATCATCAGATATTCAGAAAGTAAGATGAACTTACTTGATCGATGTCTTGATCGATAAAGCTTTGATCGATTATATTATCGATTAATTACATGAAGAAAAGATATAGCAGATAGATGCAATTATCGAATAGATTATGGATCATATGATGATCGAACAAATGATCGATAAATGATGAAGCATGAATACAGTGACCCAAAAATGATTTATGCAAGAATAAACCTTTTCAAGTTACGCTTGTCTTCGTATCCTTTTAATAGAGAGTTATGTGTTAAAAAGGAAGGCTGAGAAAAGCTTGAAGATAAAAAGATAAAAGATTTCAAATCATCGTGAATGCTGTTATGAAATGAATTTGTACAATGATCGAACAAGTGATCGAATACTTGTTGATTGAACAGATTATCGATAATCCAAGTGTTACAAAAATGAAACTTCAGTCATTGATGATCGAACACATTATTGATAAATGGATGATGGATAAGGTTATCGATAAAAAATGAGTAAGAATATATTCAGTGAAAAATACAGACTATATGGATTAATCGAACAGGTGATTGATCAATGAATATTCGATCAAGTGATCGATAAAATGAAAAACAGAGATTTAATCCTGTAAGGTAAAGAAACTGATTATCGATCACGTTATGTGAAAACAGGAGTTTCAGGAAATCGGATGATCGATCATTTTATTGATAAATCAATGATCGATTAGGTGATCGAAAAAATGATTAAACATAAGTTAATGCAGTGAAGATAATAATCGATCATTTGATCGATCAATTGATCGATAAAAGATTTTGAATGAATGGTTTTGACAGAGCACTATATCGAGTAAGAAGACATGTAATATTCGAACAAGTTATCGATAAAGGTCTGATTGATTAAGTGATCGATTATTTCCTGCAACATCTTATATTAAGCAACTATACCAATGATCGATTAGTTGATTGATCAATCTAGCAAGTTATTGAGCAGACTAAATTATCTATCACGTGATTGATAAAACTTGACAGTTATCGATCAAGTGATTGATAAACATATTCATCTATAACGTTATCCAAAAATCATTTATCCAACATGTTACTGATAAAACCTTAATAATATGTATGAAGATAAAGGAGAAGAATTGAGGAGATAGTACCAGTAACTCGATGAGTATGTAGTCGCTTAATCAGGCTCGAGTAACATATGATAATGGCTTTTTATTTCTTCATCTCTTCTAGAGCTTTTACTCAATAACATGTTTGAGTAGCATGTTGCTTGAGAACTTAATCGTTCAGTGTAGAACTTCTGGTCTTTGCCTCAATAAATTCGAAGTCTGATTCCAGCAAAACGAAGGTCAACTTTGGGTGATCATAAATCTTCCAATTCAACTCCAAATTTTGCAAATGACCTATCCCCAGAAAGCTCTTTGAGTCTAACAAGAATCACCCCAAAATTCGTTGTGGTTGCAAAGTTATCTTCATCACAGTGACTGAAGGTCGGAATCAAGGCGTTAATCCTTACTGAAATGTTTCGAACAACATATCTCCCTCATATGAAACTCTTTGAAGCTTATTTTGGTGTCCATGAACCGTGTTCTGAGTCTAGTTTCATATGAATCAAGTTTCACTTTAAACGGATTTGTGGTTTAGGAGATATTAGAGAAATACCGAATCTATGTCAGAGCTGAACGAAGAACAGAGCATAACAGAGTATGTGTTTTTATCGATAACTTGATCGATAAATGGATGATCGATCAAGTGATCGATAATTGCCCATGAAAATTACCTCTGAAGCTTATTTTCCATGTTTATATGAAGGGTGACTCAATATATGATGGTATAACTTCCCGGTTGTATATTTTAGCTTTCGACTGAGCCATTCAAACTTCTGATTGAGTATAGCAACATTTAACATCAAATCTATGAACTTGAATCTTGATATTTTCATTTGATCCTGCAAGTTCTTCTTTTCTCAATCTCTGTTCTTCTTCTTCCTCTTGATCATTCTCCGTAACTCAAAGTGCAACATGATAACTCCTTTCTTTTCTTGAGGAAACTATACAAGATAGTAAGTATGATAGTTAGTCAAAATATGAGATAAATAATTTATGTAAACTTTTTGCTCTATTATTTGACATCATCAAAACTAATCATATCTAACAGACCCAATATTAAGCCCAAATACGATTTAAAAAGTGAGAAAAAGTAGGGCCCACACATAAATATCAATTTTTGACCAAAATCCAGTATTTTGACTTTTATTTTCAAAAATAGTTCTGAGCCTCCAAAAATTCATTTTGTCCATCAACAACTCCTATCTCATATGGGAAAGCCCTTTAAAAATTTTCAGAATTTATCTCTAAAAATTTTCAGAATTTATCTCAAGTTCTAGCTATGTATCTTGAATTTTTTTTCCAAAATAGGGCTTTACTAATAAGATTTTAGTAATAAATATTCTAGAACTAATTCCTGTACTTTCAAAGCCTGAAATCAATTTTAGAAATTCAAACAGACCCTTAGATAATTTTCTCATATCTTTTCAAGAATTATTGATGCCTCTAAATATTTAAAATAATTATTTTCACCCAATTTTAACTATTTTTCCTGAAAAACCTCTATTTTCAGAAAATTCTGTAATAAATTGTTTTCACTCCATTTTTACCTTTCAGGCCTCCATTGAGATTTCAAAACCTCTAATTCACCAATTTTCTATTTTTAGGAAATTTTTTTAGAATTTTTCTCTAATTTTTCTATTTTGCCCTTAATTGACCAATAAATTTGAAAATGTCAGTCCGAACCCTTCTTGAGTCTCACATCATGTTTAGTTTTCTTAGCCAATATTCTTTTCCTATTGGCCCTCAAACCAAAGTTTTCATTCTTTCTATCGATACTAAATTTTGTGAGATGTGACAGATACTATAAGATTTATCACTCGTACAAAAGAAAGTATAAACACCTTAGTTAAAAAGTACATATCAAGAATATATTGTATGTGAAGATTAATTTTACTATTCCTTTTGATTATCTTCATTGAGAAAATTAATATTTTTTATTTTTCAGCTTTTAACTCACTTATATTTAGGAGTATTTTAAGGTATCCCCAAGTAATCATTTTAGACTTGTGATTGATCCTTATTAGGTTAAGAGCATTTTGTTTCAATTATGACTAGGTTGATCGGTACGACTTAGTGCTTGAATTTTGGACTCATTTTTAACTCAATCCCCTACATATGGAGATCTTAATGTTGTCCACCTACGGTCCCTTTAATAAATTAAAGAGAAAATTAGAGAGAATGACCAAAAGAAATTATATTTATTGTAGAGGATCTTAAAAATTGTAATTACTTAAAAAGAGAAAAATAAAAATAAAAATAAAAATAAAAATAAAAATATTTAAATACCAAATTACTCCCATTAAATCACCTACATTTACTCTCTGACCCCACCTTAAAATGTTTTACAGTCACTATTAATATTTACCATGTTTTTATTTATCAGAAAAAAAAAATGCAACCAAAATTTTTAACCAAAAAAGAAGTTTTCTTTAGTCACTTAAGTGAGGACAAATTGTTAATCTCCATTTATTTTCTCTCAAAAAAATTTCATCCTATTACATATAATATAATCAAAAAAATTTATATGCAATACTATTACATATAATATAATCAAAAAAATTTATATACAATACTTTTAAAAATTAGATTAAGTAATTTCTTTTGTTTTTTTTTTTGAACTACAAGGGGCAAGCTTAACGTTTGAAAGGAACAGACATCAAAATAATCAACATTAAAAAAGAAATTCTAGCATCTAGGATCAAAACCCTCAGTTTTCTGTGCGTCTCAGTAAATAACAGGTCTGCAGTAGCCTACCACTTGCGGCAATAACTTCGTCTGCATATCATCTGAATGTGCACGTCGTGCTAAGCTATTGGCACACTTCAAAGCTTCCCTATTAGCATGAGCCAGCTCAATATCCCAATCCTCATATAACAATTGTCTTGTCTCTTCAGTAATCTGCCCATATGGGTGATTCTCGCCACTATCTCTAAGCTAGATGGTTATTGCTCCTAACGAATCAGAGCAAATTTGGATGTTTCGGTCCAAGGGATTGACAGGCCTCCAATCCTGTTTTGATTGCCAATACTTTGGCTATCATGATAGGATAGAAGCCAAGATTTTTTGGAATCCCATGACCCACTTTCCTATTTCGTCACTTAAAATCCCTTCACTAGCAGCTCTGTTGAAATCTATGACCGAGGCATCCACATCCAAACAAATAGCTCCTGGTGAGATTAAGTAATTTTTAAAAAATAGCCAAATGTAATAAATGAGTGAAAATGTTATTAAAAATATATAGATTGACAAAGATATTATAACACTTACAAAAAAATTAATAACAAATTAATTTTATGATTTTAATCAAAATCAAAATCAAAATTATTTTTCATAACATATTTCAGGATGCCTAAATTTTTATGTAAATTTTAAATTAATTTAATATAATTTAATTTTTTTTAAAAAGTGGTATCTGCATTAATTTCATTGCTTCTAATTTAATTTTATAGAAAAGACAAAATTAAATTCACCTAAAAACTTAAGTTTTTATAACAAATAAAATTTAGAACACCAACTATGAAATTTTAGTGATCAAATGTAAGTGAAAATTACTAAATATAATTATCTTGTTAATTTTTTTAATGTATAAATTGAATAAAAAAATAAAAATTGACGACAATGGAGTGCTCCCCTATGTTTTAGCTAATAATTGTCATGTAATTGAGATGTGGTTAGAGGGAGTATAAGGTAGTGGGTTAGGGTAATTTAGTATTAGTATATTTTCATTCTGGTTCTTGGTCTTTTTAAGTAATTAAGATCTTTAAGGTCCTCGGGAATAAATATTATTTCCTTTAGGTTATTTATTCTAATTTTTCCTAAAATAAATAAGTAGGAAATGTTGTGGAATATTCTAAAAAGGATAATTAAGACAGTGAAAAGCACCAAATATTGTCTAGACAAAACTTTTGGGTCCATGACAACTTTTCGAAGTGAGGATTGCAATGGGAATGGCTTTCTGTCTGGAAATTTTGGGTAAAAGAGACCTGAAATGATCTATTATATTTTTTAATTATTACAAATAATTACTATTTTTTTCACCCGGATAGTTTATCTAAGGACATATATTATATTTAATATTTCAAAAGTTTTATTTTTTTTCGTCCAATTATTTTTCCCCACCCTTTCCACAAATCAAAGCGACCTTTATTCTAAAAAGTCTATGTTAGTCAAATTTTTTGCCAGAAGCATTTTAAACGTATTTATGTGATTTGCTATAATAGCAATAAACTATTATAACCTTTACATTCAGATTTGGAGATGAAGATAACAATTAAAATTACTGCAATCCATAAAAGCTTTATGGGCAATGACCTTTGTGATCCTCCACTACCAAAGAATTGTACTGATTTGTATAAATGCCTAAACCACGACCGTGATGGGAGAAGGTAAGGAAAATGGGATCTATTGGTTTTATGTGAGCATATCATGGGATTTATTGTTTTAGCATTTTGGGTAGTAGTTACTCCTTTGTTCTCTGCAGCAGATTATGGCGATGCACTTATTTTCTGTGTGCATAATTATATGATGTGCACTCAATCGAAACTTGTGCTAAAAAACTTAGAAATTACAAATTGTAACAAGTTATAGAAGTAATTAAAAAATAGAATAAAAATAATAAAAAAAATAAAGAAAGAAGTAATCTTAACACTGGAAGCCAGGACACGCAATCCAAGAAACATTGAACCATTGTGTATATGAAACTGAGTGCCCAAAGAAAAAAAAATGACTCAAGAATGTACAAATATGTTTCGGCCAAGGCTTGTTTATAGGGAACAAGTTAGATTTTGTTTAATTTGAGCTTAGAAATACATTCTACATACAAATATATGGAAGAATGACATATGAAATTAATTTTAGAAAAATAGAAATTAAAGCTCAAAAGTTAAGCTTAAAGGGTTAAAGTATGTTAAAAAGAGCAAAGTAGGAATGTTGTCTGTTACCATGGATCTAATGAATAAATGACAATGATATGTTGAAGTATTTAGGGACATAAGATATTAAGGAAGAGAAATGGGAAGGTTGATCAAGCAACATTGATGGTCGGAAGCAAGAAGAAGCAAAGAGAAAGTTTAAAAATAGAAGGTAGTGAACTTGTCGTTATTTTGTGCTTGATATGTATGCTTGAGTGTTGGTGTTACTTGATGATGATTTAGAATATGAAAGATTGAATGTTACTCTATTTCTTCTATGCTCCATGGCCATGTGTAAATAAAACATTGAGTATTAAAGCATGTCATTTTATAGGCATGAAAACATGAGACTAAGCATGTCATCCACTTAGCATTTGTCTAGCATATATATGGGTAACGTTTGCTACTAAGATTCTTCTAAATTTTACTATCCCTTAACCAACCCTAATAGGTGTTAATGAGCAAGCAAAATGATACATGAAATGGAAGCAAAAAAAAAAAAAAAAGAAAAGAAAAGAATTGAGAAAATGTATTATATTATATTATGTAATTTCTATGTCACTGTATATATGGATTAGTGCTAATGATATTATGTAGAGTTAAATGATGATGATGGCATAGATGATGGAACATGATAATAGATGAGAAGGAATTATGCAATGTTGAAATGATTGCATATAAAGAAATGAATAATTATGAATTATTAATGCAAGTAAGGAGGATAAGTTACCCCAAAATAAACCACAGGTTTATGACAGAGTGGAAGAAAGGATAATGATTAAATCTTCTCATGAAATTTGGTTTGCTTAAAGTACACATCTTGAGATTTAAAACAAGGGATAGATCACTTAAAATGGATGTGTACGCTAAGAGTTATAACTGTTCAAAGTTAGGATAGAGAAATTGGAAAGTATAGTTTTTATCAAATGAATTGTAAACTTCCACAAATTAACTATACGAATTGACAAGAGTTAAGTCTAGAATTATATTTTTTTCCTGTACAGAATTGAAAGAGCTTTATAATTAATTATGAATTTTTAAAATTAGACCAAAGATCTGAAATTCACAAGTGGATAGTAATTTGAGAAATTAAATTCAAGTTTTCAATCTATGGACTTGTTTTATGATTTGTTTGAATCATAATGCTTCCAGACACATACTAAAGGGGATTTAAGGAATGATGTTTTATCTTTTATGGCGTGCTTCCTTGCTCTTGTCATTAGCCGTCAAATTCCTCTTAATGAATTATGCAACATGTGTTTTGAGGCTCCTTGATCTTCAACACTACATGCAGTACAAATTTCTATCTTACTGGTGTTGAGAAAAGAAAAAAGAAATTGTGTGATTGTGTAGTTAAGGGCTTTAGAAGCATTTGATTTTTTGTTTTTGCTTCCACTTATTGTTTAATGATATGGGCCTTTGAATAATATCACACATGTTAGGATCATTCCTAAACTTTAAGCTAGAATATGTACTTTTTTTTCTTAATTAAATTAAGGGATAGATATTAACAATATGTACTACTAAAAAAAAATATTTTTAGCAATATCATTTTATAATGGTTAAAAAGAAAAAAACTATAAAAAAAAAGTGGTGATATTTTTATAATTAAAGCATAGTAAGTTTTGACTTTTCATGACGGCTGCCATAATAATCACTGGTAAAAGTACTTTTCATGACGGTTATTAATATAACCTCTATTAAAAATACTTTTCATGGTGGTTATTAATATAACTATCATGAAAAGTATTACTGTAAGTTTGGATAAACCCTATCACGCATTTAGTTTTAAAGATTTCACTATCATACCATTATCCCCTCTTTTGCCCAATAACCCAAATTGCATTTTTTTGGCAAAATCTCATTGTATATCCTTGCTTTTGGCCCTCTGTTTGCCGCGTTTTGCCTTGCCATCGTGTTTTGCCACTCAAACTCGCCTCTTCTCATGTTTTACTCATCTCTCACACCGTGAGTGTAACACTTCAAATTTTCTGACTTAAGAAGAGCAGAAAAAATTCATTAAAATTATTTAAAACGTGAATAAAATTGGAAAACATTATGGAATATTGATTTTGAGGGCTTAGGAATATTTTGAAAAAGTTCATTTCACAAAAATAGCTTAAATAATCTTAAAAGCTAATTTTTAGAGTAACAATGGTTTTTCTTTGAAAATTCTAAGAAAAATACCTAGAGGTTTATATTTAAAAGGTGTTAATTGAGGTATCAAGTCCTTAAAATGAATTAAGGATTAATTTCTGAAATTAAGAGCTATTTTCTTGGAAAATTCAAGAAAAATAGTTAGGAGTTGATTTTTGACCCTCGATTTTTAGAGGAATTATTTTATGGCACAATGAAGTTAATGGATAAGGAAAATCCATATAAAATATTATGGGTTAATCTTTGGATTTATTATACAATTTCCAAATTATAGAAGAGGGATGAAGTTACAAGTAAGGAATGAAGTTAAGGGCATAATAGTCATTTACTGCCAACACCCCTCCCCCTTTTCATTTTCATCGTGCTGAGCTCCTGAAAATTGAGTGTGACCAAGAGTGAGAGTTGAGAGCCAGCAATCGATGAAGCTAGAGGAGTGACTGGAGGTGGTGAAGCTTACATGCAATTGTAATTTTCAGCAAAGGTCAGCATTATGAACACTCTCCTACCCTTCCTTCCTCTATTCTTTGTGAGATTGAAGGGTTGATGGGAAAATGAAACTTCTGGGTTATGGAGAAATGGGGGAAAACAAATGAAATAATGATGGAAAAAGTAGATTAAATATTTTTTAAGTGAGTTTAAGTGTTGCATGTTGATAATGTTGGAAATTGTGTGGGTGTGTCAAAAGGACAAGTCCCACGTTGCTCAAGAGAGTGAAGACACAAGTCTATAAATACAAGCTTGTGTTCTTGGGCCAGTGAATGGGCCTAGAGGAGAAGGAGGATCTTGTGTGTGCAAGCATGGGCCACCGGAGGCAAACGCACTGGAAATCCAGCGATTCCCCCCGCATGAGTTAAAGACAGATAAGGCACCCTTTTACTTAGACGTTTTAACAAAATCTGAAATTAATTTTAATAATTTCAGAGCTTACCTAAAAACATGATTTATTGCCTTTTGAATTGTTGAAATCCTCAGAAACGTAAAGGCTTTAATGCTACCTGAACGGATTATCCTTTAATTATAGAAACAGTTTTAAGTTGATCCTAACGTGCTTTAATCACCCAACGTTCAGAAACCGCCACATTAAGCACCTTCATTGCTGCAACATCTGAAACGGTGATATTAATCACATTTAAATGTGATTAATTTGTGTTTAATGGTGTAGTGGGTTGAGGCCTATATAAGGTGCTTTGAGGCTAAGATCTAGGCATCTCGCACTTGAGCTTTCATGGAACTCTCTCCTCCTCTGAAATTTTCTTTGCCTGCTTGAGTTTATATTTTCCTCCTGCTGTTCTATTCACCCTGTTCTTGCAGGAGAAGTCTGTTTAATCCTGGGAAGTGCCGCTTCCTCACTTGCCAGTGGTCGCGGAATAGCTCTTAAGGACAGCGTTTGTAGGACGTGACTCGGACTAACAGTTTTCTGCAAGTGTTTCCGCTAACAATCTTAAGAGCTATCCACATCATAGAGCAACCTTGCAACATTGTTGGTCAGAATGACAATGATGCTGCCTTAGTCACTGTTGTCCCAACAACAGTACCTATTCCTAGGTCGTTCCCCGATACATCTAAAACAGAGACATTTGACGGAAGGAACTTTAGGCGATGGCAGGAGCGAATTTACTCCATCTTTAACATGTATGGAGTGGTCGCTGCTCTTACTCAGTTCGAACCAACCCCAGATGCTGGTCAAGCCCAAAAAGATATTTGGATGCATGATAATAAGGCTTGCAGACACACTATCATCAGCACTTTATCTAACGACCTGTTCGATATGTACTGTGTCTATAAGGAAGAACACAAGATATAGGAGTCTTTTATCCTCAAATACACTACTGAGGATGCTGGTAAGCAAAAATTTGTGGTGGGAAACTTCTACAAATGGGAGATGACCAAAGAGAAAGACATCAAGCTTCCAATCAACGAGTACCACAACTTGTTGGAGGAGCTGCGTGCTGAGAAGATTAACCTGCCAGATGAGTTTGTAGTTGGCATACTGATCGAGAAGCTGCCGGAAACATAGAGTGACTACAAACAGCAATCAAAGTACAGGTAGAAGCAGTTGTCCCTGTCAGATCTTATTACCCACATAATAATTGAAGACATGAACAGAAAGGCCATACAAGATGCGAAGGGAAAGAAAATAGCTGCTAAAGCAAACTTGACGGAATCAAAATTGCGCTCCAAGAGGTATAATCCCAAAAACAAAAATAATAAAAATAAGAAATTTGATTACAAACCCAAGGATTTTAACTCTAAGTTCAAAAAGAAAGGCAATTGTTTTGTCTGTGGAAAGTCAGGGTACCGTGCGATGCAATTCAAGAAAAGGGCTACTCTAAAGGATGATAATCCTCCTAAACCAAATGTAGATTTGGTTCAAGGAGATGGTGAATCAAAAAATTTTCATGAAGCAGTTTCTTCTCCAGATTCTCAATTTTGGAAAAAAGCTATTAAAGCTGAAATAGGTTCTTTAAATCAAAATAAAACATGGGTTTTGGTTGACTTGCCCCCCGGAAAAAAAAAACCTATTAGGTGCAAATGGGTTTTTTTGGAAAAATACTTTTCAGATAGGTCAATTGATAAATACAAGGCTAGATTGGTGGTCAAAAGTTTTACTCAAAAAGAAAACATTGACTATTTCGATACTTTTACTCCCGTGACTAGGATTTCTTCTGTTAGAATCCTGATTGCTTTAGCTTCGATCCACGAACTTTTTATTCACCAAATGGAAGCTAAAACAGCCTTTTTAAATGGTGACATAGAAGAAGAAATTTACATGATCCAACCTGTGGGGTGTACAGTTCCTGGGCAAGAAAACAAAGTTTGCAAACTTGTTAAGTCTTTGTATGGTTTGACACAAACACTTAAACAATGGCATGAAAAGCTAGATCAAGTTTTGTTGAGTGGTGGTTTCTCTACTGTTAAGGTAGAATGTTGTGTTTATACAAAACTTGTAAATAGTGATTGTGTGATTATTTGCTTATATGTGGATGACAAGCTTATTTTCGGTACTAGCATGAATGTTGTGTGTGAGACAAAATGTTTTCTTGCTTCAAATTTTGACATGAAAGATTTGAGTGAAGCAAAGGTTATATTGAGTGTTAAAATCATAAGGAATGAACATGGCATCCTACTTTCTCAAGAGCATTATGTTGAGAAAATCTTGAGAAAGTTTGAATATTATGATGTTCCTCCGGTTAGCACTCCTTATGATTCAAATGTGCATTTAACAAAACATGAAGGAGATCCAGTTGCTCAATCTAGATATGCATATATTGTTAGGAGTCTGCTGCATTTAATGAATTATACCAAGCCAGACATAGCTTATGCTGCATGCAGGTTGAGCATATATACTCACTACCTAAGCAGTAAGCATTGGAAGGCTCTGCTGAGGGTATTGAGTTACTTGAGGGGTACTATGAATTATGGTATATTATATAGTGGATTTCTCACTGTATTAGAAGGATACAGTGATGCTAGTTGGGTTTCAGACTCAGATGAGACAAAATCCACTAGTGGCTACATTTTTAATCTTAATGGTGGTGCAATAACATGGAAGTCAATCAAACAAACTATACTAACCAAATCCTCAAGGTATTCTGAGTTTATTACAATGGAGTTGGCTGGTTCTGAGGCTGAGTGGTTGAAAAACTTCTTAGCGAACATTCCACTAGGTAAAAAGCCAACACCATCAATAATTTTACACTGTGATAACCAATCGGCGATAGCTACGACTAAAAATAAAACCTTCAATGGTAAAAGAAAATATATTCGATTGAGACATAATATTATAAGGCAGCTGCTAAAAAATGGAGTAATCTCAATCAATTACGTGAAGTCAAAAGTGAACCTAGCGGATTTGTTAACGAAACCTCTAGGGAGGAAACAAATTTATGAAACATCGAGGGGAATAGGACTGAAGCCAATTCAAAATTAACAGCGATGGCAACCCAACCTTTGTGATTGGTGATCCTATGAAGAAGGTTCAATGGGTAAGAACAAGTCATTTGTTAGTTCTGCTAGCACTAAATAAACAGGTAGTCCCTTCCTATCATGTGTGAGAAAGTGCTAGAATGCATTTTGGTGAGGCTGAGAGGAAGCTCTTAATGATTTCATAGTCCTACAGGATGGTGTGCTTATTGCAGGTACACTTAATGAAATCATCTCTATGAATGTGGAGTGGAGCCGCTCCTATGAGATGGTGACAAAATCTCTAGAGCATTTGTTATGCACTAGGCATGCACATGGCCGTCTTAAAGCACAAAAACACTGCTAACAGCAGAAATGTGGGGGTATAACCTGACTGATAATGCCTCTAGTTTACACCTAAGAGGTGTGAGTTCATAATCCATAGGACCACTGACATCTCTGTGTACTAAGTGTTGTTGGTCTAGGTCTAGTTCATAGTCTAAAGGACCACTAGATACAACAATTATATCCATGTGTGAAACTTAGCAAATGGCATCCCTTTTGACACATGTGGGGGATTGTTGGAAATTGTGTGTGTGTGTCAAAAGTACAAGTCCCACATTACTCAAGAGAGTAAAGGCACAAGTCTATAAATACAAGCTTGTGTTCTTGGGCTAGTGAATGGGCCTAAAGGAGAAGGAGGATCTCATGCGCACAAGCATGGGCCACTGGAGGCAAAAGCAGTGGAAAGCCGGTGATTTTTCCCCCGCCCGCAAGTTAGCGGATAAGGCACCCTTTTAATTAGACATTTTTACAAAATCTGAAATTAATTTTAATAATTTCGGAGCTTACTTGAAAACATATTTATTGCCTTTTGAATTTTTAAAATCCTTAAAAATGTAAAGGCTTTAATGCTACTTGAACGGATTATCCTTTAACTGCAAAAACAGTTTTGTTTAAGCTGACCTTAACGTGCCTTAATCACCCAACATTCAGAAACTGCCGCATTAAGCACCTTTATTGCTGCAATGTCTAAAACGGTGATATTAATCACATTTAAATGTGATTAATTTGTGTTCAACGGTGCAGTGGGTTGAGGCCTATATAAGGTGCTTCGAGGCTGAGGCTTAGGTATCCCGTACTTGAGCTTTCGTGCAACTCTCTCCTCCTCTGAAATTTTCTCTGCCTGCTTGAGTTTATATTTTCCTTCTGCTGTTCTATTTACCCTGTTCTTACAGGAGGAGTCTATTTAATCCTGGGGAGTGCCGCTTCCTCACTTTCCGGTGTTCGCGGAATAGCTCTTAAGGACAGCGTTCGTAAGACGTGACTCAGACTAACAATTTTTTCTAGGTGCTACCGCTAACAGATAATTGCATTTGCGTGTGGAATTCCTTGCTCTGTCTGTGTTGACCGAAACAAGGGTTAAAAGATTCATTAAATCAATTATAAATGACTTGGCTGACACGAGATTTGTGAAATAATATTCAGGCTCTGATATGAGCTTTGCTTGCCTTCGATACAATTGGATAAATTTGAGGTTTGATTGCAATTGAGGAGGATCTGCCTGGTATATATCAGATGAAAAATCTCAATTATTGACATTCAGCCATCCCAAATAATTAAAAACAATAATACTTTTACAAGCCAAAGAAACAAAATTGAAAGACATAATGTTAGAGAGGAACGGACACTAAAATTTGATGGAACCCAACTCAAAAACCAATTCCAAACCTATAGCAAAAATAAGAATTTAAGGGGGACTGGAATGGCAATCACTAGAGGAGAGGATAGGAAGATTGTTGGTTCTAGTGGGTGACAAATAAAATATTCACCCAAAGAACAGCCAGCTATATTTCGGTCATGGGCAAATTATTTGATTGTTTTACCAGACTCTGATCTATTTGTTACTTTATTACCCTGATAGATCATTCTTTCCTATTTTCAAGGGAATCCATTTCTTTACCAATTTATTTTTCACATCAATCAATGAATAAAGCAAGCACAGAGGATTGTAATAGTCGCAGTAAAATTACACATGATCTTAGAAAGTGGATGCAGGTAGAGTGCGTTTGAAGAGAAGAGCCATGAACTAGTTTGAAAAGGCAGAAAATAAGGCAGCTAGGCACTTAAGGGTGGAGTCCAAGGTCTTGATTTATTCATTGCTTTCATCATTTCCAACTAGGAAGTGGATGAAATTTGGATGCCCCTCAAGAAAGAATGGCAAGTTTGCGACTACATAGAACACTTTGAGTAGTTGAGAATCCCTTTGAAAGACTCTACTCTTATGGTACTAAAAGAGGAGCCTTTAAGGATGGGTTGAAGCAACAAATCTAGGCTATATTGAGGATGCACAGAGCCAAAAGACTACAGGAATTGAACACACGGGTTTGCTGAGAGAAACATGATCCAAAAGTTTCCATTAGGACCAAAATGGGTTGAATCGCCTAGCTCTAGCAAGGGTCAACCCCCCTAAAAGAGAAAAGTCTAATGCCAGTTTTTCCAAAATCATTAACAACAAAGCGTGTATGCAATTTCAAGGAGCTACAGAGGCAGATGATGGAAGAAAGTGGAGAAAAGAGGGGTGAGGGAGAGACGAAATTCCAAAGGTAGATGATGGATTCCAAGAGAAAGTGAGATGATAATGGAGTTGCAAAACTGACAATCACAACGTGGAGCATTAAGCATAAGATGAAACTGAAGGGAAAAGAGGTAATCATATCGAGTGATAGTGGAGCTTCACATAGCTTTGCATCCACCACATTAAGAAGAAATTAGTTACTGCTAGCACAAGGTGCAAGTGAAAACAACGAGGCATTAGGGAAAGGAAATAAAGGGAAGCTAGCTGTGCATGGGCCTTATTTTTGCTAAAAAAGAAATTTAATACATTTACTCAAAAAAAAAAAAGAAAAGAAATTTAACACAGTGCCACAGTAAACGACCCCGCAAAAGAACAATATCAATACACATCAGCAATCGCTTGCAGCCTAGAGGAAGAGAACATGGGCCTTACCACTCCACGTATGCAAAACATGCAAGAAATACGTGTATGAAGAGTGCTCTTGCACTTTATTGTCCAGTATAAATTAAAATTTAACAGTGAGAGAGGGTCAAGGCTTTTAAACAGAATCTTAGTTCAGTAAAGAACAAGGAATAATGTTGATCAACATAGGAGGGGAGTCTATTTTGAGGTAGGGGAATATGCGTATCTCAAATTAAAACCTTAGAGGTTGATGTTATTGGCTAGAAAGCTCAATGATAAATGAAGCCTCAAGTGCTATTGCATAGAAGGGATGTCTATAAGCATGTCTTAAGAAAACTTCTACATATGCAAAGGGTTTCATATGCCATATCTGAAGTCTAGGATTTAAAACACAGTATAGCCACCTCATTGAATTTCACAATACCTTACTTTTCGTAAAAAAAATTAAATTATTTGTCATTTATTTATTTTAATATATATGATATATGATGGGCCAAAACATTTTGAATCTGCTCATGAGTTCAGGTCAACAGGAGGCCCAATTTGACATTAATCATCTAGAACTCAAACTGAAACTAAACTTTCATCAACGCACTTTCCCTATATGCTCTTCAGTTTCTTGTCTTGATAATGATCAAACAAAGATTTAAAAAGGCAACAAGCATGGGCAACACAACTAAAAAAAGTTAGGAATCAAATAACTAGCTGAATGGCTCTTGCCTTGACTGTCACATATATAATCACAGGAAGAAATTCATCTGCTCCAGCCGGCACGTGATTTGTGGTCATTGCTGCACTGAGTAGAAGGTTGTTGATGACCCTACAACAATTCATTATACTTGACAGTTTCACAAGGAGCTTTAAAAGTGTTGATTTTCTGCAATTCTTTCTCTGCAAGCTGGACGTAAAGGGAAAAAGCAGATAATTAATTTCTCAAGAAACCGGGCTCACTCTGTTAAAAAATCCAAGTTGGAAAAATGAAAAAAAACTAAGGGCCTTAGATTAAAAATGCAAGACTAAGAAATTGAAAAAGGTCCAAATGCAAGAGGGTCTTGTACCACACTATTAGCTCTAAAGCAAGTAATTAAATTGGCAATTCAATTTCTGCTCTAAATGTTATGCTTAAATAGTTTTAGATTTTAATATTTTTGGAATTGGTCTGTGCCAATAGGGGGAAAAAAGATCCTTGCAATACCACCAAATCTCAAACATTTGGGCACCCGACTATTGCCGAATTTCGTAAAGATGAAACTACACATAAACCGGGGGGAAAAGGAATGCAGCACCCATTCGCAACTAGAAAACCACAAAATTCGAAAAAACAATACCATAGGTGCACAAAGACCGGGTTGGACCGGTTTCCACCCCAACCCGATGTCTAGTCTAAAATAACACCGGGTTTAAAAAACTAGTCCATGGTCTAGTCTGACCCGAACACAACCCAGTCCTTATCTAGATCAGACTGGGTTATACAAACTTTCGGGTTGGTCCAGTTAAAAATATAACAAAGCAAAAATTTTAAAATGTTTAATAGCCCAGCCCAAACTGAAAACCTATTTGTGCCACATCATTAACACACTCTCATTCTTCACTGTTGCTAGATGTATATGGAAAACGGTAAACCCATATCCTCTCTTCTTCATCCTGGTAGCTAGATCTAACAAGCAAGGTTTGATTTATTCGAACCCACATCATCCTCTCTTTTCCAAAGGCACAACTTCATCTCCTCTCTTCTTCCATTACGTTGAGATTTATTTGAGATCTGAGATGAAGTTGAAGAAAAGGTAAGATCTGAGAAACCCAGGCCGATATGCTTAGCGTCACAGACTAAGAAGATGGGAGAGGAAGGGTGGAAACTACAGAACAACAACTGAGGAGGATTGAACTTGAAAGGACTGCTTAGAGGTTTTGAAGATATGAACAGTAAAATGGGCAACGTCATGACACGATATTGAAGAAGAAGACCTGAGGAGGATATGATTAGGGGGGAAAAAACAAGAAGAGCTGAGCAGGAGGACTAGGAGGCGAAGACCTAATCAGGAAAAGTCGAACAAATGGGGTTTATTATTGGTAGAGGAATTGAACTTTTTAATAAAAATTAAATCCATGCACTGGGTCAGACCAGACTATTTGGTCCGAAGGGTTAGTCTAGAACCCAGTCTGACCCGATGATCAACCCGGTCTGGTCTAGTTCGTTTTTTTTCAGGTTACTTTTTTCCGTGCTGGACTAGACTGGGTTCCTAGACCGACTATTTTTTGAGTAGCCCTAACTATTAATGAAGTCCATAGGTATATGATCGAGCCAGAGAGATGAAAAGAAAAGAGTCGTTCACCTCTTGATGGATCAGACAAGATTAATGGAAGCAAGGTTTCACATGTGATCGAGAAAATCAAAGAACGAGAGCGATTGCGAAGATTAATTAGTGAACTTTTTTCAACTTTACTCCTATTGACTTAACAAATAATGAGAAAAATAAAATATATGGGCGAGAGAAACTATAACATACATTTTTAATACATTTTCTGGTATGTGAGAATTAGGGTAATATTAAAATTCGCTTGAATTTTAATATTTTATGATAAATTCAGTGCTATTAATTTTTTTATTGGTACCTGAGAATTATTGAAAAATAACTTATAATAGTGACCAAAGGGAGTACTATTTATCCAACATTAAATAATTATATGTTGTTAATATTAATATTAACACTCCTCATGTCCTAAACGTAGAGATGAGTTAGGGAGTTGATTTTAATGTTAAATGTAAGACTATAATTCACTTGATTTCTCATATTTATTATTTTTCAGACTAATTTATTTAACTTATAAACTATATGTAATATAATATTACATAGAAGTATTTTAAGAAGATCATGTCATATTTGCTAGAATTAAGTAATTTTTTTTATCCATCTAAACTAGTTAAATAACTCTTATGTTAAGAATAGAAGGAATATTAACTTTTGATATAGTTTATAAAAATATTTCAAATGTCAAAAAGCTGCGATATTCACACTTCACAGGTATAAAATGTTATGTAATCATGCTTTGCCCTAAAATTTTCCATATTAAATTTTGCCATGTATTGTCTATTTCCACGTTTTCATTTTATTTCTTAACCAATGGTGTTGCAGAGCATGCAAATGGAAAGGTTGAGTTTTGATGGTTCACAATCCCCCTGTTATTTTTTTTTTAATAAACAGTTCCCCATTATTGTTATATGCTCTTCTGTTTTAAATTTAAGAATTAGACAACTAATTTACGGAAATTAAAAAAATTAATTAAGTTAATTATTTATATAAAATATTTGTTGGTTTTCTTAAAGTACTCTTTTAATCATTTGTATTATAAAATATTCCTATTAAAATGCATCCCATAAATACGTGCGACTCCTTGGGTGACATTCAACCAAAAAGAGTTTTCCCTTTGTTACTATTTACAAATCATATTAACAAAACCATTTCAGTTCAATTCACAAACATTTCACAAATGTAATTCAGGCTTTCAAAGGCAAGTCCACAAACTCTTTCACAAATTACCACTTGAAAATCATCAACAAATACCACTTGAAAATCATCAAAGGCGAGTTCACAAATTCATTCAAAAATCATATTAATGGGCTTTGCATATAGCTATCATAAATTATAATGTCACATTTGGTGCTAATGACGAATAAGATAGATGGTACATCTATATATGTGTGCCTAATTTATAATTTCTTTTGTTTGTTATTTTGTATCTACATGGTAGAATTTTTGGGTTATGAGCTTATGGAAATGGAAATGGAACCCAATTCCATGCTTTGAGTATATTTGGTAGCATGGAATTTGAAAAAATTCCATTTCCATATCCATCAAAATATATGGAAATGATTTCCATGTTAGGACCCCAACATTTCTAATTCCGTATCAGTATTTTCATTTTTAACCTTTTTCTCTTCCCTTTAAGTTGTCGAGCCACCATCACCCTTGTCCTCCCATTGCTGGCGCAATCCACAGACAACTTGTGTTCACAAATGTGACAATGATGGTGTTGTCGAGCGGCAACCTGGCGGTGGTGTCCAGCTTCATCTTGGCCTCCTCCCCCATTTTTCACGGATCTCTAGCTTCATCTTCTCCTTAACTTTAAATTTGCCTTCTTCCCTAATTTCTTTTACTTCTTGAACAAGATTGTGCGCCGGCTAATGGCACCCATGTTTTCTTCTCTTTGTCTTTGTCCCCTTCTTTATATCTGGCAACTGTCACCTTTCTCGATGTTGATGACCCCATCTATAATGACACCCTTGTTTTGTCCTACATTTGAACTTCTAAGCTTTCTCTCATGCTTGATAGTATTGGTTGTGGATGATGATTTCATCTATTCATTGCATCTTGTTGAAGTTGCTTTGGGATTTTTAATTTTACAACTGATTAAGTATATTGTAGTCAAATTCAATAGTACGTTAGTATTTGGCAAAAGTTGGCTTGACCTTTTTTTTTTTTTTTGCTAAAGCATAGATATCTTCCTATTAGAACCCATGCTATTCGAGACACTGTTAGACACTAAACATGGGCACCTCTCATAGCAAGCAAAAGTTCGCTTGACTTTGATTAAACAAATAAATGTAGGAAAAATAATACAAGAATCCTATCTTAGAAACATCATTTGAAATGCTCATTTGGTGAAAACCTAGAAATAAGAAATTCATATTGCTTATAAAGGTGACAGTGGTTGACGGGTGATATGTAGGATGTCGATTTTGAAAGTTGATAATGTCTTTGGACTGTGTGATTATTTTGGGTTTGATTTATATTGCTGGATTTTCTGAATTTTTCTTAGTGATGGTGGTTTTATTTATCTTGTCAATAAAGAAGAATGGTTTTTGATGAATGTTTATTGAGCAGGAGTTTTGTAGGTGGGCATTTTAGTATTTTTATACAAAAATCCCATGTTTATGCAAACACAATTTTAAATTCTATTTTCATCTCCATATCCATTTCTATTTCCATCACTACAAAAAAAAAACAGCAAATTAGTGACAAAATTTAGGAACGAAATTTCTGTCGCTAATCAAAATTAGTGACGAATTAGTGACAGAGAAAATTCCATTGCTAATTCCACCGTTACTAATTATTTAGTGACTCAATTCAAAATTTCGTTACTAATTAGTGACGAACTACTGCCAGATTATTGATAAAAATTAGTAATGTAAAATTTTCGTCACTAATCTGTTACTAATTAGAGACAAATATCTCACGAAAATTCTGTCACAAAATAATGACAAATTTGCAATGAAAATTCTATCACAAATTAGTGACGGAAATTTATTTATCTAATCAAAGTTGCTAAATTTATTAGTGACTGAAATTTATTTGTTTAATAAAAGTTGTTAAATTTATTTGTTTTGTAAATTTAAAATACCACATGACAACCGCCACATCATCACTACCTTCCACCTCACCTGGTTCAGAACCTCACCTCTTCCCTTTCAATCATCTTCCTTCCTCTTCCTTTTTTAAGCATTAGATTAACATACTTCAACAGTTAAGATTTTAATTTTTATAAACTATTTATAAAAACAATTTTAAAAATATTTAATATATTTGCAAACCATTAGAATTAAATTTTAATAGATTTTGTAACTTATTATTTATTTATTTTTATAACTTAATAATAATTTTAAAAATATTTAAATTTGAATCGTTAAAATATTAATCTAATGGTGAAAAAAAAGGAGGGTGATAGCATACAATATGGAGGTCATGAAGTCCAAGTAGCACTCATCCAATTAGAGGCCCAACAAGCCCTCCAGAGTATTCAGGAAATTTATAACTCAAGAATGCTTACATGGAGGAGGACATGGATCATTTCTTGGATGATGACATGGACACGTGCGGAGCTTGATGTGACATATGGAAGGCCACCTCGAAAGCCACCATGGCATGTGAGTCATTGGAGTATAAATACTTGGACCTTGAGCAAGACAAGAGCACGTGTTCTAAGAGCCCAAAAGGAGCATTTGGAGCCAATTCTCATGTTATTAAAGGCCCAACACAATTATATGTGCCTGGAGGAATCCATTAGAGCTATAATCTTTTAAATTGGGGCCCAAATGCATTTTGTTATGGACCATGGGAGTTTCAGAACGTGATTTAAATATATTCAAGCCCAAATGGATGCCTAAAAGGCCCATGCATGCTTATGGACGTGAATAGTAATTATGAAGATCCATTTGGAAGGTCCAAGAATATTCAAGAAGCATCAAGAAGACGTCTTTATGTATTAGTTATGGTTTAATTTCGTTTTTTTTAAGTTTCCATTTTTATTTGCATTAAATAAGGCCTTTTGGTCAAAGATTGCATAAGACTATTTTAGGTTTGTTTCCTATTTTTAGGTAGCAGCCTTTTTCTTCAAGAAAAGGTAATTTCTTATTTCCTTTAGCCTTAATTGGTGCCAACCAAGATAGTCAATCATCATTAAGGCACATTTATGGCATTTATGACCTAGGTTTTTTTTATTCTAGATTGTTCTTTTGCTGCCTATGTAAGGCTACGTTTTTTGTAATTGGAGGGGAGATTTGAATGAATGAATTTTAGAGAATTTTATTTCTCTTGAGTGTCTTGCCGCCTCGTATTCTCGTGGGAATACTCGACTGTATCAAGGACTGATCATCCTTGTGGTGTCTCCATGGCTAGGGTTGTAAGAGGCAAGTTCTCTTAAGGTCCTACCTAGATCAACCGTCCGTCCGTTACTTGATTCTAGCCGGTCCGTACGTCCCCTTATATCAGAGGGAAAAGGAGAGATTCCAAATTGTCACCTTACCACCCGCTCTCTCTCTCATGTTGCCATGTCATCACCATATCATTGCTTCCTCTCTCCTATGATGACCACATCATCACTTTCTCACATCATCCTCTCGTCCATGTCATCACCATATCACAAATTAAGCCAACTTTTATGAAGGAATGGTGGTTCGAGCTTAGGACCTCTTACGCATATTGAAGCTTTTGCCAGAGAAACACCTACAAATTTTTTATACAAAAATAAATATATATATATATAATATGTCTAATTATAAATACAAACATATATAATAAATATTATATATAATTTAACATATTTATAATTTAATATATTATTATTTATTTTATTTTATTTTTTTATTTTATTAAAAATAATTAATCATTAATATTTTTATTCAAATATTAAATAAAATAATTATTATATTATAATTATTATTTATTTTTTTGTTTATAATATTTGTATTTTTTATCTATATAATATATTTTGTGAGGGGAGTTAGGGATGGATTAGAATGAAAATTAGTGATGAAAAAATTCTGTTACTAATTCTTTTACAATAGAATCGATGACAGATTAGTGACAGAATTTAGAGATAGATTAAATTTTTGTTACTAAATTCTGCCACTAATTTTAGGGATGGAATTTGTCACAGATTAGCGATGGATTAATGAAGGAATAAAATTTTGTCACTGATTCCATCGCTAATGCCCTATATTTTTGTAGTGCATATCTATGTCCATTTTCATTTCCATCAAAATCAATTCGAGCATACTAAACGACCCATTAGTTCTTGCCCATCATTTTAACATTTTAGGCTAGAGATCAAGTAGAAGTCAAGAGAATGCATTAAAGGAGGGAATCTTGAAGGCTCTATTATGCGCCTTGAGCACAAGTTGTGTTCATTTACATTTAATTGCTATGGTACTAAAATTGTATTTTATTTTATAAAATATTTGGGCTTGAGTAACTGTCTGAGATTAATTCTTTAAGATAACAATTGCGTTGGGAAGGTTTTGTTTGGGCTTTGCATAGCTTTGGGACGAAGTTCTTAAGCCCTTATATGGTGTAATTGATTGGACCCTAAGTATCCAAGTTGCGTGGTTGGGGTGTCACACAAAATGTTATTACCTATAAGTTTAGAAGGACATGAAATTGAGTTTTCACACCATTCGTTAATGTCCTTAGGTATATAGAGACCAAAATTAAAACTCATTAATAATAGAGGGATCAAAACCAAAACTTGTTGAAAGTACAAGGATCAGAATCAAAACATGTTAAAAGTATAGACAAAAAAAGCAACTTAAATGCATGATGAGGGGTGCTCACAGGAGAGGATGGGACTGGCATACCCCCATCCCATGTCCCCTCTTGAAAACTCTCATAAAATGGAATTTTTGTCTTGTATCCCATCCCATCCTGAAAGTTTCCTAGTCTTAATTGAGACAGGGACAAGACTAGGAGAAACTAGGATGTCTCGTAAAAAAAAAAAAGGCCCATCTAAACAACATTTAAGAAAGAAGAAGCAAAGATAGAAATTAATGCTTTCCATCATTATATCATATTGAAGCTTCATTTACACCAACTATAAAGAAAAAAATAAGGCATAAGAAAACCAAGATCAGACTTAGCCATATCCTTTTCTCTCACCTCATGGTCATCACTCTTCAAATCCATCCTTGATCCCTGATCCTTATCTCCCCTTTTCTTCTCTATTATTTTATTCACCCCGATCTTTTACCTACCCCCTTCTCCTTTTGAAATCGCCCAGGTTGAAAATTGCAGGTTCTTTTTGAGCATTGCATCAATGGTGTTCTCCTTCTAAAATCACCTGTATCCAGATGAGTTTTCAAATTGAGAAGGGAGGGAGGAGAAATGTACCTAACAACACTAGAAGAGCGAAGGCGATAGTTGATGAGCAACCGGCCAATCACGATGAGTGATTGATGAGGAAGATAAGCAGGAGGTGAAACATACTTCCTTTCAACCCCTTTAGTGCGTGTCCAAAAGCAAATTTAGCTTTAACAGAGATAATCAAACGCTTTAAAATTTGAGTATAATTATCAAAGTCAATATTGACAAACTATGTTATCAATAAACTTATCCATAAATGACTCTTCTCTTGAAAAATAATGAATTGTCGAAAAGCTTATTCATAACTTCATCGATAAATTTTGATGCAAAAAAAATGAAGGTCAACTTTGAATGATTGTAAATCTTTCCATTCAACTCCAAATGTTACAAAGGACCTATCACCAGAAAGCTCTTTGAGTCAATCTTCCAACACAACAAGTCCTACTGCAAAAATGCATTGTAGTTTCAAAGTTATCTTCATCAAAGTGGTTGAAGGTCAGTGACAAGGCATGAAACCTCAGTAGCATATCTCCTTCACATGAAACTCATTGGAGTTGATCTTGGTGTTCATGAACCTTGTACTAAGTCTAGTTTTATAATAATCAAGTTTCACCTCAAATGTTTTATAGTTTAGGAGATATTGTAGAAATACTGAACATGTGTCAGAGTTAAATGAAGAACAAAGCATAACATACTGATTTTTCGAAGATGTTATAGATAAATGTGTTTATCGATAATGAACTTAAAAAACACACTTGAAAATGATCTATGAAGATTATATTCAAGCTTAGATAAAAGGTGACTCAAGGTATATTGATATAACTTCCATAACTTTTAATTGGGCCGCTCCAACTTCTTATTCAGTATAGTAACCTTCAATATCAAATTTGAGAACTTAAATCTTGGTATTTCCATTTGATCTTGCAAATTTTTATTTCTTCTATCTCTATTCTTCTTCTTTTGAATCAATCTCATGATAAATCCTGTCTTTTGTTGAACAAATTATATAAGATAATCACATTAAGTATGATAGTTGGTCAAGGCTTGAGATTAGGGAAGAGTAAGAGGCTGGTTGGGCTACCCGGCCCCTAACACATGGCCTGCCCATTTAAGATTATATGGGTACGGGTTAGCCCGTACCCATAGATGCCCCGTTAAAGCCTGTTATTAAACTGACTATTTTAACTAGGCGGGTTTTTACAGGTTCTGGGGAACCCGTTTAAGATACAAAATTCTCAAACCTATTTAAATTTGAAGACATTGAAATATTATCTCATATTCTCATTCCTACAAAACCTTTTCAGCTTAAAGACAAGAAATGACTCAAGCAAGTAGTAAATAAATAACTAATTAAACCATCAATCAATCACCACATAATATGATAATAATATTATAACCATTAACCAATCAAATTTCAAGCCAAGGTCTTTCATTCTTGAAATTAAAGTTCAAACTTCAAAAAATCGAACCACAAAATAAAATAACCATCACTAATCAAAGTCCATACTCCATAGTACACAAAATCACAAATCATCATTCTCATGTCCAAGCTTAAAATAGGACAACTACAAATCTAAAAATCTAAAGGATTATTTATCCAATCATCATCACTCATCATCATAATCTTCTTCTTCTTCAGAGGTGAGATAGGGAGATTAACAAGGAAGGGAGATTTATAGCTTACCAAAGTGTAGAATGTAGAGACTGAGAGGTGAGAGGGGGAGACTAATAAGTAAGGGAGACATCGTCGTTGACATCACAATGAGGCAGGACGTGAGATGCCGACAAGACTGAGAGTAAGAGTGATGCGATGGGAGGAGTTATTGTTGAATGTTGCTACTCTGGTACTGGGACTAAGTGATCGATTGAGCGAGCAACGAGATTGTGGGTGTGAGAGACCGAGCTAAGCTAAAAGGCAAGAGCAAGAAGCGAGATGGCAAGAGTGTGGAGAGTCAGAGTCGGGAGGCAATGCCCCAAGGTAAGACATTGAGTGAGGGTGTGAAAGGCTATGTGTTGTGCGACACTTTCTATCCTAGGTCTCCTACCTTTCTTTATTTTTTTAACATAAAAAAAAAAGATAAACGGGCAAGTACGGGTAGCCCGTTTCTATGCCCTTAGCCAACCCATTTAATATTGAAAACCACACGTTTATTTCTTTTTTAGACAGGCTCAAACAGGCTCGATCTTTACATGTTGCGGGCAGGGTAGTCAGGTTGCGGGTTACTTGTCAGCCCTACATGAGATAAACATTTATTGCAAACTTTTTGTTCTAATATTTGACATCATCAAAACTAATAATATCTAACAGCTTTTTGTTTAAAATTTATAAAATTGGAGACATAGCTAGCATTTATTATTAGATTATGAGAATAAGCTAATCATTTTAAACATCAACCAGGGTTGGAGTTACTGTGTTAGTTTTAGTGAAAAAAAAAAATTTGACCGCTTAAATATAGGGTATTGAGTTTGATTTGAATTCATGCGCCTACCCAAAAAAAAATCATTTGAAGAGTTATTCTCAATTTGGCCTATTAAATACTCATATAAAAAAAATTAATTATCTATAGCAAGAAAAAAGTTAATCATTTTAAACGTTTTTAACATAAACTTTAATTAAGAAAAATATTTTTAGAATTTTTTACCAAAACATTATTAAAAACTGCCAAAACATAGATTAAAATTAAGGCTGTAAAAATATTTGAAAGTTTTTTGTAATTTTAGCAAAATTGAGGTATATCAAGTGTTATACTGAAAAAATTGATGTTGATAGTCATACATCATTTGATGACAAATACGAAAGAAGCTTCACAAAAGGTGACCACTTTAAAACGGACAGAAAAGATGAACAATTGTCATAACAGTGATAGAAAAATTTGGTATTTTATTTGAATAAACATTACGGGGAGGAATCTTTTGCTTTTCCTATGTGGAAAAATTTGTTCATAAATGGGAAAGGAATTTGGCAAGAGAGGAGTGGAGAAGAAAGTTCCATGATTCTTGTTCTGTCCTGATTGATTTGTCCTATCATATAGTGATTGGAGAACAAAATTTCCATTTAATTTACCTGACAGTCATATAACACATTATATATATAAAGATATTCTCATGATTATAGTTTAAAATATTTCTGTTGTTTTTTTTAATTTTAATCAGTTGAAAAGGAAAAGGATTATATATAAATTTTTGTTTTATTTGGGGTGAAAATATTGTGAGATGAGGAAACTGTTATTTTTATAAATGTCAAAAAAATTTCTGTTGATTCGAAAAGACTTTTTGAAGATGAGAGAAATGAGTCAAAAACCCTCCACACAAGTTTCGCATGGTTTACTTGTATGCGGAAAAAGTTTGCCAACTATGTCTCTAATTTCCACAATTGGCAACCATGCTTCTAAAATTGCCGTTCGACTGGGGGCTTCTAGTTTTGTTGAAATTAAAAGTTCAATCCAATCAAGTTTTTAAGGGTAGAGTTGAGAGTAGAGGAAGTTGTTGGCTCATCTTCAAGTTATTGTCTCCATTTGAAGCTTCTGAAATTTTTTACGCTTTTTTTTAGTTTTTTCAACGACTTAGAAAAGTTTGTGTAGATTAGCGCACTTGGTCTAAATCAACATAGTAATATTGATCAGTGCAATTTATTTTTGCACATTTGAAAAACATATGATATTTGGCGCACTTTGAAAAAAAGTTTATAAGTATTTTTGTAAATTTACTTTTTATATTTTTTAAATAGCATGTGTCCCAGTATAAAAAGTAAACGGACTTTATATTGTTTTAGTAGTTGTATCATTTTCACTCTAATTTTGCATTTCATGTGCATTTTTGAAGCTCCAAAAAGCATATGATGTTTGGCACATTTTATGTAAAAGTTAATGAGTTTTTCTGCACACTTAGCTTTTTAGAAAAAATAATTTGTGCTACCTTTTTTGTTGCGGGTTCTATCTTCATCACCCATTTTTTCATTGTAGGTCCCGTACCCACTTTTTCATTGGGGCTTTACATTCTCCTTTATTCTTTTTTACTACGTCAAAATTGGAAAATACTATGTAAAATAAAACTAAAACCAAAAGAAAATAAACATTGGATGGGTGCTCATCCGACCAAAATTTTAAAGGAGAGAGAGTTTACCAAAATATTTATTTAAATATTATGATGTTTTCTGTTTAAGATTCATTAAATTGACAATAAAGAAAGCGTTGATTGTTAAATTATGAGAATAAATTAATCATTTTAAACACCACTCTGCATTGATCTTAGTGAAAGAGGTTTTGAATGCTTAAATATGAGATGTTGAGTTTAATTTGAGTTCATGTGAATTAAAAAAAAACATCTTTTAGAAAGTTATTCTCAATTTGGCCTTCTAGATAGTCATATAAACGTTTTTAACATAAACTTCAATTAAGAAAAATATTTTTAGAATTTTTTACCAAAACATTATTAAAAACTACCAAAATAAACAATTGTCATAGCAGTGATAGAAAAATTTTGTATTTTATTTGAAGTAAACATTATGGGGAGGAATCTTTTACATTTCTTATGTGTAAAAATTTATTCATAAATGGGAAAGGAATTTGGCAAGAGAGGAGTGGAGAATAAAATTCCATGATTCTTGTTCTGTCCTGATTGATTTGTCCTATCATTTAGTGATTGGAGAAGAAAATTTCCATTTAGTTTGCCTGACAGTCACATAACACATTATATGTATAAAAATATTCTTATGATTATATTTAAAAATAATATTCATTTAAAATTATTGCTGTTGTTATTTTTTAAAAAAAAATTTAATCGGTTGAAAAGGAAGAAGATTATATATACGTTTTTGTTTTATTTGAGGTGAAAATATTGTGAGATGAGAAAACTGTTATTTTTTTGAATGTCAAAAATTTTTCTATTGATTCGAAAAGACTTTTTGAAAATGAGAGAAATGAGTCAAAAACCCTCCACACAAGTTTCGTATGGTTCACTCGTATGCGGAAAAAGTTTGCCAACTATGTCTCTAATTTCCACAATTTACAACCATGCTTCTAAAATTGCCGTTCGATTGGGGACTTCTAGTTTTTTTGAAATTAAAAGTTCAATCCAATCAAGTTTTTAAGGGCAGGGTAGAGTAGAGGAAGCTTTTGGCTCATCTTCAAGTTATTGTCTCCATTTGAAGCTTTTGGATTTTTTATGCTTTTTTTCAGTTTTTTCAACGACTTGGAAAGATTTGTGTAGATCAGCGCACTTGATCTAAATCAACATAGTAATATTGATCAGTGCAATTTATTTTTGCATATTTGAAAAACATATGATATTTGGCTTAGTTTGAAAAAAAGTTTATAAGTATTTTTGTAGATTTACTTTTTATATTTTTTAAATAGCATGTGTCCCAGTATAAAAAGTAAACGGACTTTATGTTATTTTAGTAGTTGTATCATTTTCACTCTAATTTTGCATTTTTATGTGCATTTTTGAACCTCCAAAAAGCATATGATGTTTGGCGCATTTTATGTAAAAGTTAATGAGTTTTTCTGCACACTTAGCGTCTTAGAAAAAAATAATTTGTGCTACCTTTTTTATTGCAGGTTCTATCTTCATCACCTATTTTTTCATTGTAGGTCCTCGTACCCACTTTTTCATTGGGGCTTTACATTCTCCTTTATTCTTTTTTACTACGTCAAAATTGGAAAATGCTGTGTAAAATAAAACTAAAAACCAAAAGAAAATAAACATTGGATGGGTGCTCATCCGACTAAAATTTCAAAGGAGAGAGAGTTTACTAAAATATTTACTTAAATATTATGCTGTTTTTTGTATAAGATTCATTAAATTGATGACAAAGAAAGCGTTGATTGTTAAATTATGAGAATAGTTAATCATTTTAAACACCAACCTGTATTGATCTTAGTGAAAGAGGTTTTGAACGCTTAAATATGAGATGTTGAGTTTAATTTGAGTTCATGTGAATTAAAAAAAACAACATCTTTTAGAGAGTTATTCTCAATTTGGCCTTCTAGATAGTCATATAAACATTTTTAACATAAACTTCTATTAAGAAAAATATTTTTAGAATTTATTACCAAAACATTATTAAAAAATGTTGAAAATATATATTAAAATTAAGGTTGTGAAAATATTTGAAAGGTTTTCTAATTTTAGCAAAACTGAGGTAGATCAAGTGTTATACTAAAAAATTTGATGTTGATAGTCACCTATCATTTGATGAAAAATACTAAAGAAAACTCACAAAAGGTGACCAAT
Source organism: Neltuma alba (assembly GCF_004799145.2). NCBI lineage: Eukaryota > Viridiplantae > Streptophyta > Magnoliopsida > Fabales > Fabaceae > Neltuma > Neltuma alba. The sequence continues at coordinate 374,629 of NW_021633845.1, forward strand.
TTAAAACGGACAGAAGAGATGAACAATTGTCACAGTAATGATAGAAAAATTTTTGTATTATATTTGAAGTAAACATTAGGGTGAGAAATCTTTTACTTTTCTTATGTGGAAAAATTTGTTCATAATTTGAAAAGGAATTTGGCAAGAGAGGAGTGGAGAAGAAAATTCCATGATTCTTCTTCTGTCCTAATCGATTTGTAGAAGAAATTTTGTATTTAATTTGCCTAACATTCATATAAGACATTATATATAAGTATTCTTCTGATTATATTTAAACATAATATTCATTTAAAATTATTTCTGCTGTTGTTTTTAAAATATTTTAATTAGTTGAAAAGGAAAAAGATTATACATGTGTTTTTGGTTTGCTCAGGATGAAAATATTGTGAGATGAGAAAACTTTTATTTTTTTTTAATGTGAAAAAGTTTTCTGTTAAATTTGAAAAGAGCTTTGGAAAATAAAAAAAATACTGAGCCAAGAACCCTCCGCACAAATTTCGTATGGTCAACTCGTGTGAAAAAAGTTTGCCAACTATGTTTTTACTTTGCAAAATTTGTAACCATGTATCTAACGTTGTAAATATAAATATTAATTGAGCAAATTTATTCATGATAATTTGACTCATTTGTCTGTAGGAAATCCTATGAAGTCCAGCACTTGTATAAGAAACTCTTTGGATCCAACAAACAAGTTAGGTAGAGGAGTCATTTGTAATTATCATGGAAGGGACAATAGAAAACTTCGCGCATATTGACTCATTTTTAATGAAATTTGAAAAAGAGTTTATTATAAGAAAGAATATATGAACATATTTTTTAATTAGAATCAATTATAATATTTATGAAGATTTATCAATTAAATTTTATTTATCAACACTTAATTAAATTGTCAAAGGCAGATTCTTCAAGATTTATCACTCGTACATATATAAAAAAGTATAAACACCCTACTTATATATATATATATATATAAGTACATATGTAAGAATATATTTTATACCAAGATTAGTTGTAATGTTCCTTTAAATACCTCAATTTAGTATCAAATAATTTGTCAGGTGAAATACCTAATTGTTGGACGATGTGGTCAAATAATCTAATGATAGTCAAGTTTGATAATAACCATTTCAGTGGGAAGTTGCCCACATCCATGGGATCCTTACCTTGGTTGTACTCATTGCAACTCTGCAACAACACACTCTCAGGAGATTTTCCCGTTTGTTTCAAGAATAGTACTAAATTGGTATTTTTGGATCTTAGAGAGAATCAATTTTCAAGAATTATTCCACCATGGGTTGGAGACATTCTCTTAAATTTGAAGATCTTTCTCCTCAGATCAAACCAATTCAATGGTAAGATTCCCAATCAAATATGCTCTTTGAATTTGCTACATATCTTGGATCTTGCACAGAAAAAACTTGATGGGACAAATACCAAAATGCATCAATCAATTGAGTGTTATGCTAGTAAAGAATGCCACTCTAGAATCGTACATCTATGGCAAAGGAAATGGTAGTACAAGATCTATAACTGATGTACATCTAGAGTTGAAAGGAAGAGATGATGTATATACTCATCTGGGCCTTATCACAAGCATAGATCTCTCTAGTAATAAATTATGTGGAGAGATACCAAGTGAAATTACATCTCTCAAGGGGGGTTGCATTTCCTGAACTTGTTAAACAATCTTTTGAGTGGTAAGATTCCTTAAAATATTGGAAACATGGAATGGTTGGAGTCAATGGATCTCTCAGAAAATCAGCTTTATGGTTAAATCCCATCAAGCATGTCCAATTTGAATTTCTTGAGCAAGTTGAACTTGTCATCCAACAATTTGATGGGGAAAATTCCAACAGGCACTCAATTGCAAAGCTTCGAAGCATCAAGTTTTGTGGGCAACAATGTCTGTGGTCCTCCACTACCAAAGAATTGCGATGATTTGCAGAATATCCCAAACCGCCATGATGACAAAGAAGGTAAGACAAATGGGGTCAATTGGTTTTACATGACCATGTCTCTGGGATTTGTTTCGGGATTTTGGTTACTTGTTGGTCCCTTGCTCTATAGTAGATCCTAGAGGTATACTTACTTTCGGTTCATAGACTGCATGTGGTACAAACTTCGATATTGTTGGTGGTGAGAAGGGGGGAAAAGAAAAGGGTTGTGTGATTGTATTTATGGCTTATTACAAGCATTTTATATGTTGTTGCTTCTGTTTATCGTTAATCACTTGGGCTTTTGAATAATATAAGCCTTTTTCAATAATGTATTGTTATATTGAAAAAAGGGTCTCCAATTTGTTCGTTGCTTCTTGGCCAAAGCTATAGTTCAGAATAATAGCTTTTGCAAAAAAAAAAAAAAGATAAAGTAAAATAAAAAGAATAAGTTAAAAAATCGACATAAGGCATATTAGGACATTGGACATAGGTGGTCAATCTACTAACTTTCAATTTATTTTTATAATTTGAACAAAAAAGTTATATATATATATATTTATATAGAAGCACCTTCGCAAGTGAATGTACAAAAAATTAAATTTCAATTAGGATTTAAAAAGAAATTCAAAACATATCTAATCTCAATAGATGGCAAGTGAGGTGTGTATTTTAAATTACATCCCTTTATTTATTCATTCGTTTGTTAAGTGAGTTGATCTTTTCCATCATTATTTTGACACTTTTTTTTAATCTCATTTGGATTAAAAAAAATATATTTGAAAGTTTAAATTAATTTATTGACTTAAAATTATGGTTTTCATATTTAACATATTATAGTCAACTTCATTATTTTTATCTCTTAATTTTATTGAAAACTTCAATTAATTTCTGAACTGACATTTTATCAGAATAATCCATGAATTTATATTGCATCTCATAAAGTTCTTAACTTTTTTTACATGTTTAAAGTTACACATGTTTGCTATCTAAAGATGCTACTTGAACAGTAAATTCAAATGGCATATGAATGCACACCACTTATCACCGGGAAAAAAAATGAACACCACAGTCAAAACGAAATTTAAGAACTAATATGGCAAACCAAGGTTTAAATCTTTGTTGGGAGAGGTATCCACATTTAGTGTTCTACAATGGCTAAAAAAAAAATTACTTCCAATAAAAGAATACATGTACCTAAAAAAAATATTTAAAATTGTTATCAAAATATTATTAGAAATGCTAAGAAATTTATTAAAATTAAGGTTCGGAAAATATCTAGAAGGTTTTGTAATTTCAGCAAAATTAAGGTAGATCAAGTCTTATAGTAAAAAAATTGATGTTGGTATAAAAGAAGATTTGCAAAAAAGTGAAGAGTTTAAAAAGGATAGAAGAGATGAGGAATTACCGAAGTAGTGATAGAAAAATTTTATTTTGTTTGAAGTAAACATCACGGTGAGGAATCTTTTACTTTTCTTATGTGGAAAAAGCTGCACATAAATTGAAAAGTCATTTGGCTTGAGAGGGATGGAGAAGAAAATTTCATGATTCTTGTTGTGTCTGTTGAATACTATTTTGCTTTTAATTATAAAAATTATATTTGACACAACAACTAATGGATTATCAAGCATTTATCAGTAGAAATTATATTTGGCCAAAAAAAAAACAAGAAGAAGAACAATAGAATATATACTTAAAAATATTTTTCTGAACATATTTAGAAATATTATTCTTTTAAAATTATTGCTTTGAATTTTTTTAAAGTATTTTAGTTGTAAATAAAAATAAAAATTATATATATTTGTTTTATTTCAAGTGAAAATCAAAGTAATGAAAACCGGACTAGTTTAGGCAATAGGTTAGGGATCAATGGGTCAAATCAGGATCAAACTAGTGAGAAATAAAATATTAAAAAATAATTTAAGTTTTCGTCCTACCATCTAAGAAGTAAATATTAGTTCATTGCCTTGAATTACAAACAAAATAATCACATACTTACAATTTTTTCCAACATTCTTTGCAATTCTTTTGACAAATTAACATCATAGTATCATATTAAAAAGATCACTACAGATTACTCCTAGCAAAATATCAAAATAGATATATGATAATAAAATATTTCTACCTACAATCTATTAATCACTAAACTAATAGTTATCAATAGCTTATAGGCAAAAAAAAAAAAGTTTTTGGCTCAAAATAGCTTTTTTTAATTTCAAAAAAGAGAGCAACCAGGTTAACCCACCAAAGCAGGCTGGTTAACTGGGTTGCTCTTGATTTGGTCCGGTTTATACCGGGTCACCCTCTTGGATCAATTTAACTTCAATCTACATGCTCAACAAGACTGATTACTTGGCCGGTTTTTGGTTGAACCGGTCTAGGTTTCCATACTAAGCTGTAGTGAAAATATTATGGGGTGAGGAAACTTTTATTTTTCTAATGTGGAAAAGTTTTCCCTTTTATTGAAAAGACCTTTGAAAAATAAGAGAGGATGGACCAAGAAACCTCAACAAGTTTTGTGTAGTTGACTCATTTGTCCATGAAAATATAGTTAATCAACGTGTCTACCGTAGGTGGAAAAAGTTAGCCAGTAAGCCAACTACGTTTCCACTTTCTCAAAATTTTAATCATGTAACATTAAATGATAAAAAAATTATTAAATAATTTTATTTGATAAAATTTGAATAATTTGTTGGTGGGAAATCCTATAAAGCCAAAACGCGTTTGGAGAAATTCTCTGGATCCAACAAAACATCAGGTGAAGGGAAGTCATTTGTAGTTATGATCAAGGGGCACCAAAAAACCTCGTACTACTGCATATTTCCTCATTTTTCATGAAATTTGAAAGAGTTTGTTATAAGAAAGAATGCGCAAACTTTTTTTTCATTTAAGAATCAATTATACTACTAATATTTATGAAGATTTATTGAGTAAATTTTATTATTAAAACTTGAATAAAGGCAGAAACTATAAGATTTATCACCCGTGCACAAGAAAATATAAACACCTTAGTTAAAAGGTACATATCAAGAATATATTTTACATAAAGATTAATTTTACTATTCCTTTCAATTATTTTCATTAATTTGAAGTATGAGAAAATTAATATTTTAATTTTTCAACTTTTGACTCACTCATATTTAAGACTAATTCAAGATATTCCCAAGAGATCATTTTGAACTTGTGACTGATTCTTATTGGGTTGGATGCGTTTTACCTCAATTACGACTCAGTTGGTTGGTACGACTCAGTGCTTGAATTTTGGATTCATTTTTTACTCAATCTCTTACATATTAGGACGTTGGGCATAGGTGGTCAATCTACTAACTTTCAGCTTATTTTTTTATAATTTGAATGAACAGGTAATATTAATATATATATATATATATAGAGAGAGAGAGAGAGAAGCAACTTCGCAAGCGAATGTACAAGAAATTAAATTTCAATATGGATTTAAAAAGAAATTCGAAACATATCTAACCTCACTGGGTGGCAAGTGAGGTGTGTATTTTAAATTACATCTCTATTTATTCATTCGTTCGTTAAGTAAGTTGATCTTTTCTATCATTATTTTGATGCTTTTTTTAATCTCATTTGGATAAAAATATATATTTGAAAGTTTAAATTAATTTATTGACTTAAAATTATGTTTTTGTATTTAACATATTATAGTCAGCTTCAATATTTTTATCTCTTTTATTCAAAATTCAATTAATTTCTGAACTGATATTTTATCAAAATAATGCGTGAATTTATATTGCATCTCATAAAGTTCTTAATTTTTTTATTTGTTTAAAGTTACATATATTTGCTATCTCAGATGCTACTTAACAGAAAATTCAAGTGGCAAATGAATGCACGCCACTTATCACCCGGGGGGACACCACAGTCAAAACGAAATTTAAGAACCAATACAAACTAAGGTTTAAATCTTTGTTGGGAGAAATATCCACATTTAGAAATCTTACCAAAATATGATTAGAAATGTTAAGAAATTTATTAAAATTAAGGTTGTGAAAATATTTGGAAGATTTTTGTAAGTTTAGCAAAATTAAGGCAGATCAATTCTTACCAAAATAGTGATAGAAAAATTTTATTTTGTTTGAAGTAAACATCACGGTGAGGAAGGCAGTGACCTGTTCGACTGTTCATCGCAGTGTAAAGAAGAAAGCTCCAGTGAGGAAGACCCAGCTGGAAGAAGACGAACAATGTAACTGAGAAGTCGAAACCAAACCAGGTAAAAGTAGAATAATATTCAATGTTCAAGGTTTCGTTTGACGATTCATGCCCATAATAATATTTTTTGTCATTGTTGCTACGATCAGTTCTATTTCTCGGATTCTTAGTTTCTATTTGGTGAACGAACTACTGCGCTTTCTGAGTTTCAGAGCCTTTTTCTTCCGAAGTTTATCCTCTGTGGTTTATCCAAGGTTGTGCCTGTTAAGGTAAAGGATGGGACTAATTTCAAATGTAGCTTCAGAATTTTTAGCGATGCTCGAACATTTAAAATGCCTCAGATGATTGATGAGTATATTGCCAATGAGCTTGGTCTACTTCTGCTATATATACGTAATGCAGTTGTGAAATTGATCTTATATCTTTTAAGCCTTCAAACCACCTCTCTCTTTGAATAACTAGCTAATCTGAAAGTAACATGATCTTCCCCTTTGGCCTTTTCATCCTTACAGAAGAAGAAGAAGCCCAGAAATCTTACGAAGAAGCCATAAACAATCATGAACTTGGGGCAACAAGGCAGCATCCACAGTGTAAGAGAAAACCCTAAGCTCACATGCATTTCTGAGACATGCTTGTATGAACTTTCGCTCTTCAACTCTGGGCGCAGTGCATGTACATATTGGTTGCTCATGCTCAATATACTTATGCCAGGTATTACAATACGAGGAGCTTATCAAGGGAAAGATTTATGGTATTTAAGTCCCTTGTTAGTATTATAGTTACAATGGTTCTATTAAGTTTTAACATGTTATTTATAAGCATAATCCTAGTACAATGAGTCTGTAACATTACAGGAAAATTAACTAAAATATACTTCTAGTCTCTTAACTTTGCCAAAATTCTCACTTTAATCCCATAATTTTATTTTCTTCCAATTTAATCCTTCAAATTTATGCAACGTTATATTTTTATCTGCTAACTCCATTTCTATTCAGCCCCTACCTTTCAACTCACGTTTCACTGTAGTCTTTTAATTTTTATTTTTCTTTTCATTCATTCCCTTAACTTAAAAAATTATGGCATATTTTTATTTTTTATTTTTTAATCTCTAACACTACCGAGTTGTTTCAAAGAAAATTTTTATGTGTCTTCAGAACAATGACTCGTCCCGCCTTAAACTGCTTTGATGTTGTAAGTTTTAACCTATGACAGTAAACTTTAAATTCTATGACTTATTTCTAAATATGACAGTATGTTTGTTTTTTTAAACTAAAAATGATACTCATCCGGTCCTAAATATAAAATCTAATTGTTAAGTTGATTTTGGTTTTAAATATAAGATATATTTCTCATGTGTATCTTTTTTCTCCCTAAATTATTTCTATTGATACTTTCTCAATTATAATTATAAAAGTATTAGGAGGATATTAAGAAAGATAATTATATTATTTTAGAAAAAATATATCATGTTTTTTATAATTAATCAACTTACCCAACTCTCTTAGTCTAATCAAATTATTTAAATAAGCCATACATTAAGAATTGGAAAAGTAATTTTTGAGGCTAAGCAGAGATCTATACATAAAATTTAACCTGGTTAATTGGTTCAGATGTTATGCCTCATGAAATTTTATCTCAACTTGTTAAAATTACAAGCACCTTCCAGACAGGGAAGCTTTTGAGCTTCATACACCACACGAGATTCAAAATTCAACGTAGGATGTTTTGCGGAAGACGAATGTTAGTGTTTCAATATAGTAGTGCTCTTCTTTGTAGCCATCCAGCATATAATGAAAATTATATAAATTCATTTTTCAAAATAAAGTTTATATATATTATATACTCAAAGATCTCTTTCCATTTCACTTTGGTTGCCCTACGAGTTGCATGCTGTGTTTTTAAGATGTTAATTATTTGATGTTTGAAATTCACCGACATATCTCTTCCCATAAACCTTTTTGATCATGTAATACGTGCTTGTGCTCATTATAATTTTTATGATATATAAAAACTAATAAATCGTATTATTCATAAATTATAAATAATATAATTAATTTTTCAAATTTCTCCATACTTTAAGTTCACATTACTTGACTTGGAATTTTATATTCTACAGGGATTATATGAATCTGTTGGCAAAAAAAAAAAAAAAAAAAGACTCATTCCAAAGATTGCGATCCTCTTAAGCAGAGTATTTTTGGTTGTTAGATACTTGGACGATGTATTGAAAATAATCTACTTCCAGCTTATTTTGATAACCTTCCTCATGTAAATTTAAAATTTCATTGAAAAGGTCAAAACATACAATTTATCATTCTGATCTCAATGTGAGTCACTTATAATACATTCTCGTATATTAACGAATGCATTAAATAAACATAACTTTTTAATTATATCCTTATTAAGGTTTCTCTCTTTCTCTCTCTACATTTACAAATATTTTCATATCTCTCTACAAGTAACTTGCATTGTACTCTAGATTGTATTGAGTTCTCTCTGATTTGTTCAGGTTGGCCAACCAAAGTTGTGAATGGTCATCTTTTTCCCTCCTTCGATTTTATGAAATGTAGAAAAGGTGATGGCCAAATTAAAATGTTTGCTAATGATGAACCGCAACTGATTGTGAATCAAAAACTATCATTTCATTTGGCCCAAAAAATCAATTCTTTGAAAAAAAAAGTATGCAATTTATTTTAAATTGTTTTGAAATAATTGAACTATGCAAACTCTAACACCCAGGAAAAAAATATTTTTATACTTTACAAGTCAAGACAAAATTATTTAAAATAAGTTAAACTATTTACTTTTTATAACCCTATCTATCATCAATACATGGGGTTATCCTTTGTATGACTAAAAACTTTTAAATATCACTCTCAACTCTCGTCCTAGATGTAAGTTACTTATAAATTTTTTTAAAATTTTAAATATAAATCCATTTAATGCTTTTTTTAATTCTTACTTAATTCTCATTAAAAAAATGAAGAGATGTGATGATGATGTGTAAATGTAGAGACATTTTTTTAAATAAGAATAAAATTAAATTTTTGGCTAAAGCATACATTTAGTCCTTTAACTTTGTACAAAATTTTAATTTGGTCCCTTAACTTGTATACATTTAGTCCTTTTGCCTTGAAATCATTAGGTTTTAACGATGATTTTTTTGCAACAATTATGGATGTTTTGAAAATTAAACTTAACATGTTAGCATTTGAGAATATTTTATTAATATGTAAGATCTTATTGTCATCATTTTTTAAAAAAAAATTTAGAGTTAAAGAACCAAAAGTATACTTTAGCCTAAATTTTTTTATTAATTTAATACATTTTTTAATATAAAAAAATATTTTATAAAAAAGGCCGTATGATTTGAAAATTTAGCAAAGCATTACTTTTTGGCTGATGTGTTTGGATTTGCGGGTTTCCAATGCATCGAAATCGGAACATGAACACGAAGCGTCGGCTGAAAAAATCGGGGAAAAAAAATTCATCAAAAAACCAAAAGGAATACAAAGCAAGTCTGTGTCCCTCGGCCCTCAATCGCTAGTCCCCACCTGCATTACTTGCACTGCGAGCTTCTTGCCTTTTCGTTATGGATAAGTCAATATTTTATTTGCTTAATATTCCTATTCATAAAATAACTTGCGTAAAATTCCCGCAGTATGAGTCTTGGTTAAAGAATGGGAGGTTTTTTTTCAACAAAAATATAAGTATTAACTTCTCATTATCCTCTTTTCATAAAATTTGTTTGACCAAAATTTTTTTATGAAATTTTACTCACATTAAGTTTCGATAATTCTTGGTCTCAGAAAAAGTTTGCGTAATTCAATTAGCATTTTTAAATAAACAACTACGATCTAAAATTATTAGTAAGATATTGTGAAAAAGTAAATCTCAAATATGCTTATTAATTTTATTTATAAGTGGATAGGTGAGAGTGAGGAAAAAAATGAAAAAGAAGATATATAAAATAATGATAAAATACTAATTAAAGGTAAAATGAGTGAAAATACATCTAATTTTTGGACAAATTTAAAATGAAACTTGTAAAAAAGATGAACCAATTTAAAAGTCTGAATTTTATAATAAGACATCGAGAGGGAATATTATTTATCTCTTCAGCAGTGGAGTGAGTATGTCCCACCATTTTGTTCTTCATCCGTCAATAAATAGTTTAATGCACATATGCATTGAACATTGCATTCTCTGTTTTTTTAAAAAAAATCTTAAATCAAAAAATTATATATTACTCTTATGGTCTGTTTGGCTCAATAAGAAGAAGAGAAGGAGAGGGATTTTAATGGAGGGAAGGAGATGAGAGGAAAAAGGAAGGATTTTAATATTACCTTGTTTAGATTTATAAAAACAGAGGGGAGGGGAGGAGTTTTACTATTACCTTGTTTGGTTCATAAAGGGAGGATAGGGAAAAATATTTTAACATGGACAACTTTACCCTTAGTTTATTTAAGCTTATTTTTTCAAATTTTATAGAATGTTTAATAAAATAGAATTATAAATAACATTTAATATATTGACCAATACTTATACCAAAATTCTAATATACTCTAGAGCATGAAGTACTATTGAAAAGAAGGCTAAGGTAATGTTCAGCCACAACTTGTACTGTATCTTATCTTTAAATGAAATATTTGGTCATGCAACGGAGAGAGCAGTGTCTGGAGACAAGAAGAAAAAGATTTAGGGTAGTATAGAGATATTAAAACTAAATATGTGTATAATGGTCACAACATGGCAAAATATTGCCCTTTCTCTCTAAATCTTCCCAATTTTGGAGGGGAGGTTGAGGAGGGAAGTGGAGGGGAAATTTTTTAAAATTGTCCCCCTGCTAAGATTTGTGTGTTGCCAAACAAGAAGAAATGATTAAAATCCTTCCCCCTCCCTCCCCTTCCCTCTAAATCTCTCATACCAAACGCACCCTTAATGTAAAGAATATTTTTTTAATCATATTTCTAAGTCATCTCATTTAATTTTTAACATAAATATATAATTTTGTTTTTTATCTATTATAGCATAAATAATTATTTTTTACAATATATATTAAATAGAATTAAAGTTTAGAAGGAAATATGAGATAAAAAGAAGTTGAAAATTATAATATTCTAATTCAAGCATGTAAGAGATTAAAATTTTAGGAAAAGAACTTGATAGGGCATTTACAAATATAATTAAATGACAAAAATACCTTTATATAAAAAAAATTTATTAACAAACTATGAATTGACAATGACAAGTGTTAAATAACAAATTAAATGATAAGACATATACTACCAATTATAAGTTATTTATTAATAAGTTGTGAACTGGTAATGACAAGTGTTGAACAACCAATGATAAAAAAATATACTAACAATAACAAATTTAATAGTTTATTTTTTTAAAAAAATCTGATATAAAGACATTTTAGTCATTTGAATATATTTGCAAAATACCGGATCAAGCACCACTTTCTCCCTTAGGATTTTTACCTCTTAAGTGTCTAAATTGAAATATTGTAATTTTTAACTTTTTTTTAATATCATTTTCGCATGTTAGAAAGTAATAATATTTCAAAAAAGAATTAATAGAGTTTAAAATTTTTGCGGCGGACCTAAGGCTGTATCTAATCTATTCTCATTTTCTCCAGTTTTCTGTAACGTCAAATATAGCATTCAAAAATTGTAGGGGCGACCCCGTCCGGCTCTTCCATGTTTTTTAAGAAACCGGTTCATTTAACGGGTTCATCCATTCATCTTGTTCAGTAGTAACTGCGACTTTTTTTTCCTTCTTCACGCCTGGGTGTTGAACAATTTTTACCGCTTAAACATGGGGTATTGAGTTTGATTTGAATTGAATTCACTTGACTCCCAAAAAAAAAATCATTTGAAGAGTTATTCTGGCCTATTAAATACTCAAATAAAAAATTAATTTTATAGCAAGAAACAAGTTAATTATTTTAAACGTTTTTAACATAAACTCCAATTAAAGAAATATTTTTAGAATTTTTTACCAAAACATTATTAAAAACTACGAAAACATAGATTAAAATTAAGGCTGTGAAAATATTTGAAAGTTTTTTTGTAATTTTAGCAAAACTAAGGTAGATCAAGTGTTATACTGAAAAAAATTTGATGTTGATAGTCACACATCATTTGATGACAAATATAAAAGAAGACTCACAAAAGGTGACCACTTTAAAACAGACAGAAAAGATGAACAATTGTCACAGCAGTGATAGAAAAATTTTGTGTTTTATTTGAAGTAAACATTACGGTGAGGAATCTTTTGCTTTTCTTATGTGGAAAAATTTGTTCATAAATGGTAAAGGAATTTGGCAAGAGAGGAGTGGAGAAGAAAATTCCATTATTCTTGTTTTGTCTTGATTGATTTGTCTTATCGTATAGTGATTGGAGAAGAAAATTTCCATTTAATTTGCCTGACAGTTGTATAGCACATTATATATATAAAAATATTCTTATGATTATATTTAAAAATATTGCTGCTGTTATTTTTTTTTAAAATTTAATTAGTTGAAAAGGAAAGCGATTATATATACGTTTTTTTTATTTGGGGTGAAAAAATTGTGAGATGAGGAAACTGTCATTTTTTAAATGTCAAAAATTTTTCTATTGATTCAAAAAGACCTTTTGAAAATAAGAACAATGAGTCGAGAAACCCCCCACCCAAGTTTCGTATATTTCACTCATATGCAGAAAAAGTTTGCCAACTATGTCTCTAATTTCCAGAATTTGCAACCATGCCTCCAAAATTGCCGCTCGACTGGGGGGTTGAAATTAAAAGTTCAATCCAATTGGCTCATCTTCAAGTTATTGTCTCCATTTAAAACTTCTAGATCTTTTACGCTTTTTTTTTCAGTTTTTTCAACGGCTTGAAAAGATTTGTGCAGATTAGCACACTTAATCTAAATCAACATAGTAATATTAATCAGTGCAAGTTATTTTTGCACATTTGAAAAACATATGATACTTGGCGCACTTTAAAAAAAGTTTATAAGTATTTTTGTAAATTTACTTTTTATATTTTTTTAAATAGCATCTATCCCACTATAAAAAGTAAACAGACTTTATGTTATTTTAGTAGTTGTATCATTTTCACTCTAATTTTGCATTTTTATGTGCATTTTTGAACCTCCAAAAAGCATATGATGTTTGGTGCATTTTATGTAAAAGTTAATGAGTTTTTCTGTACACTTGGCTTTTTATTTAAAAATAATAATTTGTTCTACCATTTTTTATTGCGGGTTCTATCTTCATCAACCATTTTTTCATTGTAGGTCCCGTACCCACTTTTTCATTAGGGCTTTACAATCTCCTTTATTCTTTTTTACTATGTCAAAATTAGAAAATGCTATGTAGAATAAAACTAAAGCCAAAAGAAAATAAACATTGGATGGGTGCTCATCCGACCAAAATTATAAAGGAAAGAGAATTTACTAAAATATTTATTTAAATATTATGCTGTTTTCTGTTTAAGATTCATTAAATTGACAACAAAGTAAGCGTTGATTGTTCAATTATGAGAACCACTTTTGGGTACTTCCAAACACCCCTTAAGTTAATCATTTTAAACACCAACCTGCATCGATCTTAGTGAAAGAGGTTTTGAACGCTTAAATATGAGATGTTGAGTTTAATTTGAGTTCATGTGAATTAAAAAAAAAACACCTTTTAGAGAGTTATTCTCAATTTGGCCTTCTAGATAGTCATATAAACGTTTTCAATATAAACTTCTATTAAGAAAAATATTTTTAGAATTTATTACCAAAACATTATTAAAAAATGTTGAAAATATATATTAAAATTAAGGTTGTGAAAATATTTGAAAGGTTTTTGTAATTTTAGCAAAATTGAGGTAGATCAAGTGTTATACTAAAAAAATTGATGTTGATAGTCACCCATCATTTGATGAAAAATACTAAAGAAAACTCACAAAAGGTGACCAATTTAAAACGGACAGAAGAGATGAACAATTGTCACAGTAGTGATAGAAAAATTTTTGTATTATATTTGAAGTAAACATTAGGGTGAGAAATCTTTTACTTTTCTTGTGTGGAAAAATTTGTGCACAATTTGAAAAGGAATTTGGCAAGAGAGGAGTGGAGAAGAAATTTTCATGATTCTTCTTTTGTCCTAATCAATTTGTCCCATCGTACAGTGAGAGTAAAAGAAAATTTCAATTTAATTTTCCTGACATTCATATAAGATATTATATATATATATTCTTATGATTATATTGAAACATAATATTCATTTAAAATTATTTCTGTTGTTTTCAAAATATTTTAATTAGTTGAAAAGGAAAAAGATTATACATGCGTTTTTGGTTTGGTCGGGATGAAGATATTGTGAGATGAGGAAATTTTTATTTTTTTTAATGTGAAAAAGCTTTCTGTTAAATGGAAAAGAGCTTTGGAAAATAAAAGAAATAATGAGTCAGGAAACTTCCAAACAAGTTTCATATGGTTAACTCGTGTGAAAAAAGTTTGCTAACTATGTTTTTACTTTCCAAAATTTGTAACGATGCATCTAACATTATAAATATAAATATTTTTTCATGGCTATTATAAATATAAATATTAATTGAGTAAATTTATTCATGACAATTTGACTAATTTGTTTGTAGGAAATGCTATGAAGTCCAACACTTGTATAAGAAACTCTTTGGATCCAACAAACAAGTTAGGTAGGGGAGTCATTTGTAATTATCACGGAAGGGACAATAGAAAACTCCATGCATATTCACTCATTTTTCATGAAATTTGAAAAAGAGTTTATTATAAGAAAGAATATATGAACATATTTTTTTAATTAGAATCAATTATAATATTTATGAAGATTTATCAATTAAATTTCATTTATTAACACTTGATTAAATTGCCAAAGGTAGATTCTTCATGATTTATCACTTGTACATATATTAAAAAGTATAAACACCTTACTTATATATGAAAAAAAAGTACATATGTAAGAATATATTGTATACCAAGATTAGTTGTAATGTTCCTTTAAATTATTTTCATCAATTGATACACATGTATGTGATTTGCTAATAATAGCAATAACATTTTATAACTTTTACAGTCATATTTGGAGACGAATATAACAATTAAAATTACATAAATCCATGATTTTTAAGGAAATGATGAGACCTATTAGGCTATAACTTTGCATAAATAATAAAGAATTACATATACCTTCTACATACATAATCGTCTCAAGTTTCATATCTCACTGTCATCCTGTATTGACCAAGACGCCTATAAAATGAACGCTTTGCTAGGAAGTCATTCACTGTTATGTGAAAGTTTTGCTTAAACCCCCACTTTCTAACACTATAAATACCGGTAATTTTGTGTAGAGTTGTAAGCCAGCTCTAGTAAAGAAACTAATCATGGGTCTGTGCAAAAATACCATATTGTTCATTTTGATTTGCTCACTCACCTCATCACTAAATCCCTTATGCAAATGCAAAGCATCTGATCAAGTTCTTTGCATTCCTAGTGAGCGACAAGCCCTGCTTAATTTCAAGCAACATCTTCATGATCCTTCAAACAGGCTTGCCACTTGGCCTGATGATAACACAAATTGCTGCAGCTGGATATCAGTTTCTTGCAATCATGAAACAGGTCACATTCTTGAACTTCACCTCTCATGTTCAATTACTTACTCATATAGGGGTTATGATGTTTCTGACATATCAAGGTTTGGGGGTGAAATAAATCCTTCGATACTTCAGTTGAAAGAACTAAGTTACTTGGATTTGAGCAGCAACTATTTTGGAGGCCTACAAATTCCAAGTTTCCTTTGCTCTATGAAGAGATTGACATATTTGAACCTCTCTTATGCGGGATTCAGTGGAAGCATTCCTCACCAAATAGGAAATCTCTCTGGTTTGCTCCATCTTGACCTTGGAGGTAATTCTTTTACTGGAAAGATTCCCCATCAAATTGGTAATTTGTCAAATCTACTCTATCTTGATCTCTCTGGTGGTTATCAATATGACGTGGATGTGATATCAATGTATGGAGAAAATCTTCAGTGGATATCATCTCTTTCTTCACTCCAATATCTTCAATTGAGCTTTGTTAATTTGTCTAATGCCTTTGATTGGTTGCCTGTGTTGCAATCTCTTCCCTCATTGACAGAGTTACACCTACAAGCGTGTGCTCTTCATCACAATTTCCATCCAGCCATTGCTATAAACTTTTCATCTCTAACAATCCTTGACCTTTCCTTCTCTTTTGATTTTGGATCTCCTTCCATTCCAAATTGGATTTTTCAGCTAAAGAATTTGGTTTCGCTTAAATTAAGATATAATCATTTGCAAGGATCCATCCCAAATGGTATTCATAACCTCTCTCTCATTGAAGATCTTGATTTGTCTCACAATTTGTTTAATTCTTCTATCCCTGATTGCTTGTATAATTTGAACCATCTCAAGTCTCTTGATCTTTCTATAAACAATTTGCATGTAACAATTTCACATGCAATTGGAAACTTGACTTCTATGGTTAATGTTGCTTTGTCACAAAATCAGTTAGAAGGGCCATTTCCAAACTCTTTAGGAAATCTTACCTCTTTGAAATATCTTCAAGTTTGGAGCAATAAATTTGATGGGAATCCTTTTGATGTTTTGCAATCACTTTCTGAATTAGAAGATCTTCATATTAGGGATAATCTTTTCCATGGAATTGTAAATGAACATCACCTCGCTAATTTCACTAAATTATATTCTTTCCCTGTATCAAGAAACATACTTACTTTGAAAGTAGGTCCCAATTGGAAGCCATCTTTTCAAAAGTTGACCTACTTGCACATGGCCTTATGGCATTTAGGTCCCCACTTTCCATCATGGATTAGATCACTGAAACATCTTAAGGGGTTGTCCATACCTAACAACAACATCTCTGATTCTATCCCCACATGGCTGTGGGGTGCATTCCCCAATGCTTCTGATTTTGATTTCTCCAACAATGATATCCATGGAGAGCTTTCTTATACATTAAAGAATCCCATCAATGTCCACACCATTGATTTAAGCTCAAATCGCTTAAGTGGTCCTTTACCACGCATATCACCAATTGCGGAATACTTAGACCTATCACATAATTGGTTTTTTGGATCCATAGCCTCCTTCTCATGTCAGGAAAAGGAAGAGCCAATGACGTTAGAATATCTCAATTTAGCATCAAATAATTTGTCAGGTGAAATACCTGATTGTTGGAAGATGTGGTCAAATAATCTAATGATCGTCAGGTTTGATAATAACCATTTCAATGGGAAGTTGCCTACATCCTTGGGATCCTTACCTTGGCTATACTCACTGTAACTCCGCAACAACTCCCTTTCAGGAAATTTTCCTGTTTGTTTCAAGAATAGTACTGAATTGGTATTTTTGGATCTTAGAGAGAATCAATTTTCAGGAATTATTCCACTATGGGTTGGAGACATTCTATTAAATTTGAAGATCTTTCTCTTGAGATCAAACCAATTCAATGGTAAGATTCCCAATCAAATATGCTCTTTGAATTCGCTACATGTCTTGGATCTTGCACAGAACAACTTGACAGGACAACTACCAAAATGCATTAATCAATTGAGTGTTATGCTAGTAAAGAATACCACTCTAGAATCGATCATCTATGGCGAAGGAAATGGTAGTGCAAGATCTGTAACTGATGTGCTTCTAGAGCTGAAAGGAAGAGAAGACGTATATAATATGCTGGGCCTCGTCACAAGCATAAATCTCTCAGGTAATAAATTATGTGGGGAGATACCAAGTGAAATTACATCTCTCAAGGGGTTACATTTCCTGAACTTGTCAAACAATCTTTTGAGTGGTAAGATTCCTCAAAATATTGGAAACATGGAATGGTTGGAGTCAATGGATCTCTTAGAAAATCAACTTTATGGTGAAATCCCATCAAGCATGTCCAATTTGAATTTCTTGAGCAACTTGAACTTGTCATCCAACAATTTGATGGGGAAAATTCCAACAGGAACTCAATTGCAAAGCTTCGAAGCATCAAGTTTTGTGGGCAACAATCTCTGTGGTCCTCCACTACCAAAGAATTGTGATGATTTGCAAAATATCCCAAACCGCCATGATGACAAAGAAGGTAAGACAAATGGGGTCAATTGGTTTTATGTGAGCATGTCTCTAGGATTTGTTTTAGGATTTTGGATAGTTGTTGGTCCTTTGCTCTATAGTAGATCCTGGAGGTACACTTACTTTCAGTTCATAGACTGCATGTGGTACAAACTTCGATATTATTGGTGGTGAGAAGGGGAAAAAAAGAGTTGTGTGATTGTAGTTATGGCTTATTACAAGCATTTTGTATGTTGTTGCTTCTGTTATCATTAATCACTTGGGCTCTTGAATAATATAAGCCTTGTTAGGACTATACTTTCTAGCAAGAATATGTACTCTGTGTGTGTGTGTTTGATAATGTATTGCTATATTGAAGAAAAGGTCTCCAATTTGTTCGTTGCTTCTTGGCCAAAGCTATAGTTGAGAATAATAGCTTCTGTTAAAAAAAAAAAAGATAAAGTAAAATTAAAAAAAAGTTAAAAAATCGACATAAGGCATATTAGGACGTTGGACATAGATGGTCAATCTACTAACTTTCAGTTTATTTTTTATAATTTGAACGAAAAGGTAATATATATATATATATATATATATATATATATATATATATATAGAAGCACCTTTGCAATCGAATGTACGAAAAAATGAAATTTCAATTTGAATTTAAAAAGAAATTCAAAACATATCCAACCTCATTTGGTGACAAGTGAGGTGTGTTTTTTAAATTACATCTCTCTATTTATTCATTCTTTCATTAACTAAGTTGATCTTTTTCATTATTATTTTGACGCCTTTTTTTTAATCCAATCTCATTTGGATAAAAGAATATACATTTAAAAGCTTAAATTACTTTATTGACTTAAAATTATTGTTTTCATATTTAACATGTTATAGTTAACTTCATTATTTTTATCTCTTAATTTTATTGAAAACTTCAATTAATTTCTGAACTGACATTTTATCAAAATAATTCATGAATTTATATTGCATCTCATAAAGGTCTTAATTTTTTTATATGTTTAAAATTACGTACGTTTGCTATCTAATGATTCTACTTGAACAGTAAATCCAAATGGCATATGAATGCGAACAACCTATCACCGAAAAAAAAAAAAGGGAACACTATAGTCAAAATCCAAAATGAAATTTAAGGACGAATGTGACAAACTAAGATTTAAATAAATTTTTGTTGGGAGAGGTATCCACATTCAATGTTTAATAATGCCTCAAAAATAATTACTTTCAAATAAAGAAATACATGTACTTAAAACAAAATATTTTAGAATTGTTATCAAAATATTATTAAAAATGTTAAGAAATTTATTAAAATTAAGGTTGTGAAAATATTTGGGGGATTGTTGTAATTTTGGCAAAATTAAGCTAGAGAAAGTCTTATAGTAAAAAAATTGATATTGGTATAAAAGAAGATTTACAAAAAGGTAAAGACTTTAAAAAGGACAGAAGAGATGAGGAATTACCATAGCAATGATAGAAAAAAAGTTTATTTTATTTGAAGTAACCATTATGGTAAAGAGTCTTTTACTTTTTTTATGGGGAAAAAGTTGCTCATAAGAGGGATGGAGAAGAAAATTCGATGATTCTTGTTGTTTGTGCTGAATACTATTTTTATTTTAGTTAGTAATTATATCTGACATAACAACTAATGGATTATGAAACATTTATCAGCAGAAATTATTTTTGGCCCAAAAAAAAAAGAGAGTATATACGTAAAAAAAATTTTCTGATTATATTTCGAAATACTATTCCTTTAAAACTATTGTTGTGAATATTTTTAAAGTATCTTAGTTCAAAATAAAAACTTATGTATATATTTGTTTTATCTAAGGTGAAAATCAAAGTACTAAAAACTGGATCAGTTGAGGCAAATGGTCAAGTATCAATGGGTCAGACCAGAGTTGACCCAAGGTTAAACAAGTGAGAAATAAAAAATTGAAAAATAATTGAAATTTTTATCATACCATCTAAGGACTAAATATTTGTTCATTACCTTAAATTATAAACAAAATAATCACATACTTACAATTTCTTTCCAATCTTCTTTATAATTTCTTTGACAAATTCACTTCATATTATTATATTAAAAATATCACCATACATTAGTCCTAGCAAAATATCAAACTAAGATATAGGATAACAAAATATTCCTGCCTATAGTCTATTAATCACAAAACTAATATAGCTTAAGAAAAAAGAAAAAGTTTTTGGCTCAAAATAGCTTTTTTTTAATTAAAAAAAAACAGCGATCAGGTTGACCCACCAAACCACATGGGCTAACTGAGTTGTTCCCTATTTGGTCCGGTTTGCATCGGGGCACCCCTCCCGAGTCAATTTGATTCCGGTCTGCATGCTTAACTGTACTAGTTATTTGACCGGTTTGTCGATTTTTGGGCTGAACTATCGGATTCAATTTTCATACCATAGTGAAAATATTATGAGATGAGGAAACTTTTATTTTTCTGATGTGGAAAATTTTTCTCTTATATTGAAAAGACTTTTGAAAAATAAGAGAATAGACCAAAAAACCTCAAAACAACTTTTGTGTAGTTGACTCATTTTAATATGAAAATATAGTTAATCGGTGTGTCTACACTCTACAATAGGTGGAAAAAGTTATCCAGTAAGCCAACAACGTTTCTACTTCTCAAAACTTGTAATAATCTAACATTAAATAACAAAAGAAATAATTTTATTCAATAAAATTTGAATAATTCGTCAATAGGAAATCCTATAAAGGCCCAAGTGGGTTCGGAGAAATTCTTTGGATCCAACAAAAACATTAGGTGAAGGGAAATCATTTGTAGTTATCATTAGAGCTTCGTACTACATATTCACTCGTTTTTAATGAAATTTGAAAGAGTTTATTATAAGAAAGAATATGCAAACTTTTTTTTAATTGAGAATTAGTAATACTACTAGTATTTATGAAGATTTATTAAGTAAATTTTATTTATTAAAACTTGAATAAATTGCAAAGGGAGATACTATAAGATTTATCACCCATATATAAGAAAAATAAACACCTTAGTTAAAAAGTACATATCAAGAGTATATTGTATGTGAAGATTAATTTTACTATTCCTTTCAATTATTTTCATTAATTTGAAGTATGAGAAAATTAATATTTTGATTTTTCAATATTTTCAACTTTTAACTCACTTATATTTAGGAGTATTTTAGAGTATCCCCAGGTGATCATTTTGGACTTGTGACTTATCCTTATTAGGTTGAGAGCATTTTGTCTCAATTATGACTAGGTTGGATGGTACACCTTAATACTTGAATTTTGGACACATTTTTAACTCAATCCCTTACATATGGAGAGCATGATGTTGTGCACCTACGGTCCCATTAATAAATTAAAGGGAAAATTAGAGAGAAGGACAAAAAAAATTATATTTATTGCAAAGGATCTTAAAAATTATAATTATTTAGAAAGGGAAAAAAATAAAAATAAAAATTTGAAAATACCAAATTACCCCTATTAAATCACCTACATTTATTCTGACCCCACGTTAAAATGTTTTACAGTTATTATTAATATCTACCATGTTTTTCTTTATCAGGAAAAAAAAGAAACTTTCTTCGGTCACTGAAGTGAGGGAAAATTGTTCATCTCCGTTTCTTTTCTCTCAAAAAAGTTCATCCTATTAAATATAATATAATCAAAAAATTATATGTTCAATTACTTTTAAAAATCAGATTAAGTATTTTTTTTTTTTGGTATTACAAGTGGCAAGCTTAACGCTTGGAAGGAACAAAAATCAAAATAACCAACATTAAAAAAGATAACCAACATTAAAAAAGAAACTCTAGCATCAAAATAACCAACATTAAAAAAGAAACTCTAGCATCTAGGATCGAACCCCTCAGCTTCCTGTGCGCCTCTGTAAATAACGAGTTCGCAGTAGTCGACCACTTGTGGCAATAACTTCATCTGCATATCATCTGCATGTGCATGTCGTGCTAAGCCATCAGCACACCTCAAAGCTTCCCCATTAGCATGAGCTAGCTCAATATCCCAATCCTCGTATAACAATTGTCTTGTCTCTTCAATAATCTGTCCATATGGGTGATTCTCGCCACCATCTCTAAGCAAGATGGTTATTGCTTCTAACGAATTAGAGCAAATTTGGATGTGTTTCAGGCCAAGGGATTGACAGGCCTCCAATCTTGTTTTGTTTGCCAGTACTTTGGCTATCATGATAGGATAAAAGCCAAGATTTTTTTGGAATCCTATGATCTGCTTTCCTCTTTCGTCTCTTAAGATCCATCAACGGGCAATCCTACTGAAATCTATGACTGAGACATCCACATCCAAACGTGCAGCTCCCGGTGAGATTGAGTAATTTCTAAAAAAATAGCCAAATGTAGTAATGAGCGAAAATGTTGATAAAAATATATAGATTGACAAAGATATTATAACATTTACAAAAAAAAAATTAATAACAAATTAATTCTATGATTTTAATCATAATCAAAATTATTTTTTATAATATATTTCAACATTCATAAATTTTTATGCAAATTTTAAATTAATTTAATATAATTTATTTTTTAAAACAAATGATATCTGCATTAATTTCATTGCTTCTAATTTAATGTTATAGAAAAGACAAAATCAAATTCATATAAATATTTAAGTTTTATAAAAAGTAAAATTTAGAACCCCAACTATGAAATTTTAGTGATCAAATGTAAGCGAAAATTACTAAATATAATTATCTTGTATAATTTTTATAATGTATAGATTGAATAAAAAAAATAATGAAAATTGACGACAATGGAGTGCTCCCCTATTTTTTAGCCAATAATTGTCAAGTAATTGAGATGTGGTTAGAGGGAGTATAAGGTAGTTGGTTAGGGTAATTTAGTATTAGTATATTTTCATTTTGGTTTTTGGTCTTTGTAAGTAATTAAGATTTGTAAGATCCTCCGCAATAAATATTATTTCCTTTAGGTACTTTATTCTAAATTTTTCTAAAATAAATAAGTTGGAAATGTTGTGGAATATTCTAAAAAGAAGAATTAAGACAGTGAAAAGCACCAAATATTGTCTAGACAAAACTTTTGGGTCCATGACAACTTTTCAAAGTGAGGATTGCAATAGGAATTGCTTTCTGTCTGGAAATTTTGTGTAAAAGAGATGTGAAACGATCTATTATATTTTTTAATTATTACAAATAATTACTATTTTTTCACGCTAATATTTTATCTAAGGACATATATGATATTTAATATTTCAAAAGTTTTTTTTCTTCATCCCATTACTTTTTCCCCAACCTTTTCCACAAATCAAAGTGACCTTTATTCTGAAAAGTCTATGTTAATCAAATTTTTTGCCAGAAGCATTTTACACGTATTTGTGTGATTTGCTATAATAGCAATAAACTACTATAACCTTTACATTCAGATTTGGAGATGAAGATAACAATTAAAATTACTGTAATCCATAAAAGTTTTATGGGCAATGACCTCTGTGGTCCTCCACTACCAAAGAATTGCACTGATTTGTATAATGACCTAAACCACGATCATGACGGCAAAGAAGGCAAGGAAAATGGGATCTATTGGTTTTATGTGAGCATATCATGGGATTTATTGTTTTAGCATTTTGGGTTGTAGTTAGTTCTTTGTTCGCTACAGTAGATTATGGCGATCCATTTATTTTCTGTATGTATAATTATCTGATGTGCAGTCAATAGAAACTTGTCCTAAAAAACTTAGAAATTATAAACTGTAACAGGTTACAAAAATAATTTTAAAAAATTAAGTAAAAATAATAAGAAATAAAGAAAGAAGTAATTTTAACACTAGGAGCTCGAACATGCGATCCAAAAAACATTAAACCATTGTGTATATGAAAATTAGCGCCCAGTGAAAAAAATGGCTCAAGCATGTCCAAATATGTTTTGGCCAAGGCTTGTTTATGGGGCAAATTAAAGTTATATTTTGTTCAATTTAAGTTTAGAAATGGATTCTACATACAAAAATTGTGGAAGAATGGCATATGAAATTAATTTTAGGAAGATTAAAATTAAAGTTCAAAAATTAAGTTTAAAGGGTTAAAGTATGTTAAAGAAAGAAAAGTAGGAATGTTGTTTGTTATCATAGCTTTAATGAATAAATGATAATGAAGTGTTGAAGTATTTAGGAACATAAGATATTAAGGAAGAGCAATGAGAAGGTAGATCAAGCAATCTTGATGGTTGGAAGCAAAGAGAGCAAGAGGAAGCAAAGAGAAAGTTTAAAAACACAAGATAGTGAACTTACCTTTATTGTGTGCTTGATATGCATGCTTGAGTGTTGGTGTTACTTGATGATGATTTAAAATATGAAAGATTGAATGTTACTTTGTTTCTTGTATGTTCCATGACCATGTGTGAATGAAATATTGAGTACTAAAGCATGTCATTTTATAAGCATGAAAGCATGAGGCCAAGCATGTCATTCACTTATTATTTGTCTTACATACACGTGGGTAATATTTGCTACTAAAATTCTCCTAAATTTCACTCTCCCTTAACCAACCCTAATAGGTGTTAATGAGTAAGCAAAAGGATACATGAAATGGAAGCAAAGAAAAGAAGAAAAGAATTGAGAAAATGTATTATATTATACTCCTCTGATCCTTAGTATAGAACCTAATTGTTGGGTTAATTTTGGTCCTAAATATAAGATCTATTTCTCATATTCATCAATTTTTTCTAAATTATCCCTATGGATACCCTCTCAATCATAATCAAGTAAAAGAGGGAAAGAGGATATTAAGGAAGATAATTGTGGTGTTTTAGGAAAAACATGTCATATTTTTTATAATTAACAAACTTACCTAACTTTGTTAATCTAATTAAATTAGTTAAATAAGTCTTATATTAAGGACTGGAAGAGTATTATGTAATTTCTATGTCAATGTATATATGGATTAATGCTAATGATATCATGTAAAGTTAAATGACGATGATGGCAAAGATGATGAAACATGATAATGCATGAGAATGAATTATGTGATGTTGAAATGATTGCATATAAAGAAATAAATAATTATGAATTATTAATGCAAGTAAGGAGGGTAAGTCACCTGTAAATGAGTCGCGGGTTTATGATAGAGTGGAAGAAATGAAAATAATGAATCTTCTCATGAAATTTAGTATGCTTAAAGTACACATCTTGAGATTTAAAACAAGGGTAGATCATTTAAAATGGATGTGTATGCTAAGAGTTATGACTATTCAAAGTTAGGATAGAGAAACTGGAAATTATAGTTTTTACCAAATGAACAGTAAACTTTAATAAATTAACTGTACGAATTGATAGGGGTTAAGTCTAGAATTATAGTTTTTCTTTGTACAGAATTGAAAGAACTTTATAATTAATTATAAATTTTCAAAGTTAGATAAAAAATCTGGAATTCACAAATGAATAGTAATTCAAGAAATTAAATGTAAGTTTTCAATCTACGGCTTGTTTTGTGATCCGCTTGAATCATAATGCTTTCAGACACATACTAAAAGGAGTTTAAGGAAGGATGTTTTATCTTTTATGGCATGCTTCCTTGCTCTTGTTATTAGGCATCAAATTCCTCTTAATGAATTATGCAATATGTGCTTTGATTCTGACTTTGTATATGAAAGGCTCCTTGATCTTGAACATTGCATGTAATACAAATTTCCATATTATTGGTGTTGAGGAAAAAAAATTGTGTGATCGTCTAGTTAAGGGAAGCATTTGATTTTTTGTTGTTGCTTCCGCTTATCGTTCAATGATTTGGGCCTTTAAATAATATCACGCATGTTAGGATCATTCCTAAACTTTAAGCTAGAATATGTACTATTTTTTTAAAAATTAAATTAAGGGATAGGCATTAACATCATGCACTACTAAAAAAAATATTTTTAGTGGCGTCATTTTATAATAGTTAAAAAGAAAAACACTATAAAAAAAAAGTGATGACATTTTTGTAATTAAAGCACAGTAAGTTTTGACTTTTCATAATAATTGCTATAATAACCACTGTTAAAAGTACTTTTCATGACAGTTATTAATATAATCACTGTTAAAACTACTTTTCACGGTGGTTATTAATATAACCGCTGTGAAACATATTACTATAAGTTTGAATAAACTCTATCATGCATTTAGTTTCAAAGCTTTCACCCTCAACCCAAACTGCATTTTTTGGCAAAACCTCACTATATATTGTCGTTTTTGGCCCTTTGTTTGCCACGTTTTGCCTTGCCATCATGTTTCGCCACTCAAACTTGCCTCTTCTTATGTTTTACTCATCTCTCACACCGTGAGTGTAGCACTAGAATTTTCTGACTTAGGAAGAGCAAAAAAAAAAATTCATCAAAATTATTTAAAACCTAAATAAAATTGGAAAAAATGGAATATTGATTTTGAGGCCTTAGAAATATTTTGAAAAAGTTCATTTCTAAAAAATAACTTAATAATTTCAAAAGCTAATTTTCAGCACAAAAATGTTTTTCTTAGAAAATTTTGAGCAAAATACCTAGAGGTTTATATTTAAAAGGTGCTAATTGAGGTATTAAGTTCTTAAAATGAATTAAGAATTAATTTCTGAAATTAAGAGCTATTTTCTTGAAAAATTCAAGAAAAATAGTTGGGAGTTTGTTTTTGACCCCACAATTTTAGAGGAATTATTTTATGGGTCATTGAAGTTAATGGATAAGGAAAATCCATATAAAATATTATGGGTTAATCTTTGGATTTATTTTACAATTTCCAAATTATAGAAGAAGGATGAACTTAGAAGCGAGGTATGAAGTTAAGGGCATAATGGTCATTTAATTGCCAACACCCCTCTCCCTTTTCATTTTCACTGTGCTGAGCTTCTGAAAATAGAGCGTGACCGAGAGTAGGGCTGCACATGAAACCCGGTAACCCGGTCCAACCCGGCCTTACCCGGTCTATTTTTTGAAGCAGTCCAAAAAACCCAGTAAAAATCGAGCCAGATCGGGTCTGACCTGAAGATCGGGTAGGACCGGGTTACGGGTTGCCATGTTGGACTGATAACCCGGTCCTACCTGGTGATTTTTTGTGAGACATAAAAAAAAAATACTGCATAGGCCCATGTTACAATTATAGTTTCTTTTCGTTTTTTTCCTACCAAGTCGGTCCATTTTTGATTTAGGCCCATGTTGAAGCCTTTTTTTTTTCCAGGTCCAATTCTGATTTCACCAAACCGAATGTCCATCAGACTATCAGAGTTCAAAGTGACTAGTGATGCTGCGATGGTGTGATGGACTGATCTGAGTAATCACTTCATCAGGCACCCAGTTCATTCCTAAATTTCTTCTCCCTCCAAACCTAGCGGCAGCGTTAGCGTCAGTGTCTCAGACTCTCAAGCTCTCTGTGATTAGCAAAGACAGCGAACGGGCAAAGTGGCGAGTGGCGACCTCATTCTCGCAGCCCTACCCTTTTGTGATTCGGTCCTAGTCTGTCGATTTGGTCCTCACTCGGCGTCTGCGTTTGCGTCTCAGTCTCAGAGTGATTAGGTCTGGTCCATGTTCAGCCCTACCCTTTTGTGATTCGCGTAGCGCCGATGACCCCATTCCTGAGCAGCTAGCAACCAAGCTTGCCCCCTAGTCCGTCGATTTGCAGCTCACTAGTTGCTCGCCAGTTGCCGGCTTGCCGCTGCTCTCCACTCTCCAGCTTCATCACCGTCAGGTAAGTTCAAGCCTCTCCTCTTCTATTATTAACATTTCATTCTCCCTATCCAGCTTGGTGTGATACTGTGATCCTCAGTTAAATACTATATGTGTTTTTTTTTTAATTTACCAACAAAGCAAACATGTGATCCTCGATTCCTCGGTCAAATACTATGTCCAGATTCAAATACTATATCTGTGATAAATTGACAGTAGTGAAAGGATCTTAATATACATAATTGAGGCAGGGACAGTGTAAATTACTCCAAGATAGCACACCATTTTATTGCTGAATCAATTCATTTTATCAACACCATTGCAGTAGAAAACTGTCAAAATTTGTCTACTTAATTGCTGAACTAACTTGTCCGATTTATATATCTTTTTTTATCTGATTATTGTGAACAATTATGATAGGCTTGCCATAGTTAATTATTGTTCCTAAAGTTGAAATAATTTGTCTACTTCATTATTCTCATTGTGATTGTATTCTTATTTCTTGTTCAATTTATTATAGATATATTATCCATTTATTACTTTGAAATAGAGGAGCAAGATTCCATGTCAAGTCAAAGGGGCTCAGTGACTCCCCGGTTGGGTGATAACCTAACACAAAGTAGCTCTGGACCTTCACTAATTCCTTCTCAAAGTCCTATTTCTCCCACACCAACATCATCACCTCCTCCTGTTGCCCCTACTACTGCTGCAGCACCCACTGCCCAATTAACACAAGAAGTAGGAGTAATTGAGGGTGAGAATCCTACGAAGAGAAAAGAACCAGAAAGAAAGCATCCAAAAACATCTCATGTTTGGGACTATTTTGTGAAGCTACCATTGGAAGAAACTAATGGAGAGATTAGAGCATCTTGCAAGTACTACAACCTAACTTATGCCTGTGACCCTAATAAGCATGGTACAACTTCTTTGAAAAGGCATTTGTTTAAATGTACAAAGAACCCACATAAGGCTGATAAAGATAAGAAGCAATCAATGTTGGGTTACCTTTCAAATACTTCTCAAGGAAATGCCTTAGTCCCTCATATGTACAATGAGAAACGAATACGAAGAGCCTTGGCTAAGTTTATTATTTGTGATGAGCTACCTTTCAGAATAGTTGAGAAGTCAGGATTCAAAAAATTTGTAAAGGCATTAGAGCCTCGATTTCCTATCCCATCTAGAATGACTGTTTGTAGGGATTGTTGGCAGCTGTTTCTTGGTAAGGTTAAGACTTTAAAGAAGATTTTAAAGAGTTGTGCATCTCGTGTTTGTCTCACAACTGATTGCTGGACTTCAAATCAAAATTTCAATTACCTCTGCTTGACAGCTCATTTCATTGATCCTAATTGGCATGTGCACAAGAGGATTCTCAATTTCTGTATGGTTGAGAATCACAAAGGAGAAACCATAGGGAAGACAATTGAGAAGTGTTTGCTGGATTGGGAAATTGATAAGGTTTTCACAATTACTATGGACAATGCATCTTCAAATGCCTCAGCATTGTCATACTTGAAGAAGCGATTAAAGAATTGGAAGGGATTGGTTTGTGGTGGGGATTACCTACACATTAAGTGTTATGCTCATATTCTTAACTTGATTGTTTGTGAAGGCCTAAAGGATTTGAAAGAGAACTTTGAAAGCATTTGAAGTGTTGTTAGATATGTGTGCTCATCTCTTGCACATTTTGCAAAGTTTAAGTCTTTTGCTGAGGCTGAAAAAAATTGACACAAAAAGCCTTGTTTGTTTGGATGTATCAACCAGGTGGAATTCAACCTTCTTGATGTTGGAGGCAGCATTGAAGTTTCAAAAAGTGTTTGAAAGAATGAATGATGAGGATGATGACTATTGTGCACACTTTAGCCCCCTCTAAGGCATGAATCAGAAGCACATGATATCAAAGAGAAAAAACGTGATGGCCCCCCAATGGTAGAAGATTGGAATCGTGCACGGGCCTTCTTAAAATTATTGGGGGTTTTTTATGATATCACATTGATGTTCTCAGCTTCCCTTAGTGTGACATCAAACTCATGCTTCCATCATATTGCCTGTATTCAACAGATGTTAGAAAGAAATATTTTGAATTCAGATTCCCTCTTATCTGATATGTCTTTCAACATGAATATGAAATATGAAAAATATTGGGGCAAAGCTGAAATTATGAATCCTTTGTTGATTGTGGCAGTTATACTAGATCCTCGTTACAAGCTGGCATATGTTAATCACATATTTGAGAATTTGTTCCATGATAGTGAAGTTTGCTTGGCTATGAAGGATAGGGTCAAGGATTGCTTATATTGTATGTTTGAAGAACATTCTGCCTTTGTTGGGATATCTTCTGAATCCAACACTGCTTCATCTCCTGCTATGCCTTCATCTTTAGTAAGTGCTATAGCAAATGTGGATGATCATGATCCAGGCCTTCAATGGTTAGCAACAGTCAAGTAAAGAAATTCAAATGATTCTCAAACTGAGTTGGATAAGTATCTTGCTGCTGATTCTGATGATATCCCTGCTGATTTCAATACACTAGCTTGGTGGAAGGCAAATTCTGTTAAGTATAGAATCCTCTCTTGCATGGCACGTGATGTGTTGGCCATCCCAGTCTCAACAGTTGCCTCTGAATATGCTTTTAGCACAGGAGGTCGTGTGGTTGATCAATATCGAAGCTCATTGTCACCTAGGATGACTGAAGCATTAATTTGTTCACAAAATTGGCTTCTTCTTGGTCAATCACTATCAGAACTTGTTGACAAGCTTCATGAATTTGATAATTTTGAAGAGTCTGGTAATGTTTTAAATATAACAAGCTTTTATTTAAATATATCATATCACTATAAAATTATAATGTTTCTGTTTTGTGTCTTTTTTTCCTAGATGCTTCATGTGTCACTGATGGTGGAGATGCTACTATGTCCATGGAAATAGAGTAAAGCAAGGATTGAGTTCATAGTTCACTGCCATGTGCTGTGTCACCAATGATCATTCCATGTTTTGATATTTGCTGTTGTGTGATGGACCTATAATATTTGATATTGGCATGCATTTTGGTTTTATTATTAGCTATGACATTTGATTAGCTTGTGGCCTTTAAATCAGCAAACTTTGAGACTGATTATATTCTCATTTGATATTTGCTTTTGGTGTAATGGAGTAATGGACTTTCTTTCTGCACTGCGGTTTTGCACTTCTGCTTATTTGAACTTGCATTTTGTTGAAAAGTGCAGCACGCACAAACCAGCAAGATGTAAGCCTTCAAGCCTGTGTAATGGACTTGTTTGATAGTATATTATGGACTTTGATGGTTACTTACTTGCTCTACAGTTTTATTTTATTATTGTATTGTTTACAGCTGTTTATACTTGATTTTAATTTATAGATTGTTTTAAAGTTATTCTTATTTGGAATTTGGTATTCTCATAATGTTACTCTGTTTAAGACAAGTAGATAGGAATTTTTTATGTAATAGATTGGAAATTATTGATTAGAAATTAAAAAAAAAAGGACAAGGGATATGGACTTGGACTGGACTGGACCTATTGGACCAGTAACACGATCCAGTCCGCCCAACCTAAGGACCAGCGGGTTCCTCACCGGGTTGGACCGGTCTTCGGGCTGGGGTGACCAGCCTGAAGACCAAAATGGAACGGGTAAATGCCCTGCCCGGCCCGGTCTGGTCCATGTTCAGCCCTAACCAAGAGTGAGAGTTGGGGGAGCGCCAGAGATCGGCGAAGCTAGAGGAGTGACGGGAGGTGGTGAAGCTTACATGCAATTGTAATTTTCAGCTAAGGTGAGCATTATGAACACTCTCCTACCCTTCTTTTCTCCATTCCCTGTGAGATTGAAGAGTTGATGGGAAAATGAAATTTCTGGGTTATGGAGAAATGGGGGAAAACAAGTGAAATAATGATGGAAAAAGCAGATTAAAGCTTGTTTAAGTGAGTTTAAGTGTTGCATGTTGATAATTATGGTTGCATGTGGAATTCCTTGCTCTGTTTGCATCGATCGAAACAAGGGTTAAAAGATTCATTTAAATCAATTATAAATGACTTGGTTGACACGAGATTTGTGAAATAATATTCAGGCTCTGATATGAGCTTTGCTTGCCTTCGATACAATTGGATGAATTTGAGGTTTGGTTGCAATTGATGAGGATCTGCCTGGTATATATCAGATGAAAAATCTCAATTATTGACATTCAGCCATCCCAAATAATTAAAAACAATAATACTTTTACAAGCCAGAGAAACAAAATTGAAAGACATAATGTTAGAGAGGAACGGACACTAAAATTTGATGGAACCCAACTCAAAAACCAATTCAAAACCTATAGCAAAAATTAGAATTTAAGGGGGACTGAAATGGCAATCACTAGAGAAGGGGACAAGGAGATTGTTGGTTCTAGCGAGTGACAAATAAAATATTCACCCAAAGATCAGCTAGCTATATTTCAGTTATGTACAAATTATTTGATTGTTTTACCAGACTATGATCTATTTTTTACTTTATTATCTTGATAGATCATTCTTTCCTGTTTTCAAGGGAGTCCATTTCTTTACCAACTTATTTTTCACATCAATCAATGCATAAAGCAAGCACAGAGGATTGTAATAGTCCCAGCAAAATTACACATGATCTTGGAAATTAGATGCAGGTAGAGTGCGTTTGAAGAGAAGAGCCATGGACTAGTTTGAAAAGACAGAAAATAAGGCCACCAGGGCACTTAAGGGTGGAGTCTAAGGTCTTGATTTATTCATTACTTTCATCGCTTCCAACTAGGAAGTGTATGAAATTTGGACGCCCCTCAAGAAAGAGTGGGAAGTTTGCGACTACATAGAGCATTTTCAGTAGTTGAGAATCCCTTTGAAAGATTCTACTCCTATGGTATTAAAAGAGGAGCTTTTAAGGATGGGTTGAAGCAAGAAATCTAGGCTATATTGAGGATGCACAGAGCCAAAAGACTACAGGAATTGAACACACGGGTTTGCTGAGAGAAACATGATCCAAAAGTTTCCATTAGGACCAAAATGGGCTGAATCGCCCAGCTCTAGCAAGGGTCAAACCCCCTAAAAGAGAAACGTCTAATGCCAAGTGTTACAAAATCATTAACAACCAAGTGTGTATGCAATTTCAAGGAGCTACAGAGGCAGAGTAGAGAGAGTTGGGACTACGCATCAAAAATAGAGAAAAAGTTGGCGCAGCAACAAGAGCGAAAAAAAAAATGCAAGTGATGATCTTGGAAGAAAGTGGAGAAAAGAGGGGTGAGGGAGAGACGAAATTCTAAAGGTAGATGATGGATTCCAAGAGAAAGTGAGATAATAATGGAGTTGCAGGACTGACAATCACAACGAGGAGCATGAAGTATAAGAGGAAACTGAAGGGAAAAGCGGTAATCATATCGAATGATAGTGGAGCATCACATAGCTTTGCATCCACCACATTAAGAAGAAATTAGTTACTGCTAGCACAGGGTGCATGTGAAAACACTGAGGCATTGAGGAAAGGAAATAAAGGGAAGCCAGCTATGCGTGGGCCTTATTTTTGCTAAAAAAGAAATTTAATACATTTACTCAAAAAAAAAAAAGAAATTTAATACAGGGCCACAGTAAACGACCCCACAAAAGAACAATATCAACACACATCAGCAATCGCTTGCAGCCTAGAGGAAGAGAACATGGGCGTTACCACTCCACGTATGCAAAACATGCAAGAAATATGTGTATGAAGAGTGCTCTTGCACTTTATTGTCCAGTATAAATTAAAATTAACAGTGAGAGAGGGTCAAGGCTTTTAAACAGAATCTTAGTTCAGTAAAGAACAAGGAATAATGTTGATCAACATAGGAGGGGAGTCTATTTTGAGGTAGGGGAATATGCGTATCTCAAATTAAAACCTTAGAGGTTGATGTTATTGGCTAGAAAGCTCAATGATAAATGAAGCCTCAAGTGCTATTGCATAGAAGGGATGTCTATAAGCATGTCTTAAGAAAACTTCTACATATGCAAAGGGTTTCATATGCCATATCTGAAGTCTAGGATTTAAAACACAGTATAGCCACCTCATTGAATTTCACAATGCCTTACTTTTCTTAAAAAAAATTAAATTATTTGTCATTTATTTATTTTAATATATATGATATATGATGAGCCAAAACATTTTGAATCTGCTCATGAGTTCAGGTCAACAGGAGGCCCAATCTGACATTAGTTATCTAGAAGCAACAAACTCAAACTGAAACTAAACTTTCATCAACGCACTTTCCCTATATGCTCTTCAGTTTCTTGTCTTGACAATGATCAAACAAGGATTTAAAAAGGCAACAAGCATGGGCAACACAACTAAAAAAAGTTAGGAATCAAATAACTAGCCGAATGGCTTTTGCCTTGACTGTAACATATATAATCACAGGAAGAAATTCATCTGCTCCAGCTGGCACGTGATTTGCGGTCATTGCTGCATTGAGCAGAAGATTGTTGATGACCCTACAACAATTGATTATACTTGACAGTTTCAAGAGGAGCTTTAAAAGTGTTGATTTTCTGCAATTCTTTCTCTGCAAGCTGGACGTAAAGGGAAAAGGCAGATAATTAATTTCTCAAGAAACCTGGCTCACTCTCTGTAAATAAATCCAAGTTGGAAAAAAAAAACTAAGGGCCTTAGATTAAATATGCAAGACTAAGAAATTGAAAGAGGTCCATTCACCGATAAATGCAAGAGGGTCTTGTACCACACCATCAACTCTAAAGCAAGTAATTAAATTAGCAATTCAATTTCTGCTCTAAATGTTATGCTTAAAATAGTTTTAGATTTCAATGTTTTTGGAATTGGTCTATGCCAGGAGGGGGGGAAGATCGTTGCAATTCCCCCAATTCCACCAATGCTTAATATTTTATGACAAATTCAGTGCTATTAATTGTTTTTATTGGAACGTGAGAATTATTGAAAAATAACTTATAATAGGGACCAAGGGGAGTAGTATTTATCCAACATTAAATAATTATATGTTGTTAATATTAATATTAACACTCCTCATGTCCCAAACGTAGAGATGAGTTAGGGAGTTGATTTTAATCTTAAATGTAAGACTATAATTCACTTTATTTTCTATATTTATTATTTTTTAGACTAATTATTTAACTTATAAACTAATATGTAATATAATATTACATAGAAGTATTTTAAGAAGATCATGTCATATTTGCTAGAATTAAGTAACTTATTTTTTTATCTATCTGAGCTAGTTAAGTAACTCTTATGTTAAGGATAGGAGCAATATTAACTTTTGAAATAGTTTATAAAAATATTTCAAATGTCAAAAAGCTGCGGTATTCACACTTCACAGGTATAAAATGTTATGTAATCATGCTTTGCCCTAAAATTTTCCATATTAAATTTTGCCATTTATTGTCTATTTCCATCTTTTCATTTTATTTCCTAATCAATGGTGTTGCAGTCCATGCAACACCCCTATTATTTTGAAGGTTGAGTTTTGATGGTTCACATTTGTGTATATAGGACAATCCCCCTGTTATTTTTTTTATAAACAGTTCCATTATTGTTATATACTCTTCTGTTTTAAATTTAAGAATCAAACAACTAATTTACAGAAATTAAAAAAATTAATTAAGTTAATTATTTATATAAAATATGTGTTGGTTTTTTTAAAGTATTCTTTTAATCATTTGTATTATAAAATGTCAATATAATTATTCAATCTCTTCCACTAAAACCACAGCTTAAATGGCTTGCTTTCTGGTTTCAGGCTCATTTTAATGTTCATAAGAGATATGTGGCTTCATAACATTTTTTTTGGGTAGAATGCAGGGCAAAACGCCCAATCAAATCATCTCATTAGAAATCTAGGGAGTAAAACCCCTCTGAAATCACTGTACAGCAGAGGCCTCAGTTCATTAGGTGGCTCATCGAAAACATTGGCCAACCTATCAAGTCTGAGACTGAAGTTAGCTAAAAAATCTGCACAAGTATTAGCCTCTCTATAAACATGACAAACTAAAACACTATCAAAGTACATAGCCTCTCTATGAATCTATTTCAGTATGCTAGACTTTACTTCTTTACTGTCAATTATTTCCTTGAACATACAAACAGTAGCGGTAGAGTCACTTTCAACAACAAGTTTCCTTATGTTGAGGGCCTTTGCCAACTGCAATCCAGTAAGAATGCCCTAGAGTTTTGCCTTAATAGCGACACAGGCTCCAAGTCGCCTTGCAAAACCTCTCATCCATCGACTTGTACAATCTCTAAGAAGGCCTCCACAACCTGCCAAACCCATACTTCCTTTAGATGCTCCATCCACATTCAGTTTGACCCACCTACATCTGGAACCTCCCATCCCACATTTACCACCTTCTTTCTTGAACCCATGTTTGTAAACAGACCATTACACATGCGTATATCACACACATATTTATTTATTAACAAAGCAGGTTCAGCAGGAAAAGAGAAATCAAATTCAAAGATACTTTTATTTCTCCACATCCACAAGTACCAACAGGTGATACCAAAAGTTAGGCTCCAGTCTTCCTTACACTCCAGCAGGTTCCATTTAAACCACTCAAGGTTATTTTGTAGCATAAAACCAACCTCCTGCGCCTTCCCTCCCAAGCATCTCTAGACTGTTTTAGCTCTGTCGCAATCCCTTAATACATGCATCAAGTCTTCAACAACATCTCTGCATGTGTGACAGTTACCATCAGCCCTTAAAATGCTATTCCTTCTTTCCCTAGTGAGCAATCTGTTATGGGCTTCATAACAATTTTATTGGGCTTTGTGTCATTCGGCTCATACAGATCGAGCTGCGTGATGCAGACACCTATTTTCAAATTCTCAGTCCAAGGCATTCTTCTAACATTTCAAATTCAAATTTTAAATTAATTATTTATTACTCATTTTTTTATATTAAAAAATCAACTTCTCTAGCTTTTTCAGAGCTTTAACTGATCCCTTCTTCTTTTTCCCTTCCCCCAGACTGTCATCTTCCCCTCTGTCTCAATAATCCTCATTTTCAAATTCAAAATTTAAAATCTCCCCCCCAAGCATCAGACAGCGAAATAAATCCTCATTTCTCCACTTTCCCATCATTCGTTGCTGGAGATGAACGTTTGAGGTCACCAATGGTGGTTATCGTGATGTAGGTGAGTTCAGTAGATGAAGATGGTAATGAAGAACAGAGGTAGACAATGATGTTGATAGAAGAATAGGGTCTACCATTGCCTCTTCCGTTGTGGGTACGTTTTCTTGTGAAATCTCTTTTTTCATTGTAGTGATTCGGTTCGATGTATACTGGTAACTAAGCTTTTGAAATGGCTACCAATCTTGGGAAGTTCATCTTCTCTTTTGAAATGGCTACCAATTTGGTTCAGCTAGGCGCAAATTTATAGTGATGTGGCTTGTAATGCTAAAACACCCAGTGTTCTGTTCTTGCTTAAGGTCTTTCTAGGCAAACAAAAATTGATAATATTAGTATTTAAACGATTCCCCCATCCCAAAAATTATGAAGGCAAATAATTTACCTTCTTTTTCTTTTTGCGAGAAGAAGCAGCCACAATCACAGAGCTTAGGTCTCGACCCCGGGGGTACACGATAATGGGGAAGGATGAAGGTCTATGTAACAAAGTTAGACTACCTACAATGAAACTTTCACTTCCAGAGGATGGGAAACATTGAACAGCCATAGATGTTATGCATATCAACGAAGAAATCGCAGAAGCCATCACTTCTTGAAGCTTACCTCCTAAAGAGACCCTTAGAATCATTTTCCAATACGAAGTTTGCCATGTAGGTCTTTTTCTTTTAACCCTTTATGATTCATCCTTAATTTGTCTCCTATTGTCTCTCTAGCCATGCTATGACTAACATGATAATAACAATGGAAGGAGCAGGCTTGGAGGTGACAGGAATGTTGAGGGCAAGATTAGCGATGATGAGTCGCACAGAAGGTCAAGGATCCATGGAGGCAACCAAATGCAATGAAGAAGGAAGGTCTGGAAAGGGAAGGGAGAAAGAAGAGATCCAGCGGAGAGCAATGTGCGGAGAGAAAAGAAGGAAGAAGACAGAGAGTGAGGAGCTTCATTTGGGGCAAGAGGTGAAGAGTGAGCGTGATGGGTGTGAGAGAGAGAGAGAGAGAGAGAGAGATTCTTTTGTGTGAAAAGTGAAGAGCGGAGAGAAGAAAGGGGGTAGGTCAGGAGGGGACGATTCACCAATGGTGGTGGAAGAGGAGGTGAAGGGAGCAAATGTTAGAGGGGCAAAACGCCAAGTCTATATTTGCAAAATTGCAGAGAAAGGCTGAGGTTGGAGTACAGCAGGATACAGGGTGTCAACTGTGACAGCAAAACCAAAGTTGGACAATCTGTTTCTCTCTCACCAATTCCACTGCTAACCATGTGTGGCCCCCACTTTTTCGTTTCAGCAGCACCCTTTGTTATAGATTCATGCTCTTATTATTGTATTATTTTTTCCCTAATCCATTAATATTTTATCATTTATTTGTTACGGTTTTGGATTGGTGGGAAGACAGAGTTGCACTTGCCAAATCTGATGCGAGGGTCGCGCAAGGACTGAGGAGTATCTCCCCTACCTGTGTGAGAGAGAGGACTGATCTATAGTCTCTAAAGCTAATGATGTGCAAAATGCATGTCCGATTGGGAATTGGTTAGGGCCTTGGGTGGGCGTTTGGTTTGAAGCGATTGAGAAATGGGAAGGAGAAAAGGAACTGGTGTTGACGGGCCTCGCTTCGAATTTAATAATCATGTCAATATTAAAAATGTGTAGAGTGGTTATTGGATTGTAGAGATTGAAATGTTATGACGAACATCGCATAATTTCATTTTAAAAATCCCTGCATAATTTTTTTTTTTTTTTTAGCGTTTATGCATCTCATAGTAAAGATATTGCTCTTCAATATATTTAGTTGGCTTTTAATGGTTAGAAGAAATATGAAGTTTATGATTTTTAAGTAATCCTTCAAATCTTTAAGTAAATGGTTTTATAGATGAAAAGAACACTGTTATATAGAAACGAAAAGAGTCAGTTCCCCCAACGTAGTGATAAAAAAATATTTCCATTTTTCATTGATGCGAAAACACACTGCTTGATATCACCAAATAAAACATTGCCTGAAATGTTATACGATTACACCTACATTGAAAATTATATATCCCTTCCTTCAAGTTCATTGTTACAATCATCCGATGAGTGTTTTGGGCTGATAATATTATATTATTACATTATATTATGCAGAGGGTTTCAATTTATTTAAATACAAGTTGAAAACAAATTTGAGATAGCTCAATGACAACTTTTGGTTCATCCACTTAATGTGAAACATTCCATGTCATTCGATTTTTAATTTAAAAAACACAGTTTTTGTAGTTTATTTTATAATTTTAAAGATTTTATTTTCCGTTTTTAACGTGAGCTTTATGTTTTCATTTAAATTACATTTAGAAAATGTTTTTATTAACATGTATTAAAGCTTTTGCAAGTGATTTTTGTAACTGTTAAAAAAAGATTATATAAAATTTACACCTTGGTTAGACAAATTTCCAGTTCTTATTAAAATGCATCCCATAAACACGTGCGACTTCTTGGGTGACATTCACCCAGAAACAGTTTTCCCTTTTTTATTATTTACAGATCATATTGCAAAACCATTTCAGATTCAATTCACAAACATTTCACAAATGTAATTCAGGCTTTCAAAGGTAGGTTCACAAATTCTTTCACAAATCAACATTTGAAAATCATCAACAAATACCACTTGAAAATCTTCAAAGGCGAGTTCACAAATTCATTCAAGAATCACATTAACGGGCTTTGCATATAGCTATTATAAAGTATAATGTCATATTTGGTGCTAATGATGAAAAAGATAGATGGTACATCTATATATGTGTGCCTAATTTATAATTTCTTTTGTTTGTTATTTTGTATCTACATGGTAGAATTTTTGGGTTATGAGCATATGGAAATGGAAATGGAACCCAATTCCATGCTTTGAGTATATTTGGTAGCATGGAATTTGAAAAAATTCCATTTCCATATCCATCAAAATATATGGAAATGATTTCCATGTTGGGACCCCAACATTTCGAATTCCATATCAGTATTTTCATTTTTAACCTTTTGTCTCTTCCTTTTAAGTTGTCGAGCCACCATCTCCCTTGTCCTCCCACTGCCGGCGCAATCCACAGACAACTTGTGCTCACAAATGTGACGGCGATGGTGTTGTCGAGGGCAACCTGGCAGTGGTGTCCAGCTTCATCTTGGCCTCCTCCCCCATTTTTCATGGATCTCTAGCTTCATCTTCTCCTCAACTTCAAATTTGCCTTCTTCCCTCATTTCTTTTACTTCTTGAACAAGATTGTGCGACGGCTAATGGCACCCATGTTTTCTTCTCTTTGTCTTCGTCCCCTTCTTTATACCTGGCAATCGTCACCTTTCTCGATGTCGATGACCCCATACATAATGACAACCTTGTTTTGCCCTACATTTGAACTTCTAAGCTTTCTCTCATGCTTGACAGTATTGGTTGTGAATGATGATTTCATCTATTCATTGCATCTTGTTGAAGTTGCTTTGGGATTTTTAATTTTACAACCGATTAAGTATATTTGTAGTCAAATTCAATAGTGTGTTAGTATTTGGCAAAAGTTGGCTTGACTTTTTTCCCCCCTTAAAGCATAGATATCTTTTTATTAGAGGCAATGCTATTCAAGGCACATTTGGATACTAAATGTGGATACCTCTCCTAATCAGCAAAAGTTGGCTTAACTTTGATTAAACAAATAAATGTAGGAAAAATAATACAAGAATCCTATCTTAGTCACATCATTTGAATGCTCATTGGGTGG
This sequence comes from Neltuma alba, assembly GCF_004799145.2. Lineage (NCBI taxonomy): Eukaryota > Viridiplantae > Streptophyta > Magnoliopsida > Fabales > Fabaceae > Neltuma > Neltuma alba. Next base: position 415,402 of record NW_021633845.1, read on the forward strand.
AAACTTAGAAACAAGAAATTCATATTGCTTCTAAAGGCGACATTGGTTGACGGGTGATATGTAGGATTTTGATTTTGAAAGTTGATAATGTCCTTGGACTGTGTGATTATTTTGGGTTTGATTTATATTGCTGGATTTTCTGGATTTTTCTTAGTGATGGTGGTTTGATTTATCTTGTCAGTGAAGAAGAATGGTTTCTTATGAATGTTTATTGGGCGGGAGTTTTGTCGGAGGGCATTCTAGTATTTTTATACAAAAATCCCATGTGTGTGCAAAAACAATTTTAAGCTCTATTTTCATCTCCATATCCATTTCTATTTCCATCACTACAAAAAAAAAAAGCAAATTAGTGACACAATTTAGGGATGAAATTTCTGTCGCTAATCGAAATTAGCGACGAAATTAGTAGCAGAAAAAATTCTATTGCTAATTCCACTGTTACTAATTATTTAGTAACACAAGTCAAAATTCCATTACTAATTAGCGATGAACTACTGCCAGATTATCGATAAAAAATAGTGATGTAAAATTTTCATCACTAATATGTCACTAATTAGAGATGGATATCTTACAAAAATTCTGTCAAAAAATAATGATCAATTTGTAATGAAAATTCTGTCACAAATTAGTGGCGGAAATTTATTTATCTAATCAAAGTTGCTAAATTTATTAGTGACTGAAGTTTATTTGTTTAATGAAAGTTGCTAAATTTATTTGTTCTGTAAATTTGAAATGCCACATGACAACCATCACGTCAACACTACCCTCCACCTCACCTGGTTGAGAACCTCTCCTCTTCCCTTTCAATCCTCTTTCTTCCTCTTTCTTTTCTAAGCATTAGATTAACATCCTTCAACAGTTAAGATTTTAATTTTTATAAACTATTTATAAAAATAATTTTAAAAGTATTTAATATATTTGCAAACCATTAGCATTAAATTTTAATAGAGTTTGTAATTTATTATTTATTTATTTTTATAATTTAATAATAATTTTAAAAAATTTAAATATGAATCGTTAAAATTAATCTAATGGTTAAAACAAAAAGAGGGAAGAGGAGAGATTCCAAATCGTCACCTTACCACCCGCTCTCTCTCTTATGTTGCCATGTCATCACCACATCATTGCTTTCTCTCTCCCATGATGACCACATCATTGTTTTCTCTCTCCCATGATGCCATGTCATTACCACATCATGGCTTCCTCTCTCCCATGATGACCACATCATTGCTTTCTCACGTCATCCCCTCGTCCATGTCATCGCCATATCACAAATTAAGCCAATTTTTGTGAAGGAGTGGTGGTTCGAACTTAGGACCTCTTACGCATATTGAAACCTTTGCCAGAGAAACACCTACAAAATTTTTATACAAAAATAAATATATATAATATTTCTAAGTACAAATACAAACATATATAATAAATATTATATATAATTTAACATATTATATAATTTAATATATTATTATTTATTTTATTTTTATTTTTTATTTTATTAAAAATAATTAATCGTTAATATCTTTATTCAAATATTAAATAAAATAATAATTATATTATATTTATTATTTATTTTTTGGTTATAATATATGTATTTTTTATCTGTATAATATATTTTGTGAGGGGAGTTAGGGATGGATTGGTAACGAAAATTAGTGATGAAAAAATTCTGTCACTAATTCTTTTACGATAGAATCAACGACAGATTAGTAACGGAATTTAGAGATAGATTAAATTTTTGTCACTAAAAAATTTTATCACTAAATTCTGTTGCTAATTTTAGAGATAGAATTTGTTACAGATTAGCGATGGATTAATGAAGGAATAAAATTTTGTCGCTAAATTCTATCACTAATGCCCTATTTCTTTTTACTACATATCTATGTCCATTTTCATTTCCATCAAAATCAATTCGAGCATGCTAAACGATCCATTAGCGCTTGCCCATCATTTAACATTTTAGGCTAGAGATCAAGTAGAAGTCAAAAGAATGCATTAAAGGAGGGAATGTTGAAGGCTCTATTATGCTCTGAGCACAAGTTGTGTTCATTTACATTTACTTGCTATGGTACTAAAATTGTGTTTTATTTTATAAAATATTTTGACTTGAGTAACTGTTTGAGATTAATCCTTTGAGATAACAATTGCGTTAGCTACGAAAGTTTTGTTTGGGCTTTGCATAGTTTTGGGACGAAGTTCTTAAACCCTTACATGGTGTAATTGATTGGACTCTAAGTATCCAAGTTGTGTGGTTGGGGTGTCATACAGAATGTTAGTACCTATAATTTTAGAACGCCATGAAATTGAGTTTAATGGTGTGACCTTCATTAATGTCGTTAAGTATATAGAGACCAAAATTAAAACTCGTTAAAAATATAAGGATCAAAACCAAAACTTGTTAAAAGTATAAAAATAAAAATCAAAACGTGTTAAAAGTATAGATAAAAAAGGCAACTTAAATGCATGATGAGGGGTGCTCACGAGAGAAGATGGGACTACCATACCCCCATCCTATGTCCCATCTTGAAAACTCTCATAAAATGGAATTTTCATCTTGTATCTCATTCCATCTCAAAAGTTTCCTAGTTTTAATTGAGATAGGGATAAAACTAGGACAAACTAGGACGTCCTTTAAAAAAAAAAAAAAGCACATCTAAACAACATTTAGGAAACAAGAAGCAAAGATAGAAATTAATGCTTTCCAGTACAAATCATTATATTAGATTGAAGCTTCATTTATACCAACCATAAAAAAAATATAAAGCATAAGAAAATCAAAATCAGACTTACCCATATCCTTTTCTCTCACCTCATGGTCATCACTCTTCAAATCCATCCTTGATCCCTAATCTCATCTCCCCTTTTCTTCTCTATTATTTTATTCACCCTGATCTTTTACTTGGCCCCTTCTTCTTTTGAAATCACCCACGTTGAAAATTGCAGGTTCTTTTTGAGCATTGCATCAATAGTGTTCTCCTTCTACAATCACCCTTATCCAGATGAAATTTCAAATTGAGAAGAGAGGTAGGAGAAATGTACCTAACAACGCTAGAAGAGCAACGGCGATAGGTGATGAGCAAGCGGCCAATCATGATGAGTGATTGATGAGGAAGATGCGGAGGAGGTGAAACATACTTCCTTTCAACCCCTTTAGTGCGTGTTCAAAAGCAAATTTAGGTTTAAAAGAGATAATCAAACGCTTTAAAATTTGAGTACAATTATCAAAGTCATTATTGATAAACTATGTTATCAATAAACTTATCGATAAATGGCTCTTCTCTTGAAAAACAATGAATTGTAGAAAAACTTATTGATAACTTTATCGATAAATTTTGATGCAAGAAAAATGAAGGTCAACTTTGAATGATTGTCAATCTTTCAATTCAACTCCAAATGTTACAAAGGACCTATCACCAAAAAGCTCTGAGTCAACTTTCCAACACAACAAGTCCTACTGCAAAATGCATTGTAGTTTCAAAGTTATCTTCATCAAAGTGACTAAAAGTTAGTGACAAGGCATGAAACTTTAGTAGCATATCTCCTTCATATGAAACTCATTGGAGTTGATCTTAGTGTCCATGAACCTTATACTAAGTCTAGTTTTATATTAATCAAGTTTCACCTCAAATGATTTATAGTTTAGGAGATATTGTAGAAATATTGAACAAGTGTCAGAGCTGAATGAAGAACAAAGCATAACATGCTGATTTTTTGAAGAGGTTATAGATAAATATGTTTATCAATAACGGACTCGAAAAACACACTTGAAAATCATCTTTGAAGATCATATTCAAGATTAGATAAAAGGTGACTCAAGGTATATTGATATAACTTCTAATTGGGCTTCTTTAACGTTCATTTGGGCCACTCCAACTTATTGTTGAGCATAGTAACTTTCAATATCAAATCTGAGAACTTAAATCTTGGCATTCCCATTTGATCTTGCAAATTCTTATTTCTTCTATCTCTATTCTTCTTCTTTTGAATCAATCTCATGATAACTCCTTTCTTTTGTTGAACAAATTATATAAGATAATCACATTAAGTATGGTAGTTGGTCAAAGCATGAGATTAGGAAAGAGTAATAGGCTGGTTGGGCTACCCGGCCCCTAACCCATGGCCCGCCCATTTAAGATTATATGGGTACGGGCTAAGATGCCCTGTTAAAGTAGTTGTTAAACAAGCTGTTTTAACTAGGCGGGTTTTTGCGGGTTCTGGGGAACCTGTTTAAGATACGAAATTTTGAAACCTATTTAAATTTGAAGACATTGAAATAGTATCTTATATTCTCATTCCTACTAAATCTTTTCAGCTTAAAAACAAGAAATAACTCAAGCAAAGCAGTAAATAAATAACTAATTAAACCATCAATCAATCATAACTTAATATAATAATATTATAACCATTAACCAATCAAATTTCAAGCCAACGTCTTTCATTCTTGAAATTAAAAGTTCAAACTTCAAAAAATCAAACCATAAAATAGAATAACCATCACTAATCAAGGTCCATACTCCATAGTACACAAAATCACAAACCATCATTCTAATGTTCAAGCTTAAAATAGGACAACCAAAAATATAACAATTCAAAGGATTATTCATTGAATCATCATCAGTCATCATCATAATCATCTTCTTCTTTAGAGGTGAGACAGGGAGACTAACAGGGAAGGGAGATTTATGGCTTACTAAAGTATAGAACATAGAGACTGAGAGGTGAGAGGGGGAGACTAATAAGTAAGGGAGACATTGTCATTGACATCACAACAAGAGAGGATGTGAGATGCCAACAAGACTGAGAGTGAGAGTTGATGCGATGGAAGGAGTTATTGTTGGATGTTGCTACTCCGGTACTGGGACTAAGTGATTGATGGAGCGAGCAATGAGGCTGTGGGTGTACTAGGAGACCGAGCTAGAAGGCAAGAGCGAGAAGTGAGATAGCAAGAGTGTGGAGAGTTAGAGTCGGGAGGCAGTACCCAAGGTAAGACATTTAGTGAGGGTGTGAAAGGTTGTGTTGTGTGACACTTTCTATCCTAGGTCTCCCACCTTTTTTATATCTTTAACAAAAAAAAAAAAAAGGTAAATGGGCGAGTACGGGTAGCCCGTTCCTATACCTGTAGCCAGTCCATTTAATATTGAAACCCACCAATTTATTTTTTTTTGGACTGGCTTAATTGCGAGTAGGTTGGTCAGGTTGCGGATTACATGTCAGCCCTACATGAGATAAACATTTGTTGCAAACTTTTTGTTCTGATATTTGACATTATCAAAACTAATAATATCTAACAACTTTTTGTTCAAAAATTATAAAATTGGAGACATAGATAGCATTGATTATTAGATTATGAGAATAAGCTAATCATTTTAGACATCAACCAGAGTTGGAGTTACCGTGTTAGTTTTAGTGAAAAAAAATTTGACTGCTTAAACATAGGGTATTGAGTTTAATTTGAATTCTTGTGACTACCAAAAAAAAAATCATTTGAAGAGTTATTCTCAATTTGGCCAATTAAATACTCATATAAAAAAATTAATTATCTATAGCAAGAAAAAAGTTAATCAATTTAAATGTTTTTAACATAAACTTCAATCAAGAAAAATATTTTTAGAATTTGTTACCAAAACATTATTAAAAAATGTTGAAAATATATATCATAACTAAGGTGGTGAAAATATTTGAATGGTTTTTGTAATTTCAGCAAAATTGAGGTAGATCAAGTGGTATACTGAAAAAATTGACGTTGATAGTCACACATCAATTGATGACAAATGCTAAAGAAGACTCATAAAAGGGGACCACTTTAAGACAGATAGAACAGGTGAACAATTGTCAATGCAGTGATAGAAAAATATTGTTTTTTTCCCGAAGTAAACATTACGGTGAGGAATCTTTTGCTTTTCTTATGTGGAAAAATTTGTTCATAAATGGGAAAGGAATTTGGCAAGAGAGGAGTGGAGAAGAAAATTCCATGATTCTTGTTTTGTCCTGATTGATTCGTCCTATCGCATAGTTATCGGGGAAGAAAATTTCCATTTAATTGGCTTGACAGTCATATAACACGTTATATATATAAAAATATTCTTAGGATTATATTTAAAAATATTGCTGTTGCTATTTCTTAAAAAATTTTAATCAGTTGAAAAGGAAAAGGATCATATATACGCTTCTGTTTTATTTGGGGTGAAAATATGGTGAGATGAGGAAACTGTTGTTTTTTTAAATGTCAAAAATTTTTCTGTTGATTCGAGAGGACCTTTTGAAAATAAGAGAAATGAGGCGAAAACCTCCAAACAAGTTTTGTATGGTTCACTCGTGTGCGGAAAAAGTCTGCCAACTATGTCTCTAATTTCCAGAATTTGCAACCATGCTTCTAAAATTGCCATTCGACTGGGGGGTTGAAATTAAATGTTCAATCCAATTGGCTTATCTTCAAGTTATTGTCTCCGTTTGAAGCTTCTGGATTTTTTATGCTTTCCTTTTCAGTTTTTTCAACGACTTGGAAAGATTTGTGTAGATCAGCGCGCTTGATCTAAATCAGTACAGTAACGTTGATCAGTGCAATTTATTTTTGCACATTTGAAAAACATATGTTATTTGGCGCACTTTGAAAAAAAGTTTATAAGCATTTTTGTAAAGTTACTTTTTATATTTTTCTTAAATAGCATGTGTCCCACTATAAAAAGTAAACGGACTTTATGTTATTTTAGTAGTTGTATCATTTTCACTCTAATTTTGCATTTTTATGTGCATTTTCGGATCTCCAAAAAGCATATGATGTTTGGTGCATTTTATGTAAAAGTTAACGAGTTTTTCTGCACACTTGGCTTTTTTGAAAAAATAATAATTTGTGCTACCTTTTTTATTGCGGGTTCTATCTTCATCAACCATTTTTTTATTGTAGGTCCCGTACCCACGTTTTCATTGGGGCTTTACATTCTCCTTTATTCTTTTTTACTACGCCAAAATTGGGAAACGCTATGTAAAATAAACTAAAGCCGAAAGAAAATAAACATTGGATGGGTGCTCATCCGGTGAAAATTATAAAGGAATGAGAGTTTACTAAAATATTTAGTTAAATACTATGCTGTTTTCTGCTTAGGATTCATTAAATTGACGACAAAGAAAGCGTTGATTCTTAAATTATGATCTTAGTGAAGGAGGTTTTGAACGCTTAAATATGGGATGCTAAGTTCAATTTGAGTTCATGTGAATTAAAAAAAAAAAAAATCTTTTAGAGAGTTATCCTCCATTTGGCCTTCTAGATAGCCATGTAAACGTTTTTAACGTAAACTTCAATCAAGAAAAATATTTTTAGAATTTGTTACCAAAACATTATTAAAAAATGTTGAAAATATATATCATAACTAAGGTGGTGAAAATATTTGAATGGTTTTTGTAATTTCAGCAAAATTGAGGTAGATCAAGTGGTATACTGAAAAAATTGACGTTGATAGTCACACATCAATTGATGACAAATGCTAAAGAAGACTCATAAAAGGGGACCACTTTAAGACAGATAGAACAGGTGAACAATTGTCAATGCAGTGATAGAAAAATATTGTTTTTTTTTTCCCGAAGTAAACATTACGGTGAGGAATCTTTTGCTTTTCTTATGTGGAAAAATTTGTTCATAAATGGGAAAGGAATTTGGCAAGAGAGGAGTGGAGAAGAAAATTCCATGATTCTTGTTCTGTCCTGATTGATTCGTCCTATCGCATAGTTATCGGGGAAGAAAATTTCCATTTAATTGGCTTGACAGTCATATAACATGTTATATATATAAAAATATTCTTAGGATTATATTTAAAAATATTGCTGTTGCTATTTCTTAAAAAATTTTAATCAGTTGAAAAGGAAAAGGATCATATATACGCTTCTGTTTTATTTGGGGTGAAAATATGGTGAGATGAGGAAACTGTTGTTTTTTTAAATGTCAAAAATTTTTCTGTTGATTCGAGAGGACCTTTTGAAAATAAGAGAAATGAGGCGAAAACCTCCAAACAAGTTTTGTATGGCTCACTCGTGTGCGGAAAAAGTCTGCCAACTATGTCTCTAATTTCCAGAATTTGCAACCATGCTTCTAAAATTGCCATTCGACTGGGGGGTTGAAATTAAATGTTCAATCCAATTGGCTTATCTTCAAGTTATTGTCTCCGTTTGAAGCTTCTGGATTTTTTATGCTTTCCTTTTCAGTTTTTTCAACGACTTGGAAAGATTTGTGTAGATCAGCGCGCTTGATCTAAATCAGTACAGTAACGTTGATCAGTGCAATTTATTTTTGCACATTTGAAAAACATATGTTATTTGGCGCACTTTGAAAAAAAGTTTATAAGCATTTTTGTAAAGTTACTTTTTATATTTTTCTTAAATAGCATGTGTCCCAATATAAAAAGTAAACGGACTTTATGTTATTTTAGTAGTTGTATCATTTTCACTCTAATTTTGCATTTTTATGTGCATTTTCGGCCTTTGTTGGGCTATGAAGTAGCCAGCCCGACTCAACTTAGATCTTTTTTTGAGCATTTATGAAAGCTGACAACATGCAGGTTGATAAAATGCAGGAAGAGGGAGAAAACAAAGCAGATCATAATTGATACAACCTCTAATCCTTAATATAAGAGCTAGTTGATTAATTTAAATTAATTAAAATTTTTTTTAAGTTAGTTATTTGTAATAAATATGTATTGTCTTCCTTAAAATACCTACATTAATCATATGTGTTTGCTAGAACTACCATTTGATTAAATCCTTCACATTTTCAATTACTACAAGAACTATGAAAAAAATAAGTAAATATGAGAGACAAAATGGATTGAAATTTTATTTTTAGGACCAAATTAAAAGTCAAACCAACTCTTATATGAAGAACCTTACCAGTGTTTGACATTCCCCAAATCCTCTTGAAAGAGAGGAGTGCCTTCAGGGTGTTCATAGTGACTGAGGGGTTCGAAGACCAAGAAGTGAGTTATTTATCAGCCAAGAATTCTTGACAAGGGTTTGACATGCAATGAATAAATTTTTGGATTAGTCTTGGAAGGTATGAACAGAGAAGGAGACAATGCATTTATGGTGGAAGAGGATTTGTTGGAGTCGTTGAATGTGGGTGAAGGAAGAGAGGTAAGGATTATGATGTTGAAACGAGACATTTAGTTAATGTAATTGGTGCAAAGAAGTATGTGGTTTTCGTAATGGTTGCGATTGTTAGAGAAGGTGGGTGCAAGTTGCCAGATAATGGGCAGAGTTGATTCATGCATCTCTACTGCCGTCGAAGATGGTTGGTGAGTCGAGCAAGGCAGACTGAAACATGATTGGTCAAAGTGGTGAGATTTGTGAGGACGGTACATGGTTAAAGTCAAATGGCTCCTCATGCTATTGAACTGCCGACTTAACAAGTTTGGCAGTTAGTGGGACCCGACACCCTCCATTCCTAAATTATTGTCATGCTTCTTTCATCACACTTCTTCTTCTGATGCTGCCCCGTACTGTAATATAAGAATGTTTGCCTCTGCCCCGTACTTCAAAAAAAATTTTATAAGTATTTTTGTAAATTTACTTTTTATATTTTTTAAATAGCATGTATCCCACTATAAAAAGTAAACAAACTTTATGTTATTTAGTAGTTGTATCATTTACACTCTAATTTGCATTTTAATGTGCATTTTTGAACATCCAAAAAGCATATGATGTTTGGTGTATTTTATATAAAAGTTAATGAGTTTTTCTGCACACTTGACTTTTTTGAAAAAAAAAATAATTTGTGCTATCTTGTTTATCGCGGGTTCTATCTTTATCAACTATTTTTTCATTGTAGGTCCTGTACCCACTTTTTCACTGGGGCTTTACATTCTCCTTTATTTTATTTTTACTATGTCAAAATTGGAAAATGCTATGTAAAATAAAACTAAAGCCAAAAGATAATAAACATTGGATGGATGCTCATCCAACCAAAATTATAAAGGAAAGAGAGTTTACTAAAATATTTATTTAAATATTATGCTATTTTCTGTTTAAGATTCATTAAATTGACGACAAAGAAAACATTGATTGTTAAATTATGAGAATAAGGGGGTGTTTGGATAGAATCAAAACTACGATTTTAAAAGCACTTTTACAGTATATGAAGTAAATATGTGGAGGAGTTTGCCTCGTTTTGCGAAAAAGTACTTCTAGGTGCTTCCAAACACCCCCTAAGTTAATCATTTTAAAACACCAACCTACATTGATCTTAGTGAAAGAGGTTTGGAACGCTTAAATATGAGATGTTGAGTTTAATTTGAGTTCATGTGAATTAAAAAAAAAAATCTTTTAGGGAGTCATTCTCAATTTGGCCTTCTAGATAGTCATATAAACATTTTTAACATAAACTTCAATTAAGAAAAATATTTTTAGAATTATTTACCAAAAAATTATTAAAAAAATGTTGAAAATATATATTAAAATTAAGGTCGTGAAAATATTTGAAAAGTTTTTGTAATTTTAGCAGAATTGAGGTAAATCAAGTGTTATACTGAAAAAATTGATATTGATAGTCACACATCATTTGATGACAAATACTAAAGAAGACTCACAAAAAGTGACCACTTTAAAACAGACAGAACAGATGAACAATTGTTACAGTAGTGATAGAAAATTTTTGTATTCTATTCGAAGTAAACATTAGGGTGAGAGTCTTTTACTTTTCTTGTGTGGAAAAATTTGTTCATAATTTGAAAAGGAATTTGGCAAGAGAGGAGTGGAGAAGAAAATTCCATGATTCTTCTTTTATCCTAATTGATTTGTCCCATCATATAGTGATAGTAGAAAAAAGTTTCTATTTAATTTGCCTGACATTCACATAAGACATTATATATATAAATATTCTTATGATTATATTTAAGCATAATATTCATTTAATAGTATTTTTGTTGTTGTTTTTAAAATATTTTAATTAGTTGAAAAGAAAACAGATTATACATGCGTTTTTGGTTTGTTCAGGATGAAAATATTGTGAGATGAGGAAACTTTTATTTTTAAATTTAAAGTTTTCTGTTAAATTTGAAAAGAGCTTTGGAAAATAAAAGAAATAATGAGTTAAGAACCCTCCACACAAGTCTCGTATGGTTAACTCGTGCAAAAAAAAGTTTGCCAACTATGTTTTTACTTTCCAGAATTTGTAACCATGCGTCTAACAGTGTAAATATAAATATTAATTGAGTAAATTTATTCATGATAATTTGACTAATTTGTCTGCAGGAAATCCTATGAAGTCCAACACTTGTATAAGAAACTCTTTGGATCCAACAAACAAGTCAGGTAGAGGAGTCATTTGTAATTATCATGGAAGAGACAATAGAAAACTTCGTGCATATTCACTCATTTTTCATGAAATTTGAAAAAGATTTTATTATAAGAAAGAATATATGAACATATCTTTTTAATTAGAATCAATTATAATATTTATGAAGATTTATCAATTAAATATTATTTATCAACGCTTAATTAAATTATCAAAGGCAGATTCTTCAAGATTTATCACTCATACATATATAAAAAAGTATAAACACCTTACTTATAAAAAAAAAGGTACATATGAAAGAATATATTGTATTCCAAGATTAGTTGTACTGTTCCTTTAAATTATTTTCATCAACGTATACGTATGTACGTGATTTGCCAATAATAGCAATAACTTTTTATAACTTTTACAGTCATATTCGGAGACGAATATAACATATAAAATTACTTAAATCCATGATTTTTTAAGGAAATGATGAGACCTATTAGGCTATAACTTTGCATAAATAATAAAGAATTATGTATACCTTTTACATACATAATCGTCTCAAGTTTCACATCTCACTGTCATCGTGTATTGACCAAGACACCTATAGAATGAATGCTTTGCTAGGAAGTCATTCACTGTTATGTGAAAGTTTTGCTTAAACCCCAACTTTCTAACACTATAAATACCAGTAATTTTGTGTAGAGTTGTAAGCCAGCTCTAGTAAAGAAACTGATCATGGGTCTGTGCGAAAATACCATTGTGTTCATTTTGATTTGCTCACTCATCTCATCACTAAACCCCTTATGCAAATGCAAAGCATCTGATCAAGTTCTTTGCATTTCTAGTGAGCGACAAGCCTTGCTTAATTTCAAGCTACATCTTCATGATCCTTCAAACAGGCTTGCCACTTGGTCTGATGATAACACAAATTGCTGCAATTGGACATCAGTTTCTTGCAATCATGAAACAGGTCACATTCTTGAACTTCACCTCTCAACTCCAATTACTTACTCATATGGGGATTTTGATGTTCCTAAGATATCATGGTTTGAGGGTGAAATACATCCTTCGATACTTCAGTTGAAAGAACTAAGTTACTTGGATTTGAGCAACAACTATTTTGGAGGCATGCAGTTTCCAAGTTTCCTTTGTTCAATGAAGAGCTTGACATATTTGAACCTCTCTTCTGCGGGATTCAGTGGAAGCATTCCTCACCAAATAGGAAATCTCTCTGGTTTGCTCTATCTTGACCTTAGAGGTAATCCTTTTACTGGAAAGATTCCCCATCAGATTGGTAATTTATCAAATCTACTCTATCTTGATCTCTTTGGTGGTCATCAATATGACAAGGATGGGATATCAATGTATCAAGAAAATCTTCAGTGGATATCATCTCTTTCTTCACTCCAATATCTTCGATTGAGTTTTGTTAATCTGTCTAATGCCTTTGATTGGTTGCCTGTTTTGCAATCTCTTCCCTCATTGACAGAGTTACACCTACAACAGTGTGCTCTTCATCACAATTTCCATCCAGCCATTGCCATAAACTTTTCATCTCTAACAATCCTTGACCTTTCCGATTCTTTTGATTTTGGATCTCCTTCCATTCCAAAGTGGATTTTTTGACTAAAGAATTTGGTTTCACTTAAATTAAGATATAATCACGTGCAAGGATCCATCCCAAATGGTATTCATAACCTCTCTCTCATTGAAGATCTTGATTTGTCTGAAAATTTGTTTAATTCTTCTATCCCTGATTGCTTATATACTTTGAACCATCTCAAGTCTCTTGATCTTTCTTCAAACAATTTGCATGGAACAATTTCACATGCAATTGGAAACTTGACTTCTATGGTTACTCTTGCTTTGTCATACAATCAATTGGAAGGGCCATTTCCAAACTCTTCAAGCAATCTCTGTAACTTAAGAAGTATTGGTCTCTCTAACAATAACTTCAATCAACAAGTTTCTAGGTTAATAGAAATAATCTCTAATTGTGCTTCTCACACACTCGAGGTTTTGTCAATTGGTGGTTCAAAAGTTTATGGTAATTTGACAGCCCAAATTGGAATTTTCAAAAATCTCCATGACCTTTCTATCTCTGACAGTTCTATTCAAGGTGCAATTCCTATATCTTTAGGAAATCTTACCTCTTTGAAATATTTTCAGTTTTGGGGAAATAAATTTGATGGGAATCCTTTTGATGCTTTGCAATCACTTTCTGAATTAGAAGTACTTTATATCGATGATAATCTTTTCCATGGAATTGTAAATGAGCATCACCTCGCCAATTTCGCTAAATTAAATTCTTTCAGTGCATCAGGAAACGGACTTACGTTAAAAGTAGGTCCCAATTGGAAGCCATCTTTTCAAAAGTTGACCTCCTTGAACATGGACTTATGGCATTTAGGTCCCGACTTTCCATCATGGATTCGATCACTGAAACATCTTGAGGAGTTGTCCATAGCTAACACCAACATCTCTGATTCTATCCCCACATGGCTGTGGGGTGCATTCCCCTATGCTTCTTCTTTTTATTTCTCTAACAATGATATCCATGGAGAGCTTTCTTATACATTGAAGAATCCCATCAATATGTCTGCCATTGATTTAAGCTCAAATCGCTTGAGTGGTCCTTTACCACACATATCACCAATTGTGCAAGACTTAGACCTCTCAAATAATTGGTTTTCTGGATCCATAGCCTCCTTCTTATGTCAGGAAAAGGAAGATCCAATAATGTTACATTATCTCAATTTAGCATCAAATAATTTGTCAGGTGAAATACCTGACTGTTGGAAGATGTGGTCAAATAATCTAATGTCCGTCAAGTTTGATAATAACCATTTTAATGGGAAGTTGCCCACATCCTTGGGATCCTTGCATTGGCTGTCCTCATTGCAACTCCGTAACAACTCTCTTTCAGGAAATTTTCCTGTTTGTTTCAAGAATAGTACTAATTTGGTATTTTTGGATCTTAGAGAGAATCAATTTTCAGGAATCATTCCACCATGGGTTGGAGACATTCTCTTAAATTTAAAGATCTTTCTCCTCAGATCAAACCAATTCAATGGTAAGATTCCCAATCAAATATGCTCTTTGAAATCGCTACATATCTTGGATCTTGCACAGAACAACTTGATAGGACAAATACCAAAATGCCTCAATCAATTGAGTGTTATGCTAGTGAGGAATACCACTCTAGAATCGCGCATCTATGACAAAGGAAATGGTAGTATAACAAGAACTATAGCTAGTGTGCTTCTAGAGCTGAAAGGAAGAGATGATGTATATACTTTGCTTGGCCTCGTCACAAGCATAGATCTCTCTGGTAATAAATTGTGTGGGGAGGTGCCAAGTGAAATTATGTCTCTTAAGGGGTTGCATTTCCTGAACTTGTCAAACAATCTTTTGAGTGGTAAGATTCCTCAAAATATTGGAAACATGGAATGGTTGGAGTCAATGGATCTCTCAGAAAATCAGCTTTATGGTGAAATCCCATCAAGCATGTCCAATTTGAATTTCTTGAGCAAGTTGAACTTGTCATTCAACAAGTTGATGGGAAAAATTCCAACAGGCACTCAATTGCAAAGCTTCGAAGCATCAAGTTTTGTGGGCAACAATCTCTGTGGTCCTCCACTACCAAAGAATTGCGATGATTTGCAGAATATTCCAAATCGCCATGATGAGAAAGAAGGTAAGAGAAATGGGGTCAATTGGTTTTATGTGAGCATGTCTCTAGGATTTGTTTTAGGATTTTGGATAGTTGTTGGTCCTTTGCTCTACAGTAGATCCTGGAAGCACACTTACTTTCAGTTCATAGACTGCATGTGGTACAAACTTCCATATTGTTGGTGGTGAGAAGGGGGAAAAAAGAGTTGTGTGTTTGTAGTTATGGCTTATTACAAGCATTTTGTATGTTGTTACTTCTATTTATCGTTAATCACTTGGGCTTTTGAATAATATAAGCCTGTTAGGATTATGCTTTTAGCAAGAATGTGTACTCTATATATATGTGTGTGTATGTGTGCGTGTTTGATAACTTATTGCTATATTGAAGAAAGGGTCTCCAATTTGTTCGTTGCTTCTTGGCCAAAGCTATAGTTGAGAATAATAGCTTCTGCAAAAAAAAAAAAAAAAGATAAAGTAAAATTTAAAAAAAAAAGCTAAAAAATCAACATAAGGCATATTAGGACGTTGGACATAGGTAGTCAATCTACTAACTTTCAGCTTATTTTTTTTTTATAATTTTAATGAAAAGGTTTTATATTTTTTTTTATATTTATATAGAAGCACCTTCACAAGCGAATGTACAAAAAATTAAATTTCAACTAGGATTTAAAAGGAAATTCAAAACATATCTAACCTCACTATATGGCAAGTGAGGTGTGTATTTTAAATTACATCCCTCTATTTATTCATTCATTCGTTAAGTTTATCTTTTCCATCATTATTTTGACGCTTTTTTTAATCTCATTTGGATAAAAAAATATTTATTTGAAAGTTTAAATTAATTTATTGACTTAAAATTATGGTTTTTATATTTAACACATTATAGTCAACTTCATTATTTTTATCTCTTAATTTTATTGAAAACTTCAATTAATTTCTGAACTGACATTTTATCAAAATAATCCATGAATTTATGTTGCATCTCATAAAGTTCTTGATTGTTTTATATGTTTAAAGTTACATATGTTTGCTATCTAATGATGTTACTTGAACAGTAAATTCAAATGGCATATGAATGTACACCACTTATCACTGGGGAAAAAAAAATGAACACCACAGTCAAAATGAAATTTAAGAACTAATATGGCAAACCAAGGTTTAAATCTTTATTGGGAGAGGTATCTACATTTAGTGTTCTACAATAGCTCAAAAAAAAGTTGCTTCCAATAAGAGAATACATGTACCTAAAACAAATATTTTTAAATTTTTATCAAAATATTATTAGAAACATTAAGAAATTTATTAAAATTAAGGTTCCGAAAATACCTAGAAGGTTTTGTAATTTTAGCAAAATTAAGGTAGATCAAGTCTGATACTAAAAAAATTGATGTTGGCATAAAAAAAATTTACTAAAAGGTGGAGATTTTAAAAAGGACAAAAGAGATGAGGAATTACCAAAGTAGTGATAGAAAAATTTTATCTTGTTTGAAGTAAACATCACGGTGAGGAATCTTTTACTTTTCTTATGTGAAAAAAGTTGCTCATAAATTGAAAAGGCATTTGGCCTAATAGGGATGGAGAAGAAAATTCCATGATTCTTGTTGTGTCTGTTAAATACTATTTTGCTTTTTATTATAATAATTATGTCTGACACAACAACTAATAGATTATCAAGCATTTATCAATAGAAATTATATTTGGCCAAAAAAAAAAACAACAACAAAGTATATACGTAAAAATATTTTTCTAACTATATTTAGAAATATTATTCTTTTAAAATTATTGCTGCCAATTTTTTTAAAGTATTTTAGTTGTAAATAAAAATAAAACTTATATATATATTTGTTTTATTTCAAGTGAAAATCAAAGTAATGAAAACCGGATTAGTTGAGACAATACGTCAAGGATCAGTGGGTCAAATCAGGATCAAACTAATGAGAAATAAAAAATTAAAAAATAATTTAAGTTTTCATCCTACCATCTAAGAACTAAATATTAGTTCATTGCCTTGAATTACAAACAAAATAATCAAATACTTACAATTTTTTCCCAACATTCTTTACAATTCTTTTGACAAATTAACATCATAGTATCATATTAAAAAGATCACTATAGATTAATCGTAGCAAATTATCAAAATAGATATATGATAACAAAATATTCCTACCCACAATCTATTAATCACTAAACTAATAGTTATCAACAGCTTAAGGAAAAAAAAGTTTTTGGCTCAAAATAGCTTTTTTTAATTTAAAAAAAGAGAGCAACCAAGTTAACCCAGCAAAGCAGGTTGGTTACTGGGTTGCTCCTGAGTTGGTCCGGTTTATACCAGGTCACCCTCTCGGATTAATTTAATTTCAATCTACATGCTCAATAGGACTAATTACTTGGCCGGTTTGTCGATTTTTGGTTAAACAGGTTGAACCGGTCTGGGTTTCCATACTAAGTTGTAGTGAAAATATCATGGGATGAGGAAACTTTTGTTTTTCTAATATGGAAAGTTTTCCCTTATATTGAAAAGACCTTTCAAAAATAAGAGAGGATGGACCAAGAAACCTCAACAAGTTTTGTGTAGTTGACTCATTTTTCCATGGAAATATAGTTAATCAACGTGTCTACCATAGGTGGAAAAAGTTAGCCAGTAAGCCAACCGCGTTTCCACTTTCTCAAAATTTTAATCATGTAACATTAAATAATAAAGAAATTATTAAATAATTTTATTTGATAAAATTTGAATAATTTGTCAGTAGGAAATCTTATAAAGCCCAAAACGCGTTTGGAGAAATTCTCTGGATCCAACAAAAATGTCAGGTGAAGGAAAGTCACTTGTATTTATGATCAAAGGGGCACCAAAAAACTTCATACTACTACATATTCACTCATTTTTCATGAAATTTGAAAGGGTTTGTTATAAGAAAGAATGTGCAAACTTTTTTTTTATTTGAGAATCAATTATACTACTAATATTTATGAAGATTTATTGAGTAAATTTATTTATTAAAACTTGAATAAATTGCAAAGGCAGAAACTATAAGATTTATCACCCATGCACAAGAAAATATAAACACCTTAGTTAAAAGGTACATATCAAGGATATATTATACGTGAAGATTAATTTTACTATTCCTTTCAATTATTTTCATTAATTTGAAGTATGAGAAAATTAATATTTTAATTTTTAACTTTTGACTCACTCATATTTAAGAGTAATTCAAGGTATTTCCAAGTGATCATTTTGAACTTGTGACTGATTCTTATTAGGTTGGATGTGTTTTACCTCAATTATGACCCAATTGGTTGGCACGACTCAGTGCTTGAATTTTGGACTCATTTTTCACTCAATCCCTTACACATTAGGACATTGGGCATAGGTGGTCAATCTACTAAATTTCAGCTTATTTTTTATAATTTGAATGAACAGGTAATATTAATATATATATATATAGAGAGAGAGAGAGAGAAAAGCACATTCGCAAGTGAATGTACCAAAAATTAAATTTCAACTAGGATTTAAAAAAATTCAAAACATATCTAACCTCACTAGGTGGCAAGTGAGGTGTGTATTTTAAATAACATCCCTCTATTTATTCATTCGCTCGTTAAATAAGTTGATCTTTTCTATCATTATTTTGAAACTATTTTTAATCTCATTTGAATAAAAAAATATATATTTGAAATTTTAAATTAATTTATTGACTTAAAATTATTGTTTTTGTATTTAACATATTATAGTCAACTTCATTATTTTTATCTCTTTTATTGAAAAGTTCAATTAACTTCTGGACTGACATTTTATCAAAATAATACATGAATTTATGTTTAATCTCATTTGAATAAAAAAATATATTTGAAATTTTAAATTAATTTATTGACTTAAAATTATTGTTTTTGTATTTAACATATTATAGTCAACTTCATTATTTTTATCTCTTTTATTGAAAAGTTCAATTAACTTCTGGACTGACATTTTATCAAAATAATACATGAATTTATGTTGCATCTCACAAGTTCTTAATTTTTTTATATGTTTAAAGTTACATTTGTTTGCTATCTAATGATGCTACTTAACAGTAAATTCAAGTGGCATATGAATGCACACCACTTATCATCCCGGAGGGACACCACAGTCAAAACAAAATTTAAGGACCAATTTAAATCTTTATTGGGAGAGGTATCCACATTTGGAAATCTTACGAAAATATTATTAGAAATGTTAAGAAATTTATTAAAATTAAGGTCGTGACAATATTTGGAAGGTTTTTGTAATTTTAGCAAAATTAAGGTAGATCAAGTCTCATACTAAAAAAGTTGATGTTGGCATAAAAGAAGATTGACAAAAAGGTGAAGACTTTAAAAAGGACAGAAAAGATGAGGAATTACCAGAGTAATGGTAGAAAAATTTTATTTTGTTTGAAGTAAACATCACGGTGAGGAAGGCAGTGGCCTGTTCGACTGTTCATGGCAATGTAAAGAAGAAATCTCCAGTGAAGAAGACGCAGCAGGAAGAAGACGAACAATGTAAGTGAGAAGTTGAAACCAAACGAGGTAAAAGTAGAATAATATTCAATGTTCAAGGTTTCGTTTGACGATTCATGCACATAATAATATTTTTTGTCATTGTTGCTACGATCAGTTCTATTTCTCAGATTCTTAGTTTCTATTTGGTGATCGAACTACTGCGCTTTCTCAGTTTCAGAACCTTTTTTTCCCAAAGTTTATCCTCTGTGGTTTATCCAAGGTTGTACCTGTTAAGGTAAAGGATGGGACTAATTTCAAATATAGCTTCAGAATTTTTAGTGATGCTCGAACCTTTGAAATGCCTCAGATGATTGATGAGGACATTGCCAATGAGCTTGGTCTAGTTCTGCTATACATACGTAATACAGTTTTGAAACTGATCTTGTATCTTTTAAGCCTTCAAACCACGTCTCTCTTTGAATAACTAGCGAATCTGAAAGTAACATGATCTTCCCCTTTGGCCTTCTCATCCTTGCAGAAGAAGAAGAAGCCCAGAAATCTGAGGAAGAAGCCATAGACAATCATGAACTTGGGGCAACGAGGCAGCATCCATAGTGTAAGAGAAAACCCTAATCTCACATGCATTTCTGAGACATGCTTGTATGAACTTTCGCTCTTCAACCCTAGGCGTAGTCCATGCACATTTTGGTTGCTCACGCTCAATATACTTATGCCAGGTATTACAATTCGAGGAGCTTATCAAGGGAAAGATTTATGGTATTTAAGTCCCTTGTTAGTATTATAGTTACAATGGTTCTATTAAGTTTTAACATGTTATTTATAAGCATAATCCTAGTACAATGAGTCCGTAACATTACAGGAAAATTAACTAAAATATACTTTTAATCTCTTAACTTTGCCAAAATTCTCACTTTAATCCCATAATTTATTTTCTTCCAATTTGATCCTTCAAATTTATGCAACGTTATATTTTTATCTGCTAACTCTATTTCTATCCTGCCCCTAGCTTTTAACTCATGTTTCACTGTAGTCTTTTAATTTTTATTTTGCTTTTCATTCACTCCCTTAACTTACAAAAATATGGCATGTTTTTATTTTTTATTTTTTAATATCTAAAACTACCAAGTTGTTTCAAAGAAAATTCTTATGTGTCTTCATAACAATGACTCGTCCCGCCTTAAACTGTTTTGATGTTGTAAGTTTTAACCTATGACAGTAAACTTTAAATTCTATGACTTATTTACAAATATGATAGTATGTTCCTTTTTTTAAGCTAAAATGATACTCATCCGGTTCTAAATATAAGATCTAATTGTTGAATTGATTTTGGTTTTAAATATAAGACTTATTTCTCATATGTATCTTTTTTTCTCCCTAAATTATCTCTATTGATATTCTCTCAATTATAATACAAGAGTATTAGGAGGATATTAAGAAAGATGATTATATTATTTTAGAAAAAATATATTATGTCTTTTATAATTAATCTAACTTACCTAACTCTCTTAGTCTAATTAAATTAGTTAAATAAGTCTTACATTAAGAATTGAAAAAGTAATTTTTGAGGCTAAGCAGAGAGAGAGAGAGAGATAAAATTTAACCTGGTTAATCGGTTCAGATGTTATGCCTCATGAAATCTTGTCTCAACTTGTTAAAATTACAAGCACCTTCCAGACAGGGAAGCTTATTTTGAGTTTCATACACCACATGAAATTCAAAATTCAAAGTAGGATGTTTTGCGGAAGACTAATGTTAGTGTTTCAATATAGTAGTGCTCTTCTTTGTAGCCATCCAGCGTATAATGAAAATTATATAAATTCATTTTTCAAGATAAAGTTTATATATATATATATATTATACGCAAAGATCTCTTTTAATTTCACTTTGGTTGCCCTACGGTTACATGCTGTGTTTTTAAGATGTTAATTATTTGATATTTGAAATTCACCGATATATCTCCTCCCATAAACCTTTTTGATCATGTAATAAGTGCTTGTGCTCGTTATCATTTTTATGATATATAAAAACTAATAAATCGTATTATTAATAAATTATAGATAATATAATTAATTTTTCAAATTTCTCCATACTTTAAATTCACATTACTTGACTTGGAATTTTATATTCTACAGGGATTATATGAATCTGTTGGCAAAAAAAAAAAAAAAAAGACTCATTCCAAAGATTGCGATCCTCTTAAGCAGTGTATTTTTAGTTCTTGGATACTTGGATGATGCATTGAAAATAATCTACTTCCAGCTTATTTTGATAACCTTCCTCATGTAAATTTAAAATTTCATTGAAATGGTCAAAACATGCAATTTATCATTCTATTCTCAATATAAGTCAGTTATAATACATTCTCGTATATTAACGTATGCATTAATTAAACATAACTTTTTAATTGTATCCTCATTAAGGTTTCTCTCTTTCTCTCTCTACATTTGCAAATATTTTCATATCTCTCTACAAGTAACTTGCAATGTAACTCTAGATTGTATCGAGTTCTCTCTAATTTGTTTAGGTTTGCCAACCAAAGTTGTGAATACTCCCTCCGTCTTCTATTATAAGATCTATTTTTTTGAATGGGTTTATTCCTTTTTATAAGATCCTCTTTGAGCTTGTCTAAATATTTAATGTAGTATTACTTATTTTACTCCTAATTTAATGTATTTAATACATTCTCTTTATTCATTTATCTCACTATTACCCTATCAAATTTATCCATTTATATATAGGGACATATATTTGAAAAAAAACTATATTTGCTACATATTAATTACTTTTAATTAATTTTAACTGTTTTTTTTAAACCGCATAATTTGGTTAAAAGGATTTTATAATAAGAGACGGAGTAGTAGTCATTTTTAACTTGTATAAAAAGACTTTTGTATTGGTGCATTTCGAATCTAAAATAACACGTCTTGCTTTAGATGAGATTGCTAGCCATAGTTGCTTCCTCACCTTTCTTCTCTTCTTCCATCTCCAAGTTGTTTAGGGTCAAACACTGAAACTTCTTCATCGTCTTGCTACCTCAGAACACTATTTGTTCTTGTCATAATAAAAAGGAAGTTAAAGAGTGAAGACGTAAAAGGGCAAATGCTAAGCTTGTTAGATTCATGATCAATAAGCATACTTACATAATATAAGTTGAGACAAAATTTCACCCAGATATTTATCTTGTATTTCGTAAATTATGGTTAAAAAACTAGTTGTAAACTATTTATAAATCATTACAAATAAGTCCTAAACAGTAAAAGAGGAAAAACAATGAGGAAGGGAAGGTTAAAACTAAAGTTCAAGCAAGGCAAAATCTTTTCACTGGTCTCCTCCTAATGTTATTTTTGCTTATCTGGTAATTTAATAAAAATGATATTTCACTCAAAAAATACTATATAATATTATTTTGAAAAGTTATAAGGCATGATTTAAATATGATTAGGCCCTAGTCGCCAGCTTATGGAATAAAGGAGGAGAGTGAATGAAGCACTGTGGCTCACTGGCTTTTATTAGTGTGCAAATTTCCGATGCGTCGGAAATTAAACCGTGAAGAAAGTTGCGTGTCCCCAAGCGGAAATGAGTTATTCCCAAGCAACAACTATCATCCTCTTTTTGTTTCTAAAGATAAGTAATACTTACAAACTGTCTTAAATTTTTATAACAAATTTTCTATTTTGTTCTCATTAATTAATTTTTTTAATATTCAATATATTTATTATTTCATTTCCCAAACAATCATTTCTCCACCACAGATTTTCTTTCTTTCATAATTCTCTTTATTATAATAATTTTCTTACTCTCTCTTATATAAATAAAAGTATTTTAGAGAAAAAACTTTTAATTTCTACACATTTATTATCTTTAACTAATTTTTAACTAATATTTTAATTTACGTGATGAGTTTCAATATTACTTATAAAAAGGGATGGAGGGAGTATTTTTTTCCCGCCTGTCCTCCTCTTCCCCCCTTAATTTTTCTTCATTATTATTGAATGAAAATTATAATAATTCATAAAGTAGTAAATTATTCAACTTAAATTTTAATAATTTCAATTTATTTATATATTTTTTATATAAAAACAAAATAATAATTTTATAAAATGTTAAATATGAATAATTGAGGGCTTGTTTATATCCATGATTTGTAAATGCTTGTAAGCATTTTCACTTCTTATAGTACTCCCTTTAATTTTGTTTATAAATTTTAAATTTAAAAAGAAGTGTGGTTCATTTTATGAGCTTCAATTTCGTTTTGTCTTAACATTTAATGCATATTTTTTTAATTTTACCTTTAATTATTTTTCTATTGTCATATTTGTTTTTGGTTACATTTCTAATTTCACATTTTTCCACGCATTCTTTTTGGACATTTTTTCATTTATTATAAGGATATATTTAAAAATATTTTTAATATTATTAATTAATTTTATTTATTATGTGTGAATTTATTATTTGAAGTTTATAATAATGACACAAATAAATATTTACTTTGCAATTGAGTCACTCCAAACAGGCTCTAAAATTTGGATTCAGTGATAAATAATGGAACGGAAGAAAAAGAGAGAAAATGAGGCAGTAAGGTGAAGCACCCATCTTTCGGTTTTCCAGCGTCGCGTCAAATTCGGTTTTCAAGTTACACTGTGAAAAGTCAATCCGGCTCTTTCATGTTTTTAAGAAATCGATTCTTTTACCCGGTTCATCTTGTTCCCTGCGACTGTTTCGTTGCGGCCTGGGTGAAGAAAGGCGGGAAAGGTAGCGGCCTGTTCGACTTTTCCCGGCAATATTTTTATTTGAAAAAAAAAAAAAAGCTCGAGTGAAGTCGCAACAGCGAGAAGACGAAAAGGGTTAGAGGGCGAAAACAGTGAGAAGTTCAGACGAAACGAGGTAAGAGTAAAATGCATGTAACGGTCTTGGGTTGCCTTCTGGTTCCGATTTCAACATTCAAGGTTTCCCTCGACGATTCATGCACGTTTTTGGTTTTGTTCATTTCAATCTCTCATTCCCTCTGAGATACAAACATTTGTTTGAGGACTGAGTAATAATTGTTTTTTTTCCCCCATTGCTGCTACGATCAGTTCTATTCTCACTCATAGAAGAAAGGCATTGACTTTCCAGATTATTAGTTTTTATTTGGTGAGCTAGGGCGCTTGTGGGTTTCAAAACCATTTTTCAGGTTGTGCTTGTTAAGACTTAAGATAAAGGATGAACTAAGGACTGACTCCAAATACAGCCACAGAATTTAGAGCGATGCTGAAACATTTATAGTCATTACTTATATATCAGCTTGTTTAAAATGCCTGAAGATGGTTGATGACGATATTGTCAATGCGCTTGGTCTACTTCTGCTATACGTGGATATAATCTTGAATTGATCTTCTATCTTGTCTGTCTTTGTCAAACATCCTCTTTGTGTAGCTAACGGATTTGAAAGCCACAGGAAGGAGACATAATAATCACCGTGATTTTCTCCTTTTGCTTTCTCATCCTTGCAGAAGAAGCAGCCCAGAAATCACAGTAAGAAGCCTTAAGCAGTCATGAAATTGGAACAACAAGACGATACCCTCAGTGTAAGAGAAAATTCCTAATTCCTCTGTATTTGTTTCCGACAGGAAATTTTACTTGTTCAAAAGGAGGGATCAAGAAGACTGGGCTTCTCTGTATAATTGATTTTCAAAAAGTTATGATGCTTGTTTCCATTGCAGGTTGAACCTTGTGATGTATGTGGTGCTGTTGGTTGGCCAGAATCTATTGCTACGTGCTCCAAATGCAATGTAGCTCGCGAACATATGTATTGATCTCTCACCTTTGCCCCTTTCTATTTTTCAACATCAGTGGTTTGTATTTATGTATGGTTTTCATTTCTAAGAGAAGGATGATTGCGTTAGCCACTTCCTTTTATAAGCCTGATGTGTGCAGTCATCCATCAAATGTTTTTAGTTGGCTTGATGTTCAACTGCTGTTGTGCTGTTTTTAAAAAAAAAAAAAAATCCTTTTCACCATTTTACTTGTGCAGTAATTTTGCAGAGTAAGTTAAAGAGCCAGATCTCGTATTTGACATTTATAATCAATTTTCTAGATGTTATTACATAATTGGTCGCCTGATTGTCTTGCGATCATTTCAATGACTTCATGAATTGTATTGGGGCTAAATAGATCTCATTCTTAATTAATTCTATTCTCTCTGTTTGCAGTTATTGTATGCGAATTTCTGTCCGAGAAGCTCTTGATGATTGGATTTGTGAAACTTGCCATTATACAAATTTTTTAAACATGAAGATCTCAAGAGGCCCTGGATTTGATGCTTCTATAATATAACTGAACCTGAGATAACGCCTTCAACCAGTGGAATTCAAATGACTAAAGAACATGGCTCTCATTCATTGGCAAGAGGTACTTTCTGTCTCTAGCTCCTCCCCTCTTCTCCCTGAAAATATGGAAACTTGGGCACGCACATGGAAGACATTTGATGGAAAGATAAGCTGATGCTGTGTGATATTTTAAATTGTTGTATTAATCTATTTATCTTAAACACTGGATTAGTTTTGATAGGTTTTTTTTTTTTTTTTTGAGGTCATGTTTAGCTTAAGCAATCTCATGTAGGGGGATAAGACTTGTTGTTATTTAGCTTAAGTAATGGATCATTTGGACCCACACACATTTTAAACATGTTTATCATAATTTGCTTTGGAATGAGTAATGTTCTATCATTTGAATATTTCAGGAGGTTCATCTTCTAGGGAAAACTCTGCTGAATTTGTTTCAAAACTTAATGGGTAATATTCTTTCATGTTCTCTGTTTTTTTTTTTGGGGCCAAGAATTTCAATCTACTTACCTATCTCACCTTGTTTTCTCAATAGACACATGAAGGGTTTTGCTGGGAATAACATGAATGGCATATCGAGTAGGAAAAGGGGTAGAGGCATAATTAAGTTCACAAAGTTGGGTGCACATCATGGTGCTACTGAGAGAATGCATGTGAAATTTGATGATAACAAGAATCCCCTTGGTGCAGAGGGGGTAGATTCATTAGTTGTATAGGCTTTATAGCCCGAAGTAAAGTTGGCATTTTGTTCCCTAATTGGAAGTCAGTAGCAGAAACTACAAAGGACATGGTTTGGAAAGATATTTTGGTATACAGTTTTCTTCTCCTTTTCTTTTAAATGTTGTTTTAAATATAATTATTATTGGTACTTTTAATTTATTTAAATGCATATTGTACTTTGCAGCAAACTTATGATACTCCTCCCCCCTGTGAGGAAGGTTATCAAAATATTATTGCTACTTTTAATTTAATAATAATTTTAAAAAGATTTAAATCTGAATCATTAAAATTATAATCTAATAGTTGAAAAAAAAAAAAATCAGGAGAGATTCCAAATCGTCATCTTACCACCCGCTCTCTCTCCTATGTCGCCATGTCATCACCACATCATTGCTTCCTCTCTCCTATGATGACCACATAATTGCTTTCTCTCTCTCGTGTTGCCATGTTATCACCACATTATTGCTTCCTCTCTCCCATGATGACCACATCATTACTTCCTCTCTCCTATGATGACCACATCATTGCTTTCTCACGTCATCCTCTCGTCCATGTCATCGTTATATCACAAATTAAGCCAATTTTTGTGAAGGAGTGGTAATTCGAACTTAAGACCTTCTACGTATATTGAAGTGTTTGCTAGAGAAACACTAACAAAATTTTTATACAAAAATAAATAAATATATATGTAATATTTCTAATTACAAATACAAACATATATAATAAATAATATATATAATTTAATATATTATTATTTATTTTATTTTAATTTTTATTTTATTAAAAATAATTAATTGTTAATATTTTTATTCAAAAATTAAATAAAATAATTATTATATTATGTTTATTATTTATTTTTTGTTTATAATCTTTGTATTTTTTATCTATATAATATATTTTGTGAGGAGAGTTAGAGATGGACTAGTAACAGAAATTAATGATAGAAAATTTTTATCACTAATTCTTTTACAATGGAATCAATGATAGATTAGTGATGGAATTTAGAGACAGATTAAATTTTCGTCACTAAAAAATTTCATCACTAAATTCCGTCGCTAATTTTAGGGATGGAATTTGTCACAGATTAGCGATAAATTAATGAAGGAATAAAATTTTGTCACTAAATTCTATTACTAATGCCCTACTTTTTGTAATGCATATCTATGCCCATTTTCATTTCCATCAAAATCAATTCGAGCATACTAAACGACCCATTAGTGCTTGCCCATCATTTTAACATTTTAGGTTAGAGATCAAGTAGAAGTCAAGAGAATGCATTAAAGGAGGGAATCTTGAAGGCTCTATTATGCTCCTTGAGCACAAGTTGTGTTCATTTACATTTAATTGCTATGGTACTAAAATTGTATTTTATTTTATAAAATATTTCGGCTTGAGTAGCTGTTTGAGATTAATCCTTTGAGATAACAATTGTGTTAGGAAGGTTTTGTTTGGGCTTTGCATAGCTTTAGGACGGAAGTTCTTAAGCCCTTATATGGTGTAATTGATTGGACGCTAAGTGTCCAAGTTGTGTGGTTAGGGTGTCATACAAAATGTTAGTACCTATAATATTAAAAGGACATGAAATTGAGTTAATGGTGTGACCTTCATTAATGTCGTTAAATATATAGAGACTAAAATTAAAACTCATTAAAAATATGGGGATCAAAACCAAAACTTTTTAAAAGTATAAGGATCAAAATCAAAACGTGTTAAAAGTATAGATAAAAAAAGGCAACTTAAATGCATGATGAGGGTTGCTCATGGAAGAGGATGGGACTGGCATACCCCCATCCCATGTCCCATCTTGAAAACTCTCATAAAATGGAATTTTCATCTTGTATTCCTTCTCATCTTGAAAGTTTCCTAGTCTTAATTGAGACAGGGACAAGACTAGGACAAATTAGGACATCCTGTATAAAAAAAAAAAAAAAAAGCCCATCTAAACAATATTTAGAAAAGAAGATGCAAAGATAGAAATTAATGCTTTCTAGTACAAATCATTAGATCAGATTGATGCTTCATTTACACCAAATATAAAAAATATATAAAGCATAAGAAAATCAAAATCAGACTTACCCATATCCTTTTCTCTCACCTCTGGTCATCACTTTTCAAATCCATCCTTGATCCCTAATCCTCATCTCCCCTTTTCTTCTCTATTATTTTATTCACCTTGATCTTTTACCTACCCCCTTCTCCTTTTAAAACCGCCCATGTTGAAAATTGCAGGTTCTTTTTGAGCATTGCATCAATAGTGTTCTTCTTCTAAAATCACCCTTATCCAGATGAGTTTTCAAATTGAGAAGAGAGGGAGGAGAAATTGACCTAACAACGCTAGACGAGCGAAGGCAATAGGCGATATGCAATTTAAGGGCCAATCATGATGAGTGATTGATGAGGAAGATGAGCAGGAGGTGAAACATACTTCCTTTCAACCTTTTTAGTGCGTGTCTAAAAGCAAATTTAGTTTTAAAAGAGATAATCAAATGCTTTAAAATTTGAGTACAATTATCAAAGTCATTATTGATAAACTATCTTATTAATAAGCTTATTGATAAATGACTCTTCTGTTGAAAAACAATAAGTTGTCGAAAAGCTTATTGATAACTTTATCGATAAATTTTGATGCAAGAAAAATAAAAGTTAAATTTGAATGATTGTAAATCTTTCAATTCAACTCCAAATATTACAAAGGACCTATCACCGAAAAGCTCTCTGAGTCAACTTTCAACACAACAAGTCCTACTGCAAAATGCATTGTAGTTTCAAAGTTATCTTCATCAAAGTGACTGAAGGTTAGTGACAAGGCATGAAACCTCAGTAGCATCTCTCCTTCATATGAAATTCATTGGAGTTGATCTTGGTGTCCATGAACCTTATACTAAGTCTAGTTTTATATTAATCAAGTTTCACTTCAAATGATTTATAGTTTAGGAGATATTGTAGAAATATCAAACATGTGTCAGAGCTGAATGAAGAATAAAGCATAACATACCAATTTTTCAAAGAGGTTATAGATAAATATGTTTATCGATAATGAACTCTAAAAGCACACTTGAAAATCATCTCTGAAGATTGTATTCAAGCTTAGATAAAAGGTGACTCAAGGTATATTGATATAACTTCCAATTGGGCTTCTTTAACTTTCAATTGAGAAACTCTAACTTCTTATTGAGCATAGTAACCTTCAATATCAAATCTGAGAACTTAAATCTTGGTATTCCCATTTGATCTTGCAAATTCTTGTTTCTTTTATCTCTATTCTTCTTCTTTTGAATCAATCTCATGATAACTCCTTTCTTTTGTTGAACAAATTACATAAGATAATCACATTAAGTATGGTAGTTGGTCAAAGCATGAGATTAGGGAAGAGTAACAGGCTGGTTGGGCTACCTGGCCCCTAACCCCTGACTTGCCCATTTAAGATTATATGGGTACAGGTTAGCCCGTAACCATAGATGCCCTGTTAAAGCCCATTGTTAAACTAGCTATTTTAACTAGGCGGGTTTTTGCGGGTTTTGGGCAACTCATTTAAGATAAGAAATTCTAAAACCTATTTAAATTTGAAGACATTGAAATATTATCTCATATTCTCATTCCTACTAAATCTTTTAGGCTTAAAGACAAGGAATAACTCAAGCAAGCAATAAATAAATAACTAATTAAACCATCAGTCAATCATAACATAATATGATAATAATATTATAACCATTAACCAATCAGATTTCAAGCCAAGGTCTTTCATTCTTGAAATTAAAAGTTCAAACTTCAAAAAATCAAACCATAAAATAGAATAACCATCACTGATCAAAATCAATACTACATAGTACACAAAATCACAAACCATCATTCTAATGTTCAAGATTAAAATAGGACAACCACAAGTATAAAAATCTAAAGGATTATTCATCAAATCATCATCACTCACAAGACAGGGAGACTAACAGGGAAGGGAGATTTATAGCTCACTTAAGTGTAGAATGTAGAGACTGAGAGGTGAGAGGGGGAGACTAATAAGTAAGGGAGACATCGTCATTGGCATCGCAACGAGGGAGGACGTGAGATGCCAATAACACTGAGAGTGAGAGGTGATGCGATGGGAGGAGTTATTATCGGATGTTGCTACTCTGGTATTGGGACTAAGTGATCGATTGAGCGAGCAAAGAGACTGTGGGTATGAGAGACCGAGCTAGAAGGCAAGAGCAAGAAGCGAGATGGCAAGAGTGTGGAGAGTTAAAGTCAAGAGGCAGTGCCTAAGGTAAGACATTGAGTGAGGGTGTGAAAGGCTGTGTGTTGTGCGACACTTTCCGCCCTAAGTATCCCACCTTTTTTATTTTTTTAACAAAGAAAAAAAAGCTAAACGGGTGGGTACGGGTAGCCTGTTCCTATGCCGTAGCCGGCCTATTTAATATTGAAACCCACCTGTTTATTTCGTTTTTGGACAAGCTCAAACATGCCTAATCTTTACTGGTTGCGGACAGGGTGGTCAGGTTGCAGGTTACTTGTCAGCCCTACATGAGATAAATATTTGTTGCAAACTTTTTGTTATGATATTTGACATCATCAAAACTAATAATATCTAATGGCTTTTTGTTTAAAATTTATAAAATTGGAGACATAGATAGCATTGATTATTAGATTATGAGAATAAGCTAATCATTTTAAACATCAACCAGGGTTGGAGTTACCGTGTTAGTTTTAGTGAAAAAAAATTTGATCGCTTAATCATATGGTATTGAGTTTGATTTGAATTCATGTGACTACCAAAAAAAAAAAACATCATTTGAAGAGTTATTCTCAATTTGGCCTATTAAATACTCATATAAAAAATTAATTTTCTATAGCAAGAAAAAAGTTAATCATTTTAAACATTTTTAACATGAACTTCAATTAGGAAAAATATTTTTAGAATTTTTTACCAAAACATTATTAAAAACTACTAAAATAGAGATTAAAATTAAGGTTGCGAAAATATTTGAAAGTTTTTTGTAATTTTAGCAAAACTGAGGTATATCCAGTGTTATATTGAAAAAATTGATGATGATAGTCATACATCATTTGTTGACAAATACTAAAGAAGACTCACAAAATGTGACCACTTTAAAACCGATAGAAAAGATGAACAATTGTCACAGCAATGATAGAAAAATTTTGTATTTTATTTGAAGTAAACATTACGGTGAGGAATCTTTTGCTTTTCTTATGTGGAAAAATTTGTTAATAAATGGGAAAGGAATTTGGCAAGAGCGAAGTGGAGAAGAAAATTCCATGATTCTTGTTCTGTGCTGATTGATTTGTCCTATCGTATAGTGATTGGAGTAGAAAATTTCCATTTAATTTGCCTGACAATTATATAACACATTATATATATAAATATTCTTATAATTATATTTAAAAATGTTGTTGTTGTGTTATTTTTTTAAAAATTTTAATCAGTTGAAAAGGAAAAGGATTATATATATGTTTTTGTTTTATTTAGAGTGAAAATATTGTGAGATGAGGAAACTGTTGTTTTTTTAAATGTCAAAAAAAATTTTGTTGACTCAAAAAGACCTTTTGAAAATAAGAGAAATGAGTCGAAAATCCTCCACACAAGTTTCATATGGTTCACTCGTATGCAGAAAAAATTTTCCAACTATGTCTCTAATTTCCAGAATTTGCAACCATGCTTCTAAAATTGCCGTTCGACTGGGGGGTTGAAATTAAAAGTTCAATCTAATTGGCTTATCTTCAAGTTATTGTCTCCATTGGAAGCTTCTGGATTTTTTACGCTTTTTTTTTTCAGTTTTTTCAATGATTTGGAAAGATTTGTGTAGATCAGCGCACTTGATCTAAATCAACATAGTAATATTGATCAGTGCAATTTATTTTTGCATATTTGAAAAACATATGATATTTGATGCACTTTGAAAAAAGTTTATAAGTATTTTTGTAAATTTACTTTTTATATTTTTTTAAATAGCATGTGTCCCACTATAAAAAGTAAACGAATTTTATATTATTTTAGTAGTTGTATCATTTTCACTCTAATTTTGCATTTTTATGTGCATTTTTGAACCTCCAAAAAGCATATGATGTTTGGTGCATTTTATGTAAAAGTTAATGAGTTTTTCTGCACCCTTAGCTTTAAAAAAAAAATTAATTTGTGCTACCTTTTTTATTGCGGGTTCTATCTTCATCAACTATTTTTTCATTGTAGGTCCCGTACCCACTTTTTCATTGGGGCTTTACATTCTCCTTTATTCTTTTTTACTATGTCAAAATTGGAAAATGCTATGCAAAATCAAACTAAAACCAAAGGAAAATAAACATTGGATGGGTGCTCGTCCGACCAAAATTAAAAAGGAAAGAGAGTTTACTAAAATATTTATTTAAATATTATGCTGTTTTCTGTTTAAGATTCATTAAATTGACGGCAAATTAAAGAAAGCATTGATTGTTAAATTACGAGAATAAGTTAATCATTTTAAACACCAACCTGCATTGATCTTAGTGAAAGAGGTTTTGAATGCTTAAATATGAGATGTTGAGTTTAATTTGAGTTCATGTGAATTAAAAAAAAAAACTTTTAGAGAGTTATTCTCAATTTGGCCTTCTAGATAGTCATATAAATGTTTTTAACATAAATTTCAATTAAGAAAAATATTTTTAGAATTTGTTACCAAAACATTATTAAAAAATGTTAAAAATATATATTAAAATTAAGGTTGTGAAAATATTTGAAAGGTTTTTGTAATTTTAGCAAAACTGAGGTGGATCAAGTGTTATACTGAAAAAATTGATGTTGATAGTCACACGTTATTTGGTGACAAATACTCAAGAAGACTCACAAAAGGTGACCACTTTAAAATGAATAGAAGAGATAAACAATTGTCACAGTAGTGGTAGAAAAGTTTTTGTATTCTATTTAAAGTAAACGTTAGGGTGAAAAATCTTTTACTTTTCTTGTGTGGAAAAATTTGTTCATAATTTGAGGAATTTGGCAAGAGAGGAGTGGAGAAGAAAATTCCATGATTCTTCTTTTGTCCTAATCGATTTGTCCCATCGTATAGTGATAGTAGAAGAAAATTTCTATTTAATTTGCTCGACATTCATAAAAGACATTATATATATAAATATTCTTATGATTATATTTAAACATAATATTCATTTAAATTATTTCTTTTGTTTTAAAAATATTTTAATTAGTTGAAAAGGAAAAAGATTATACATGTGTTTTTGGTTTGTTCAGGATGAAAATATTGTGAGATGAGAAAACTTTTATTTTTTTTAATGTGAAAGGTTTTCTATTAAATTTGAAAAGAGCTTTGGAAAATAAAAGAAATAATGAGTCAAGAACCCTCCACACAAGTTTCGTATGGTTAACTCGTGTGAAAAAAGTTTGCCAACTATGTTTTTACTTTCCAGAATTTGTAACCATGCATCTAACATTATAAATATAAATATTAATTGAGTAAATTTATTCTTGATAATTCGACTAATTTGTTTGTAGGAAATCCTATGAAGTCCAACACTTGTATAAGAAACTCTTTGGATCCAACAAACAAGTTAGGCAGGGGTGTCATTTGTAATTATCACGGAAGGGACAATAGAAAACTTCGTGCATATTCACTCATTTTTCATGAAATTTGAAAAAGAGTTTATTATAAGAAAGAATATATGAACATATTCTTTTAATTAGAATCAATTATAATATTTATGAAGATTTATCAATTAAATTTTATTTATCAACACTTAATTAAATTGTCAAAGGTAGATTCTTCAAGATTTATCACTCGTACATATATAAAAAAGTATAAACACCTTACTTATTTAAAAAAAAAGTACATATGTAAGAATATATTGTATACCAAGATTAGTTGTATTGTTCCTTTAAATTATTTTCATCAATTCGTACGTATGTACGTGATTTGCTAATAATAGTAATAATGTTTTATAACAGTCATATTTGGTGGCGAATATAACAATTAAAATTACTTAAATCCATGATTTTTTAAGGAAATGATGAGACCTATTAGGCTATAACTTTGCATAAATAATAAAGAATTATGTATACCTTTTATATACATAATGGTCTCAAGTTTCACATATCATTGTCATCATGTATTGACCAAGACGCCTATAGAATGAACGCTTTGCTAGGAAGTCATTCACTGTTATGTGAAAGTTTTACTTAAACCCCCACTTTCTAATGCTATAAATACCAGTAATTTTGTGTAGAGTTGTAAGCCAGCTCTAGTAAAGAAACTAATCATGGGTCTGTGCGAAAATACCATTGTGTTCATTTTGATTTGCTTGCTCACCTCATCACTAAATCCCTTATGCAAATGCAAAGCATCTGATCAAGTTCTTTGCATTCCTAGTGAGCGACAAGCCCTGCATAATTTCTAGCAACGTCTTCATGATCCTTCAAGCAGGCTTGCCACTTGGTCTGATGATAACACAAATTGCTGCAACTGGACATCAGTTTCTTGCAATCATGAAACAGGTCACATTCTTGAACTTCACCTCTCAACTTCAATTACTTACTTGTATGGGGTTTATGATGTTTATGAGATATCACGGTTTGGGGGTGAAATACATCCTTCGATAGTTCAGTTGAAAGAACTAAGTTACTTGGATTTGAGCAGCAACGATTCTGGAGGCATGCAGTTTCCAAGTTTCCTTTGTTCAATGAAGAGCTTGATATATTTGAACCTCTCTTATGCAACATTCAGTGGAAGCATTCCTCACCAAATAGGAAATCTCTCTGGTTTGCTACATCTTGACCTTGGAGGGAATTCTTTTACTGGGAAGATTCCTTATCAAATTGGTAATTTATCAAATCTACTCTATCTTGATCTCTCTAGGGGTCATCAATATGAAAAGGATGGGATATCAATGTACGAAGAAAATCTTCAGTGGATGTCATCTCTTTCTTCACTCCAATATCTTCAATTGAGTTTGGTTAATCTGTCTAATTCCTTTAATTGGTTGCCTGTTTTGCAATCTCTTCCCTCATTGACAGAGTTATACCTACAATGGTGTGCTCTTCATCACAATTTCCATCCGGCCATTTCCACAAACTTTTCATCTCTAACAATCCTTAGCCTTTCCTCTTCTTTTGACCTTGGATCTCCTTCCATTCCAAAGTGGATTTTTCAGCTAAAGAATTTGGTTTCTCTTAAAATAACAAATACTTATTTGCAAGGATCCATCCCAAACGGTATTTATAACCTCTCTCTCATTGAAGATCTTGATTTGTGTACAAATTTGTTTAATTCTTCTATCCCTGATTGCATATATACTTTGAACCATCTCAAGTCTCTTGATCTTTCTAACAACAATTTGCACGGAACAATTTCACATGCAATTGGAAACTTGACTTCTATGGTTACTCTTGCTTTGTCAGACAATCAGTTGGAAGGGCCATTTCCAAACTCTTTAAGCAATCTCTGTAACTTAAGAAGTGTTGGTCTCTCTAGCAATAACTTCAATCAACAAGTTTCTAGATTAATAGAAATAATCTCTAATTGTGCTTCTCACACACTCAAGGTTTTGTCAATTGATAGTTCCAAAGTTTATGGTAATTTGACAGCCCAAATTGGGATTTTCAAAAATCTCCGTCACCTTTCTATCTTTAACAGTTCTATTCAAGGTGCAATTCCTATATCTTTAGCAAATCTTACCTCTTTGAAATATCTTCAAGTTAACAGAAATAAATTTGATGGGAATCCTTTTGATGTTTTGCAATCACTTTCTGAATTAGAATATCTTGATATCGGTGATAATCTTTTCCATGGAATTGTAAATGAACATCACCTCACCAATTTCGCTAAATTAAATTATTTCACCGCATCAGGAAACAGACTAACTTTAAAAGTAGGTCCCAATTGGAAGCCATCTTTTCAAAAGTTGATCTCCTTGGACATGGCCTTATGGCATTTAGGTCCCCACTTTTCGTCATGGATTCAATCACTGAAACATCTTGAGGACTTGTCCATGCCTAACACCAACATCTCTGATTCTATCCCCACATGGCTATGGGGTGCATTCCCCTATGCTTCTTATTTTGATTTCTCTAACAATGATATCCATGGAGAGCTTTCTTACACATTGAAGAATCCCATCAATGTCCAAACCATTGATTTAAGCTCAAATCGCTTAAGTGGTCCTTTACCACACATATCACCAATTGTGGAATACTTAGACCTCTCAAATAATTGGTTTTATGGATCCATAGCCTCCTTCTCATGTCAGGAAAAGGAAGAGCCAATGACGTTAGAATATCTCAATTTAGTATCAAATAATTTGTCAGGTGAAATACCTGATTGTTGGAAGATGTGGTCAAATAATCTAATGATCATCAAGTTTGACAACCATTTCAAGGGGAAGTTGCCCATATCCTTGGGATCCTTACCTTGGCTGGACTAATTGCAACTCCGTAACAACTCTCTCTCAGGAAATTTTCCTGTTTGTTTCAGGAATAGTACTACATTGGTATTTTTGGATCTTAGAGAGAATCAATTTTCAAGAATCATTCCACCATGGGTTGGAGACATTCTCTTAAATTTGAAGATCTTTCTCCTCAGATCAAACCAATTTAATGGTAAGATTCCCAATCAAATATGCTCTTTGAATTCGCTACATATCTTGGATCTTGCACAAAACAACTTGACGGGACAAATACCAAAATGCATCAATCAATTGAGTGTTATGCTAGTAAAGAATACCACTCTAGAATCGCACATCTATGGCGAAGGAAATGGTAGTGCAAGATATGTAACTGATGTGCTTCTAGAGCTGAAAGGAAGAGATGATCTATATACTTTGCTGGGCCTCGTCACAAGCATAGATCTCTCTGGTAATAAATTATGTGGGGAGATACCAAGTGAAATTACATCTCTCAAGGGGTTGCATTTCCTAAACTTGTCAAACAATCTTTTGAGTGGTAATATTCCTCAAAATATTGGAAACATGGAATGGTTGGAGTCAATGAATCTCTCAGAAAATCAGCTTTATGGTGAAATCCCATCAAGCATGTCCAATTTGAATTTCTTGAGCAAGTTGAACTTGTCATCCAACAATTTGATGGGGAAAATTCTGACAAGCACTCAATTGCAAAGCTTGGAAGCATCAAGTTTCATGGGCAACGATCTCTGTGGTCCTCCGCTACCAAAGAATTGTGATGATTTGCAAAATATCCCAAACCACCATGATGACAAAGAAGGTAAAAGAAATGGGGTCAATTGGTTTTATGTGAGCATGTCTCTGGGATTTGTTTCAGGATTTTGGATAGTTGTTGGTCCTTTGCTCTACAGTAGATCCTGGAGGTATACTTACTTTCAGTTCATAGACTGCATGTGGTACAAACTTCGATATTGTTGGTGGTGAGAAGGGGGGAAAAAGAGTTGTGTGATTGTAGTTATGGCTTATTACAAGCATTTTGTATGTTGTTGCTTCTGTTTATCGTTAATCACTTAGGCTTTTGAATAATATAAGCCTTGTTAGGATTATGCTTTCTAGCAAGAATGTGTACTATATATATGTTTGATAATGTAGTGCTATATTGAAGAAAGGGTCTCCAATTTGTTCGTTGCTTCTTGGCCAAAGCTAGTTGAGAATAATAGCTTTTGCCAAAAAAAAAAAAAAGATAAACTAAAATAAAAAAACAAGTTAAAAAATCAAAACAAGGCATATTAGGACATTGGACATAGGTGGCCAATCTACTAACTTTCAGTTTATTTTCTATAATTTGAACGAATAGGTAATATTAATATATATATATATATATATATATATATATAGAAGCACCTTTGCAAACGAATGTACGAAAAATTAAATTTCAATTTGGATTTAAAAAGAAATTCAAAGTATATCTAGCCTCACTAGGTGGCAAGTGAGGTGTGTTTTTTAAATTACATCCCTCTATTTATTCATTCTTTCATTAACTAAGTTGATCTTTTCCATCATCATTTTGACGCTTTTTTTATCCAATCTCATTTGGATAAAAAAAATATATATTTGAAAGCTTAAATTAGTTTATTGACTTAAAATTATTGTTTTCATATTTAACATGTTATACTCAACTTCATTATTTTTATCTCTTAATTTTACTGAAAACTTCAATTAATTTCTGAACTGACATTTTATCAAAATAATTCATGAATTTATATTGCATCTCATAAAGGTCTTAATTTTTTTATATGTTTAAAATTACGTATGTTTGCTATCTAATGATTCTACTTGAACGGTAAATCCAAATGCCATATGAATGCGCACAACTTATCACTGGAAAAAAAAAAAGGAACGCTACAGTCAAAATCCAAAATGAAATTTAAGGATGAATATGACAAACTAAGGTTTAAATAAATCTTTGTTGGGAGAGATATTCGCATTTAGTATTTAACAATACCTCAAAAAAGATTGCTTCCAAATAAGGAAATACATGTGCTTAAAACAAAATATTTTAGAATTGTTATCAAAATATTATTAAAAATGTTAAGAAATTTATTAAAATTAAGGCTGTGAAAATACTTGGAAGGTTTTGTAATTTTAGCAAAATTAAGCTAGAGAAAGTCTTATACTAAAAAAATTGATATTGGTATAAAAGAAGATTTACAAAAAAGTGAAGACTTTAAAAAAGACAGAATAGATGAGGAATTACCATAGCAGTGATAGAAAAAAATTTATTTTATTTGAAGTAACCATCATGGTGAAGAATCTTTTACCTTTTTTATGGGGAAAAAGCTGCTCATAAGAGGGATGGAGAAGAAAATTCTATGATTCTTGTTGTTTGTGTTGAATACTATTTTTATTTTAGTTAATAATTATATCTAACATAACAACTAATGGATTATGAAGCATTTATCAGCAGAAATTATTTTTGGCCTAAAAAAAAAAAAAGAACAAGAGAGTATATACGTAAAAATATTTTTCTGATTACATTTAGAAATACTATTCCTTTAAAACTATTGTTGTGAATATTTTTAAAGTATCTTAGTTCAAAATAAAAACATATATATATATTTATTTGTTTTATCTGAGGTGAAAATCAAGGTACTGAAAACTGGACCAGTTGAGGTAAAGGGTCAAGTATCAATGGGTCAGACCAGAGTTAACCCAAGGTTAAACAGGTGAGAAATATAAAATTGAAACATATAGCTCCCGGTGAGCAACTTACTTACAATTATGGGTTCATCGCGTATGTATATTCTAAGGACTAAATAGTAGTTCATTACCTTAAATTATAAACAAAATAATCACATACTTATAATTTCTTTCCGATCTTCTTTATAATTTCTTTGACAAATTCACATCATATTATCATATTAAAAAGATCACTATGCATCAATCCTAGCAAAATATCAAACTAGATATAGGATAACAAAATATTCCTGCCTCCAATCTATTAATCAGAAAACTAATAATTATCAATAGCTTAAGCAAAAAGAAAGTTTTTGACTTAAAATAGCTTTTTTTTATAATTTTTTTTTTAAAAAGATCAATCAGGTTGACCCACCAAACCACGTGGGTTAACCAGGTTACTCCCGATTTGGTCCGGTTTACATCAGGGCACCCCCTCCCGAGTCAATTTGATTCCTGTCTACATGTTTAACTGGACTAGTTACTTGACCAGTTTGTTGATTTTCATGCTGAACTAGAGGCTTCAGTTTTCATACCATAGTGAAAATATTATGAGATGAAGAAATTTTTATTTATCTAATGTGGAAAAGTTTTTTGTTATATTAAGAAAAGACTTTTGAAAAATAAGAGGATCGACCAAAAAACCTCAAAACAAGTTTTGTGTAGTTGACGCATTTTAATATGAAAATATAGTTAGTCAGTGTGTCTACAATAGGTGGAAAAAGCTAGCCAGTAACCCAACTACGTTTCTACTTCTCAAAATTTGTAATAATCTAGCATTAAATAACACAAAAAAATTAAATAATTTTATTCAATAAAATTTGAATAATTTGTCAGTAGGAAATCCTGTAAAGGCCCAAGCGTGTTAAAAGAAATTCTTTGGATCCAACAAAAACATTAGGTGAAGGGAAGTCATTTGTAGTTATCATTAGAGCTTCGTACTACATATTCACTCATTTTTAATGAAATTTGAAAGAGTTTATTATAAGAAAGAATATGCAAATTTAATTGAGAATTAGTTATACTACTAGTATTTATGAAGTTTTATTTATTAAAACTTGAATAAATTGCAAAGGCAGATACTATAAGATTTATCACCCATACATAAGAAAGTATAAACACCTTAGTTAAAAAGTACATATCAAGAATATATTGTATGTGAAGATTAATTTTACTATTCCTTTCAATTATTTTCATTAATTTGAAGTATGAGAAAATTAATATTTTGATTTTCAATATTTTCAACTTTTAACTCACTTATATTTAGGAGTATTTTAGGGTATTCCCAAATGATCATTTTGGACTTGTGACTGATCCTTATTAGGTTGAGAGCATTTTGTCTCAATTATGACTAGATTGGATGGTACACCTTAGTGCTTGAATTTTGGACACATTTTTAACTCAATCCCTTAGATATGGAGAGCATGATGTTGTGCACCTACGGTCCCATTAATAAATTAAAGGGAAAATTAGAGAGAAGGACAAAAAAAAATATTTATTGTAAAAGATTTACTACAAAGGATCTTAAAAATTATAATTATTTAGAAAGGAGAAAAATGAAAATAAAAATATGAAAATGCCAAATTACCCCTATTAAATCACCTACATTTATTCTGACCCCACCTTAAAATGTTTTACAGTTATTATTAATATCTACCATGTTTTTCTTTATCAGGAAAAAAAATGCAACCAAAATCTTTAACCGAAAAAGAATTTATCTTCAGTCACTGAAGTGAGGGAAAATTGTTCATCTCCGTCTCTTTTCTGTCAAAAAAGTTCATCGTATTAAATATAATATAATCAAAAAATTATATGTTCAATTACTTTTAAAAATTAGATTAAGTAATTTCTTTGTTTTTTTTTTTTGTGTGTATTACAAGTGGCAAGCTTAACGCTTGAAAGGAACAAACATCAAAATAACCAACATTAAAAAAGAAACTCTAGCATCAAAATAACCAACATTAAAAATGAAACTCTAGCATCTAGGATCAAACCCCTCAGCTTCCTGTGCGTCTCTGTAAATAACAAGTTTGCAGTAGTCGACCACTTGCGGCAATAACTTCATCTGCATATCATCTGAATGTGCATGTCGTGCTAAGCCACCAGCACACTTCAAAGCTTCCCCATTAGCATGAGCCAGCTCAATATCCCAATCCTCATATAACAAGTGTCTTTTCTCTTCAATAATCTGCACATATGGGTGATTCTCGCCACTATCTCTAAGCAAGATGGTTATTGCTTCTAACGAATTAGAGTAAATTTGGATATGTTTCAGGCCAGGGGATTGATAGGCCTCCAATCCTGTTTTGGTTGCCAGTACTTTGGCTATCATGATAGGATAGAAGCCAAGGTTTTTTTTGGAATCCCATGATCTACTTTCCTCTTCGTCTCTTAGATCCCTCCACAGGCAGCCTATGGAAATATATGACTGAGACATCCACATTCAAATGTATAGCTCCCGGTGAGATTAAGTAATTTCTAAAAACTAGCCAAATATAGTAATAAGCAAAAATGTTGATAAAAATATATAGACTGACAAAGATATTATAACATTTACAAAAAAATTAATAACAAATTAATTTTATGATTTTAATCAAAATCAAAATCAAAATTATTTTTCATAACATATTTCAACATTCATAAATTTTTATGCAAATTTTAAATAAATTTAATATAATTTATTTTTTTAAAAAAAAAGGTATCTGCATTAATTTCATTGCTTCTAATTTAATGTTGTAGAAAAGACAAAATTAAATTCATATAGAAATTTAAATTTTTATAAAAAGTAAAATTTAGAGCACCAACTATGAAGTTTTAGTGATCAAATGTAAGTGAAAATTACTAAATATAATTATCTTGTATAATTTTTATAATGTATAGATTGAATTAAAAGAATATTGAAAATTGACGACAATGGAGTGCTCCCCTATTTTTTAGCCAATAATTGTCAAGTAATTGAGATGTAGTTAGTGGGAGTATAAGGTAGTTGGCTAGGGTAATTTAGTATTAGTATATTTTTATTTTGGTTTTTGGTCTTTTTAAGTAATTAAGCTTTTCTTCCCGACCAACTTCAAACCTAATTAAATGATCAATATGTTTGTGTTGATTACATGATTCACGAGAGATTCATTGAGCAATGTTAAGTTTATATCTTTTTGATAAACTCTCATATTCGACAATATAAAATGTTGTATGTGGAAGTTGTTGAACTATAACACGAATACTCATATTTTTTTATCCATGAGTTATTAGTTAACCTGTCAACCATTTTTAGTCACATGTTAATCATATTACTTTTAAACAAAGTTTCAATTAAATCCAACCAAAATACTAATTAAATTAATTTATTCATTGCAGGTTGGTATTAAAAATGGCATCTCCTTCCAGATCAACATTTGGAAAAGAACTATTTTGTTTTTTTTTTCATGTAGATGGGCAATTTGTGAAGAATGTTAAAGGTCAAATTCAATATAATGGAGGGAGAGTAAGATTAAAAACCATAAGAGAGGGGATGACACTTGAAGAAATGAGAATAATGATAACATCATGGATTGGCATTAATAGTATTAATGTCGAGATGAAATATACTGTGACTTTTGATGACAAGACCCTAATAGATCTTATTGATGATGTGGAACTTGCAAACCTATTTCAACATAATGAGAGAAGTGGGCATGTATATATAACATGCAAAGAAAATGACAATGTATAGGAAACATTTGATGAGCAACAAGTGTAAGTGACTTTGTTGTTGTTTCTATTTTTTTAAAAAATTTGGTATTCATTATAGTGTTATTGTTAGTAACAAAAGTTGTGATTGAGTTATGCAGTACAGAGAAATTGCCAGGAGGTTCAGAACAAAGCCCTCTAACAAATGAAGCACTTGGAGGACCTAGTAACCTACCTTGTAGAGTACAAAGTACACCCACACTCATGCTTGAATTGAACTCATTGAAATAGAAAAAATTGTTGTCAGGAGTATTGCAAACATTTGTAAATGTTGATGCTTTTAGAGAGGCACTCTACAAGTATAGTTAAGGGTGTTCATGAAGCCCAGTAGCCCGCTATGCCCGCCCAAGCCCGCAAAAAAATGCCCAGCCCATCCTAAAAAAAATGGCCCGAAAGAACTATTGGGCATGTTCAGGCTGGGCAAACTGTTGGGCAGGGCTGGGCATCGGGCACGGTATGCTGCCCTGCCCATTTGGCCCTGCCCGCAAAGATATATATAATTTTATTTATATATATTTTATTTGCCTCATAGTTATTTTCTAAATCAAACGCATTGTTGTATCAATATTCAGTATTCATTATACTTATTTATTTTCGAATGATTTTGAGAGTTAGAAACTAGAAAAATAATTAAGTTTAATAAAATATACTAACAACATTTTTTGTCATAGTCCACTCCTCTTAGCTACTACAAAAAGTAGTTTCATAGTATATTAATTAGTAATAACAAAATTAAGGCCAAGTTTTCATTTTAATAAAATTACATTAGATTATTTAGAAGGATATAAATAATTATTTAATTAATATAGTATATTGACTTGTTGGGCATAGAAGCCCGCCCTGCCCAGCCCGCATTTGCCCGCCCAAATTTATTAGGGCTTTTCATGGGCAGGGCTGGGCAACGGG
The DNA here is from genome assembly GCF_004799145.2 of Neltuma alba. NCBI lineage: Eukaryota > Viridiplantae > Streptophyta > Magnoliopsida > Fabales > Fabaceae > Neltuma > Neltuma alba. The sequence continues at coordinate 459,619 of NW_021633845.1, forward strand.
CTGCATTTTCCAGCCCGTTCATTCTTCGGGCTGGGCATCGGGCAAGGGTCCTGCCCTGCCCAGCCCTGCCCATGTGCAGCCCTAAGTATAGTATTGCTCAATAGTTTCAATACAAATTTTTGAAGAATAGCAAGGATAGGATGTCTGTGAAATGTAAAATTAAAGGATGTCCTTGGAAGATAACAGCAAATGCAATAGGGAAGCAAACTCCTTTCCTACGTGTGACACAATTTCAAGATGAACACATTCATCATGCTCAAGACAACCTTCAAGTGATACATGCTTGAAGAGCTAGTCTAACGTCATCTATTATAATTGAGGAGGTAAGGTCTCACATAGACAAGGGTCCAAATGAAATTAGGAAGACATTACAAAGAGATTGTGGTGTGAATCTCATATATAAAAAAGCATATGCTGCTAAGGAAAAAGCACTTGAGGAGATTCAGGGTAGACCAGAGCAGTGTTATATACTTATACCATGGATATGTCAATGGTTAAAGGATACTGATCCAAAAACTATGGCTGAATGGGTAGCTTCTCATAATAACATTTTTGAGTGTGTCTTCATAGCATATGGTTGTTGTATAGAAGGATTCATGGTTGGGGCAAGACATATACTATAGATAGATGGAACTCATTTAAGTGGCCCGTATAAGGGCACCTTGCTATCAGCCTCTGCATATGATGCAGATAATGAATTGTTGCCATTTGCAATTGGTATTGTAAAAGGAGAGACATATGAGTACTGGACATGGTTTTTGGTTATAATTAAAAAGATAATAGGGTTAGTTGAATTGACAAGTGTTTCAGACCGTCACAATGCTATAATAAGAGCTATACGGGAAATATTTGGTGGTGAGCATCATGTTTTATGCTATCAACACGTGAAGGAAAACTTTAGTGCAGAATTGATGAAATTAAATAGAGGTAAGAAAAGGACAAGTGCCCAGAGCAAGGATGATGCGCTAAAATTGCTTGATGACATTGTATACGCAAGGCATGAAAGTGAGTTCAATGATGCTATGAAAAATATGAGAAGTTTCTCTTTACAATTATTCAGTGGCTTGAGAATCATGGGGATGTTGATAGGTGGGTTTTAAGCAAGTTTTCGTTTAGACGATGGGACAATATAATAACAAATCTTGCTGAGTCATTCAATGCATGGATGGTGAAGGAGAAGAGGCATAATATTGCTCAATTGATCCATGATCCTCGAGAAAAGGTAGCAAAGAAAATGTATGCATCAAGTATGGCAATGAGGAAGTGGAAAACTATTGTTGGTCCAAACATAGAATTAAAAGTGAGAGAGCATGTGGCTAGAGCTGAACAAATGTTAGCTGAACATTATGGAGACATGATTTGTGTTCATACATCTTTTGGAGACTTACAGGTTGATCTTCGTGCACATCAATGCAGTTGTGCAGCATGGCAAATGTCTGGAATTCCATATCCACATGCTTGTATGGCAATCAAACTCGTACATGGTAATGTATATGATTATGTTGAAAATTACTACAAGATTAGAACACAAGAGAAGATTTATAGGAGGAGCATGATACCTGTTATAACCATTGATATGCCAAACCCAAATAACTTAAGGATGGAAAATATAATGGGACAAATTTTCCTCCAACCACCTCAGACTAGTCGACCTCCTGGAAGACCAAGAACTACGAGACGCGAATCACAATTCCAAAACACAAAAACATACCACTGTTCAAGATGCCATCAAGCTAGTCATACAAAAAAGACTTGCAAGAATCCAAATCCTTGTTGAAATTGATCTAGCAAATAGCTGATTTTTTTTTTTGGGCATATGTAATGTTATTATTGATGCAAATGATGACTAATGAAGATGTCGTCTTTTTTAGATTTTATGTCAAAGTTGTGTTTCGTAGTTGTGAACATTATGTCAATTCTAGAATTTGTAGCCTTTCAGTTATTTTTTATATAATAAAAATTTAATATTGAATAAATCTTTGGGACCGAAAAATGGAAGATGAATTGATGAGTCTCAATGTAATTTGTGAAATAGTAAAATTAATTTTGATAGATATTCAAGAATTCCGTGAATCTTTGATTTGATTTTTTCTTGCACAAAAAAAAAATCTTTGATCCTATTAATCTTTGATATTTGAAATTGTAAAATTTTTATTAGTTCCCATATTTTTGTAATTCTATGGATATCTAGAAATTATGTTTTTTTTTATCTTGACTTTTCAATTATTTTTTACTAGCCATAATCGTGATTTTTCTGTTTTTTTGTTTTTATATGATAATTTTTTGGCCAAATTTTCATATAATAATGTTTAAAGAAAAAACATGGTAGTTAAATTCAGTTAAAATAATTAAAACTAGGCTTTTTAATAACGAATGGCATTTTGGTCTTTTAACAACATTTAGAAATCCCTAATTAGGCCTCTTGGCCTAATTAAGAATTTGTTAAAAGTGTAGGCTTATTAGGATTTTGCTGTTTCAAATGGATTTAATTAGAATTTTACCTAATAAATATTATTTTCTTTAGGTCCTTTATTCCAAATTTTCTGAAAATAAATAAGTTGGAAATGTTGTGGAATATTCTAAAAAGGATAATTAAGACAGTGAAAAGTACCAAATATTGTCTAGACAAAACTTTTGGGTCCATGACAACTTTTCAAAATGAGGATTGCAATGGGAATAACTTTCTGTTTGGAAATTTTGTGTAAAAGAGAAGTGAAATGATCTATTATATTTTTTAATTATTACAAATAATTACTATTTTTTCACGCTAATATTTTATCTAAGGACATATATGATATTTAATATTTCAAAAGTTTTTTTTTTTTTTTACCATCCCATTACTTTTTCCCCACCCTGTTCCACAAATGAAAGCGACCTTTATTCTGAAAAGTCTATGTTAATCAAATTTTTTGCCAGAAGCATTTTACACGTATTTATGTGATTTGCTATAATAGCAACAAACTACTATAACCTTTACATTCAGATTTGGAGATGAAGATAACAATTAAAAGTACTGTAATCCATAAAAGTTTTATGGGCAATGACCTCTGTGGCCTTCCACTACCAAAGAATTGCACTAATTTGTATAATGACCTAAACCACGATCGTGACGACAAAGAAGGTAAGTAAAATGGAATCTATTGGTTTTATGTGAGCATATCATGGGATTTATTTTTTTAGCATTTTGGGTTGTAGTTAGTTCTTTGTTCGCTACAGTAGATTATGGCGATGCATTTATTTTCTGTATGTATAATTATATGATGTGCGGTCAATAGAAACTTGTCCTAAAAAACTTAGAAATTACAAATTGTAACAGGTTACAAAAATAATTTAAAAAATAAAATAAAAATAATAAGAAATAAAGAAAGAAGTAATCTTAACACTAGGAGCTCGAACATGCGATCCAAAAAACATTAAACCATTGTATATATGAAAATTAGCACCCAAAGAAAAAAATGGCTCAAGAATGTCCAAATATGTTTCGGCCAAGGTTTGTTTATGGGGCAAAAGTTAGATTTTGTTCAATTTAAGCTTAGAAATAGATTCTACATACAAAAATTGTGGAAGAATGGCATATGAAATTAATTTTAGGAAGATTAAAATTAAAGCTCAAAAGTTAAGTTTAAAGGGTTAAAGTATGTTAAAGAGAGCAAAGTAGAAATGTTGTTTGTTATCATAGCTCTAATGAATAAATGATAATGATGTGTTGAAGTATTTAGGGACATAAGATATTAAGGAAGAGAAATGAGAAGGTTGATCAAGCAACCTTGATGGTTGGAAGCAAAGAGAGCAAGAGAAAGCAAAGAAAAAGTTTAAAACACAAGATAGTGAACTTGCCCTTATTGTGTGATTGATATGCATGCTTAAGTGTTGTTGTTACTTGATGATGATTTAGAATATGAAAGATTGAATGTCATTTTATTTCTTGTATGTTCCATGGCTATGTATGAATGAAATATTGAATATTAAAGCATGTCATTTTATAAGCATGAAAGCATGAGGCCAAGCATGTCATCCACTTAGCATTTGTCTTGCATACATGTGGGTAATATTTGCTACTAAAATTCTCCTAAATTTCACTCTCCCTTAACCAACCCTAATAGGTGTTGATGAGTAAGCAAAAGGATACATGAAATGGAAGCAAAGAAAAAGAAGAAAAGAATTGAGAAAATGTATTATATTATACTCCTCCAATCCTTAATATAGGACCTAATTGTTGAGTTGATTTTGGTCCTAAAAATAAGACCTAGTTCTCATATTTATCAATTTTTTCTAAATTATCCCTATGGATACTCCCTCAACCATAATCAAGTAAAAAAGAGAGAGAAGAAATTAAGGAAGATGACTGGGGTGTTTTAGGAAAACATGTTATATTTCTTATAATTAACTAACTTACCTAACTTCCTTAATCTAATTAAATTAGTTAAATAGGTCATATATTAGGGACCAGAGGAGTATTATGTAATTTCTATGTCAATGTATATATGGATTAGTGCTAATGATATTATGTAAAGTTATATGATGATGATGGCATAGATGATAGAACATGATAATGCATGAGAATGAATTATGCAACGTTGAAATGATTGCATATAAAGAAATGAATAATTATGAATTATTAATGCACGTAATGAGGGTAAGTTATCTGTAAATGAGCCACAGGTTTATGATAGAGTGGACAAAAGGAAAATGATGAATCTTCTCATGAACTTTAGTATGCTTAAAGTACACATCTTGAGATTTAAAACAAAAGGTACAACAATAACAAAGCCTTATCCCACTAGGTGGGGTCGGCTACATGTATCGCACGATGCCATTGAACCCTATCCAAAGTCAAATTTTTAGATAGATTGTTAATTGAAAGATCTCTCTCAATGACTTTATTAAGTATTGTCTTCGGCTTTCCTCTACTCCTTTTTAGAGGACTCCATACTGTTTGCTCAACTCTTCTTACCGATGCGTCCCAAGGCCTTCTTTGCACGTGACCAAACCATCTCAATCGATTTTCTACCATTTTCTCATCAAATAGCAGCCACTCTAACTTTTCCTCTTATATGTTCATTACAAATCTTGTCTTTTTTTTATATGAACACACATCCATCTCAACATTCTCATCTCAGTAACTGCCAATTTATGTTCATGTTGTCCTTTTAAAGCCCAACACTCGCTGCCATATAGCATTGCCGGTCTTATAGCAGTGCTATAAAACTTTTCTTTGACCTTATTTGGTACTTTCCAATCACAGATAACTCCTATCATTTTTCTCCATTTAAACCACCCAGCTTGAATTCTATGATTAACATCTCCATCAATTTCCTCATCTTTTTGTATAATTGATCCCAAATATTTAAACTTTTCCACTTGTTGAATGACCTGGTCTCCCAATCTGACCTCCAATCCTGTACTAACTTGTCTCTTATCAAAACTGCAGTGCATATAATTCATCTTACTTCTACTCAAACGGAAACCCTTTGATTCCAAGGTTCTTCTCCATGTCTCAAGTTTATCGATAATCTCTTCTTTTGACTCAGCCAATAGAACTATATAATCAGCAGAAAGCATGTACTATGGGATTTCTTTTTTGATATGCTCAGTTAGAACATCGAGGACCAGGTTAAACAGATAAGGGCTTAGAGATAATCCCTAATGTAGGCGAATCCTTATAGGGAAGTCCTTTATCTCACCACCTGGTGTTCTAACACTAGTTGTGACCCCCTCATACATGTCTTGTATGATTTTAATATAAGTGACACACGCCCCTTTCTTTTCCAAGGCTCTCCAGAGTACTTCTCTAGGCACATGGTCGTCAGCTTTTCCAAATCAATAAAAATCATATGCAAGTCTCTTTTATGGTTTCGGTACTTTTCTATTAAACCCCTTAGTAAATAGATCGCTTCTGTTGTCGATCTTCCTGGCATGAACCCAAATTGGTTTTCCGATATACAAGTCTCTAATCTCAACCTATGTTCCATCACCTTCTCTCATAATTTCATGGTATGGCTCATGAGTTTAATCCCCATGAAATTAGCACAGTTTTGAATATCCCTTTTATTTTTATAAATAGGTACTAAAGTACTTTTCCTCCAATCATCAGGCATTTTCTTGGAGCGTAAAATCTCATTAAATAACTTACTAAGCCACAGCACCCCACCTTCACCCAAATATTTCCAAAACTTCAATAGGAATACCATCAGGTCCAATAGATTTATTATTTTTCATTTTCTTGAGAGCTTTTTTAACTTCACCAACTCGAATTCCTCGATAAAAAGCAAAATTATGTTCCTGTTCTCCAATTGTCAAATCTTCAAGCTCATGAGTCGGTCCTTCGCTCCCATCATTAAATAGCTTATAAAAGTAAGTTTCCCAATGATCCTTAATATCACCATCAGTAGCCAAAACTCTACCTTCTTCATTCTTTATACATCTTACTTGGTCCAAATCTCTTGTTTTTCTTTCTTTATTCTTCGTGATCTTGTAGATCTTGCATTTCCCAGCCTTAGTCCCTAAATCCTTACAGAACTCCTCAAACACTTTAGCTACATGGTAACTTTCTCAATTTTCAGTATTATTACACAAATGTAACGCTTTAAAACACTCTCGTTTATGTCTAATTTTCTCTTGCACATTCTCGTTCCACCACCACATCTCTTTATCTCATCAACCTCGACCTTTCGATTCACCCAAGATTGCTTTGGCAACCTTTTGGACCTTTTTAATCATTTCTATCCACATAAGATTAGTATTTCCTTGTACCTCCCAAACCCCTTCATTTAAAAGCATCCTTTTGAAAATCTCTTGCTTCTCTCCCTTTAACTGCCATCATTTGACCCTTGGGGTTAACACTTGTTCGTGCTTTTGTTTTATACACTTAATACGTACATCAATGACCAGTACTCTATGTTGTACTGTCACGCCATCTCTAGGAATCACTTTACAATTTGTGTAGAGTTTTCTATCAGGATTCCTTACTAGAAAGAAATCGATCTGTGACCTATGGGTTCTACTCTTGTAAGTGATTAAATGCTCATCCCGCTTCTTAAAACAATTGTTAACAATCTTGAGGTTGTACATGAGGGAGAAATCAATAATAGCTTGCCCTTCATTATTACATACTACAAAACCCATACCACCGTGAGCCCCGAGATATTGTCCCGCGTCTTTACCAGCATGTCCATTAAGATCACCGCCAATAAAAATCTTTTCCAAAATTTCTCCTTAAGATGGTCTTCTGTTCCTACTTGAGGTGTACAAGCACTAATCACATTGATAGTATCCCTCCCCATAGTTATTCTTAAAGAAATGATTCTGTCTTCTATCATTTTGACTTCCACCACATTCTGTTTCCATTCATTATCAATGATAATACCAGCTCTATTCCTTGTGCCTACCTTTCCCATATACCAAACTTTAAATCCATTAGTAAATTCAAAGGCCTTCTCTCCAACGTATTTAGTTTCTTATAAGCGCAAAATATTAATCTTCTTTTTGCCCATTACTTCCACCACCTCCCTTGATTTACCATACAGTGTCCCGACATTCCAAGTGCCAAACCTAATCTTGCTTTCATAAACTAACTTCTTTGGCCGCCTCCGTCCATAAGAGTACGATAGCCTTTATTCATTTAACACTACATTCAGGTGACAATGTAGTGGCTCTTGCTCATTTCTCACTGTACTTGAGCCATACAACGCATCACTTTTGGGCAACGACCTAGCAGTAACACAATTTCTTTGTTGATCCATGTCATAAAAGATTCGACAGAATTTTATATTGGTCGTCGAGAGCTGATAAAGTCCAATTTTTATATATTTTATCCCACATTAATTCAGAATTTAAATGATAATTTTGAGCTTAATTAGATTTTTATGCATTAGTGGATTAATTGGTTGATTTTTTGGATTTTGCAAAAAAATTGAGATTTTGGATTAAAAATATAAACATTTTCTAATTTCCTATTTTTGACTTGGAATTAATTTTCTTATTTCTTTGAAAACAAGTCTCATATTTTTAGAAAGTGTTGCACTTTCTTGCCTAATTTTTGTGCAGATTTAATATTTAATTTTTGATTATATTTGGATGTAATCTACATTAATAGATGCACTTAAATTCTTGTAGGTCAAGAAAGGGGCACATAGGAAATCCAATGGTGCAAGATTGTTTCTTGGAATCCAAGCACAATCCAATGACTAATATCAAGTGGATCAATTAATTACTAATAGGCTTGAGCTTTGGATCTACAAAAATTTCTTTTTCCCTCATTATATTATTTTCCTTATTTTTGGAGGAGGGAGGCACGCCTAAATATCACTCTCTTTCCATCTCCATTCACACCATCATCAACCCAACGTCAAATCTTCCCCTTTCACCGCTACTCCTCTAGCCTCACGCCCTTTCCCATTTCTTTTTTTTCATTCCATATCCACCCAACAATCATCATCACCTCTCATCATCATCCATTCATTTTTTCTCACTACACGCACAACTCCTCACCATCACCTTCAATCAATTCATGGCTATGGCATCTAACAACCTTGGAAGAGGAGACAATTTGATGAAAGCTTAAGCTTATAGGGAGGCAACTTGGGAGAAGCAGGGAGGAGACCTGAGCCTTAGGCTAGCACTTGAAGACTATAAGGGAGTGATGTTCCGTTTATCTTTTTAATTCAAGGACTTGAGATTATTTAGTTTTAAATAATTTTGAGTTGTATTTTTGTGAGACAATTTAGTTCTAGATTATTATTTTTTTAATCCTTGGATTGGATTCATATTTGGATTTTGTTTGTATTGAGACACTTGTTGGAATTTATGTTTAGAACCTTTGTATTGTTAATTGAATTTATAATTGAGTTTTCATTATGAGTTTAATTATCAATGTGGTTTGAATTGCAAAATTTGAGTTCTTCTGCCTCTTAATTGTTTAATTAAGTTGGTTAATTATCTGATTGTTTAGTCAGATAATTTCAAACATAATTTTCAAAATTAATTTGAATTATTTTCATTGGTTTTAATAAGCTTCATTAACCAACCTTACACTGTTATGAGTTCTCTAATTGTTTAAGAGTTTTTGAAGTTGAGGGTTCCCTTTATTTCAAGTAGGTAATTAAATTTATTAATTCCACTCTCTTATCGCCTCCCTTTGGTCTAATTAATTGATTAAGGTTATGAAGGTTAAATTTATACGAATCCTAAGTTGTCCCCTCTACCGTACCTGAAGAGAAATTTCTGAAATTTTACTTGCTAATTCTCTTTGCTTTCTGATTAATTTTTTTTATTCATTAATTTTATTTTCCTTCTAAAAAAACCTCCCAAAAAATTGCATTGCATTCATTTGGTTTAATTTAATTTTCATATAAATTTTAGAACATTTGCATTTTGCATTTAGAATTAGGATTTTGCATTTTAGTTTAGGTCCATTTTATTACATTTTTCATCACCTAAATTTTTATCTAAAGAAACCAATAACTTGCTCCTTGGAAGTAATGACCTAGGTCGATCCTAAACTACAAATTAATTAGGACCTAGTTTAATTGAGTGCTTTAACGACAGAGGCATCATTAAGGGCCTAACACAACATCCTCCTTTACCCAGGCTCGGAACCGGCTATACAACATAGGCGGAGTTATTTAAAACAAAGGGTAGATCACTTAAAATGGATGTGTATGCTAAGAGTTATGACTGTTCAAAGTTATGGTAGAGAAACTAGGAAGTATAGTTTTTACCAAATGAACAATGAACTTTAATAAATTAACTGTACGAATTGACAAGGGTTAAGTCCAGAATTATAGTTTTTCTCTGTACAGAATTGAAAGAGCTTTATAATTAATTATGAATCTTCAAAGTTAGACAAAAAATCTAGAATTTACAAGTGAATAGTAATTCAAGAAACTAAATGTAAGTTTTCAATCTACAAGCTTGTTTTGTGATCTGCTTGAATCATAATACTTCCAGACACATGCTAAAGGGAGTTTAAGGAAGGATGTTTTATCTTTTATGGATGCTTCCTTGCTCTTGTCATTAGGCATCAAATTCCTCTTAGTGAATTATGCAACATGTGCTTTGATTTATATGAGAGGCTCCTTGATCTTGAACATTGCATGTAATACAAATTTCTATCTTATTGGTGTTGAGGAAAAACAATTGTGTGATTGTGTAGTTAAGGGCTTTAGAAGCATTTGATTTTTTGTTGTTGCTTCCGCTTATCGTTCAATGATTTGGGCCTTTGAATAACATCACGCATCTTAGGATCATTCCTAAACTTTAAGCTAGAATATGTACTATTTTTTTAAAATTAAATTAAGGGATAGACATTAACATCATGCACTACTAACAAAATATTTTTAGCGACATCATTTTATGACAGTTAAAAAGAAAAACACTATAAAAAAGACGATAATATTTTTGTAATTAAAGCACAATAAGTTTTGACTTTTGATAGCAGTTGCCATAATAACCATTATTAAAAGTACTTTTCACGACGGTTATTAATATAACCATTGTTAAAACTACTTTTCATGGTGGTTATTAATATAACCGCCATGAAACGTATTACTATAAGTTTGAATAAACCCTATCATGCATTTAGTTTCAAAGCTTTTACTGTGGTGCCATCATCCCCTCCTTTGCCCCCAACCCAAGCTGCATTTTTTGGCAAAACTTCATTGTATATCGTCATTTTTGGCCCTTTGTTTGCCGCGTGTTGCCTTGCCATCATGTTTCGCTAGTCAAACTTGTCTCTTCTCATGTTTTACTCATCTCTCACACCGTGAGTGTAGCACCTGAATTTTCTGACTTAGGAAGCGCAAAAAAAAAATTCATTGAAATTATTTAAAACCTAAATAAAATTGGAAAAAAAATATGGAATATTGAGATTTTGAGGGCTTAGAAATATTTTGAAAATGTTCATTTCCCAAAAATAGCTTAAATAATTTTAAAAGCTAATTTTCAAAGCAAAAATGTTTTTCTTAGAAAATTTTGAGAAAAATGCCTAGAGGTTTATATTTAAAAGGTGCTAATTGAGGTATTAAATCCTTAAAATGAATTAAGAATTAATTTCTGAAATTAAGAGCTATTTTTTTGAAAAATCCAAGAAAAATAGTTGGGAGTTTATTTTTGACCCCACATTTTTAGAGGAATTATTTTATGGGTCATTGAAGTTAATGGATAAGGAAAATCCATATAAAATATTATGGGTTAATCTTTGGATTTATTTTACAATTTCCAAATTACAGAACAAGGATGAAATTAGAAGTGAGGTATGAAGTTAATGGCATAATGGTCATTTAATTGCCAACGCCCCTCTCCCTTTTCATTTTGACCGTGCTGAGCTTCTGAAAATAGAGCGTGACCGAGAGTGAGGGTTGAGGGAGAGCCAGAGATCCGCGAAGCTAGAGGAGTGACCGGAGGTGGTGAAGCTTACATGCGACTGTAATTTTCAGCTAAGGTGAGCATTATGAACACTCTCCTACCCTTCTTTTCTCCATTCCCTGTGAGATTGAAGAGTTGATGGGAAAATGAAATTTCTGGGTCATGGAGAAATGGGGGAAAACAAATGAAATAATGATGGAAAAAGTAGATTAAAGCTTGTTTTAAGTGAGTTTAAGTGTTGCCTGTTGATAATTATGGTTGCATGTGGAATTCCTTGCTCTGTTTGCGTCGACCGAAACAGGGGTTAAAAGATTCATTTAAATCAATTATAAATGACTTGGCTGACACGAGATTTGTGAAATAATATTCAGGCTCTGATATGAGCTTTGCTTGCCTTCGATACAATTGGATGAATTTGAGGTTTGATTGCAATTGAGGAGGATCTGCCTGGTATATATCAGATGAAAAATCTCAATTATTGACATTCAGCCATCCCAAATAATTAAAAACAATAATACTTTTACAAGCCAGAGAAACAAAATTGAAAGACATAATCTTAGAGAGGAAAGGACACTAAAATTTGATGGAACCCAACTCATGAGTTCAGGTCAACAGAAGGCCTAATTTGACATTAATTATCTAGAAGCAACAAACTCAAACTGAAACTAAACTTTCATCAACGCACTTTCCCTATATGCTCTTCAGTTTCTTGTCTTGATAATGATCAAACAAAGATTTAAAAAGGCAACAAGCGTGGGCAACACAACTAAAAAAAGTTAGGAATCAAATGACTAGCTGAATGGCTTTTGCCTTGAAGGTAACATATATAATCACAGGAAGAAATTCATCTGCTCCAGCTGGCACGTGATTTGCGGTCATTGCTGCATTGGGCAGAAGGTTGTTGATGACCCTACAACAATTCATTATACTTGACGGTTTCACGAGGAGCTTTAAAAGTGTTGATTTTCTGCAATTCTTTCTCTGAGAGCTGAACGTAAAGGGAAAAAGCAGAAAATTAATTTCTCAAGAAACCTGGCTCACTCTGTAAAAAAATCCAAGTTGGAAAAATAAAATAAAAACTAAGGGCCTTAGATTAAAAATCCAAGACTAAGAAATTGAAAAAGGTCCATTCACCGATAAATGCAAGAGGGTCTTGTACCACACCATCAACTCTAAATCAAGTAATTAAATTAGCAATTCAATTTCTGCTCTAAATGTTATGCTTAAATAGTTTTAGATTTCAATGTTTTTGGAATTGGTCTATGCCCCCCCGGGGGGGAGGAGATCCTTGCCATTCCACCAATTCCACCAAATCTCAGTGATTCGAACGTTTGGGCACTCAAGTATTGCCAAATTTTGTAAACACGAAACTACACATAAACCCCCGGGGGGGAAGGAATGTAGCGCCCATTCACAACTAGAAAACCACAAAATTCGAAAAGCCAATACCATAGGTATATGATCGAGCCAGAAAGATGCAAAGAAAAGAGTCGTTCACCTCTTGATGGATCGGACAAGATTAATGGAAGTAGGGTTTCGCATGCAATCGAGAAAATCAAAGAACGAGAGCAATTGCGAAGATTAATTAATGAAGGGTTAAGATGCGCCCAGCACCCCGAACTATTTACCCAGGTGCATTCAGTGGCTTAAAGTAATTTTGGGTGCATCCAGTGTCCTAAACTAATTAAAATGATGCGTCCATATCCCAGGCCAACAGAAATATTATGTTTAACTGTTACTTTCCTGACTCAACTGAAAGTTGACCCCAGATATTCTACATGGTAAACACATGGGCACCCGTATGTATTATTCTTACTCAAAAGACGATTTATTTAGAAGAAGAGGAAGGAAATAAATTCAATTTTGAGTAAGAATAATACATATCAAATGTCCATATGTCTACCATTTAGAATATTTAGGGTCAACTTTAAGCTGAGTCAGGAAAGTAACAGTGAAACATAATGTTTCTGTTAGCCTAGGATATGGACGCACTATTTTAATTAGTTTAGGACACTGGATGCACCCAAAATTACTTTAGGCCACTGGACGCACCTGGATAAATAGTTTAGGGTGCTGGGCGCACCTTAGCCCATTAATGAACTTTTTTCAATTTTACTCCTGTTGACTGACAAACTCAATTATTTTTATATATTTTGGTATCTTTTATATAAGTTTTGTCAGCTTAATTGGTCCCTTTTTGCCTTAATTGATTTAATTTATTTTATTTTGAATTATTATTTTATAGGGGCAAAATTGTCATATTTTAGTTTAATTGTGACTAATTGATTTTTGAGGACAATTAATGCTACCTTATCTTTGAATTTTTGCTTGAAGGTTTTTGGAAGATTTTGAAAAAAAAAAATAATAATAATAATTTTAAAAAAAAAAAAAGGGAGCAAAACGTTGCGTTTTGCTCCCCCCACTAATAACCTATTATAATCATCTTCAATAGGCGGGACGCAAGGCAAGAGTGGCGGCGGCGAAAAAGAAAAAGAAAGAGGAGAGGCGGGACACGCGAGAGGCAAAAAGAGGAACAGCGAACCAGCGGCGTGAAGGAGAGGATTCAGCGTGAGCATCCACAGCGAAATCACATCCCAGCATTCATCTTCTTTGTTCTTCATGGCTGAACCGAATTGGATTGTTGGAGCTGTGGTTGTGATGGTTAAGAGTAGCTAAATCCTCCAAATCTCTAGAACAGTGTTTATGGCTTGAACTTGGAGCTTCAAAGGGGAGTTTCAACTCTTCTAATCTTTACTTCTTTCATTATAATTGTGATTTCTAGGTCTTAGAATGAATTTTATAATGTTTGAATGGGCTGTGATGATTTATATTTGTATTGAGATTGGTTGTAGTTGTTGGAATCTTTGATTAGCATTTAACATTATGCTGTGATTAGCTTTAATTTCTTTACATTGTACTGGGTCAGACTATGTTTTGAAATTATTGTGAACATTCAGTGATAATTCGAGGTGGCTTGGTTATTGGACTAAAAATGTTAATTGTTTTTCTTTGATTCTCTTTTTGGCTAATTGTGCTGAAACAGTTTAATTGTAAATAATTAATATGCAAGGTGGCTTGGTGTTGATTATTCTAATTAAACCAAGTCTAAGGGGTGGCCCTTAGAGTCTTTTGAATTTAGCTAACTCCCAAATTAATTGAAGTAATGATAGCCTTAATCATTGTGCTAGAGGATTGCTTTTCCATTTGCTGTCACTTGTTAATTCTCTTTGTTTATTTCATTCATATCCATTTTATAAACTAAAAATTCAAAAATTATTTACTTATTTTACATCCTTTTAAATTTTGCCAATTAGTTAGTTAAAAAGAAAATCAATCCCTTTCTAACTCAATTCTTTGTTTTTGATACTTAGTTGCTTAGGATTTCAATTAAAGGCTCCTCAAAGTGAAACGACCGAGTTTTACACTATATTGTATTGCTTGGATTTATTTTTGATTGGGAACCCCAAGGCGAACGACAAAGGCTCTCATCAAGTGGCGCCGTTGCCGGGGAGCCAAAAAAAAAAAATTGGTTCCCAAGTAACTAAGTGTCAATCTTTGGTTGACTTGGTCCTTGAGCTTTTTCGTTTTTGCATGTAGTTAGTTTTAGTATCTTTAGGTAGTTTGCATTGGTTCATAGTTTTTCATTGCATTTCTTTCATTTGCATCAAAATTTTTCAAAAATACATCCAAATATCTTGATTTTTCTTTGTTTTGCATATAGATATAGACACTTGCATGCCTTTGCATCATAATGTTGGATCTACGTCCAAAATTTGGCAAAAATCTGAGTTTTCAAAAAATTCAATTTGTTGGAACTAAAAAACGTTTTCGCCTAGAAAATTCTGAAAATTGATATTCTAAAGATTTTGGGCGTTTTAAGCAAGACTAATAGCTATGCTATTAGCCCCAGCAAATTTTGGCCAAATTCAAACGTTTTCCCTACTTTTTCTAATTTTATTTCTTTTCTGGAATTTTTCCAGAATTTTTCTGTTTGTGTGTTTTTGTATTATTTTTCTGAATTTTCTAGTTTTTTAGGATTGTTTTGAATTTCTTTAAATTGGCTTTTGTTAGGAATTGATTGTGTGACTCATGGCTTGGTTTAATAGCAATCATGATCTACCCTCGCACTCACTTTTTTGCAGGAAATAGTACATGGAATGAAGCATCTTCTAATTCAGCATGTTCTCAAGAGATTGAAGAGTTGTTAGTTAGACTCCTTCCAAGCTCAGCTAGAGTCTCAAACGCCTAATCACCTCTCTACCCATGACTCTTCTTAGATGAACCATCCTCCACATCAATCACCTAACCCATCACTCCAACCTCACCAACCATACTTTAATCATATATCTCTACCATTTGCACGCCACCAAGAACCACCTCCCTTTCCATATGAATACTACCACCAACCCTCGTCCCAATCCAAGTACCATTCTCTCCCCCAATCTGATGAACCTCAATTCAATGAACCTGACCCATTTCTTACTATTCCTAAGAAGGACCAGATACGATTTTTAAGAGAAGCTTATGACCGTTTAAATTCATACTATCATGGATTACTTGAAGAAGCACAGATATCTAGAATCTCAAAGGAATCAGAAGAAGAGTTAGGAGAATGTAAGAGTGCATTGGAGAAGATCTTGAGTGATATAGCTCAAATTGAATCTGAGAATGGGAAGGATGAGCCAAAGTGCCCAGATTTACTCATACAAGAAGCCGAGATGAAGCAGGAACATCTACAAACTCATAAGGACTTGTGCCCTATATCATGTAATATTGATCCTCTTCTTAAGGAGATTGACCTTGTGCTATAACTACTATTCCTATTGAAGCTTTTGATAATATGAGTGATATTGAGGTGGATGAAGAAATTGTCTGTGAATCCCCTCATGTTTCTGAACATGCTAATACTCATCTTGTTGCTCTTAGTAGTAGTGATTTGGATGAAGATGCTGTTTTGTGTGATGATTCACATGCCAACCATGTTTCTCTTCCTAGTGTTGAAAGTGCTGTTATTGATAAGTATGAGAACATTAAGGTTGCTAAATCTTGTTTGAGTGCAATTATTGATGACAAATGTGAGAATGATCATTGCCTTGAGAACCAAATGCATGATAATTCCTTTGAGTTAGTAGCTTCTAGTGTTGTTGAGAAAGACTCTGAAATTTTGATTGACAAAATTATGCATGTAAATGAGTCTTTCCAACAAGTTTTGTCTTGTGATTTGCCTCCTGATTTAGTTAGCTGTGTCAATAGTAGTATTCTGTATGAATCTTCTTCTGCTTTCATGCTTTTACCTCCCACCTCTTGTGAATGTGATAGTGATGTGTTGTACTCCAATAACTGTCAGTTGGATTCTTCAGTTTCCACGTCACATGAACCTAAGTGTTTTGAAACTTTAAATGATTGTTTGACTCCTACTGATGGGAGTATCATTGACTTTCTTGGATGCTATAGCTACTTGAAGAGCCTAAATCATAAAATGGCTTTACTTTATTTGAAATCTCTCGAAGTCTATATTATTAGATTTGGTACTGCTGCTAGCTTGTTTTCTGTGCAGGCACATAATTGGAAGGGATCTCCTCAACACCAAACTCCACCATATGCTCTTGGACCTCTTTTAATTGACCCTGAGCCACCACCAAGAAAGTACAATCATCAAGAGCAATCCTTTTTGCTAAATTTCATGTTTCTCATTATTGATGAGAATTTCTCTTTTAAGAGTCTAAGGCGCTTTAAGCATAAGGTTGTCTCTTTCTTCACTTATTCTCTCTTAACTTTGCATCAATTAACTGTGCTTAACGGAATTATTAAAGAGGATAAGTGTGGGGGAGCTAGTCTAGTAGAAAAGTAACCTTGTTTTTGTTTACTCCCCTATTGATACTCTTTTTCTCTTGTCATTACCTTGCCCTTGGATTTTGCATTGAGGACAATGCAAAATTTAAGTGTGGGGGAAGGATTGTTGTTGAGTTGTTGAGCTGTTCTTAAAAAAAAAAAAATTTACCTTTGGATTTGCTCCTGTTTCCTAAGTATTGCTGCTATAATTGCTCTCTTCTTTGCCTTATTGGTTGATTTCTGAATTGCATCGCATGATTTGAGAGTGATTCTTGCTTGGGAATTTTGTTGCTGGTTTCTATGTCCTCTTGCTTTCATTCGCCTCAGTGTTCTGTACTATTGTATGGGCGAGTTGCTGTTTTCTCTGGTGCTGACTTGACTTTTGTAATCCTTGGGCATCTCTTTTAAAATCCTTTTGCACAATGCTTGCGAATATTGCACTGCTGAGTTTGATTGCATTTGAATTGAGTGATTTCTGTTCTTAGTTGATTAGCATAGTAGAATACTCTTGGTGCAGTGTTATTAACCTTGTTTCATAGCTTGATCCTTAAGAAGGAAACATCTTGGGGAAAAGCCTTGATGGAAAGATTGTTGAGTCATATATTTTCTCATCTTGTGTGATTTCCACTAGTTTTGGTTAACCTCTAGAACTTGTCTAGATTCTTTTTCAAAACTGCATTAATACCTAGATTTGTGAAGATGATAGGGGCATTCATTTCTAGACCTTTACCAAAATACAAACCACTTCATTTAACCTTTGTTCACCCCTTTGAGCCTTCACTTTCATTCCATTCATTTTTTTTAGCAAGTGTTTTGCATGAGTTACATTTGGTTTTTCATTTTGAAAAGTACATCATTAATGTCTATATCTTTGCCTTCTTGGGTTTGGATGCCAAAGAAAAAGAAAAAAAAGAAGCAAAAAAAAAAAGAAATAGAAAAAGGCAAGAAAAAGAAGAAAATGTTTAGAAAAAGCCAAAGAAAGAAAGTTATAAAAAAAACAGAGAAGAAGAAAAAAATATATAATAAAAGTTGCAACAAAAGAATAAATTTGAAATAAGGCATTCAATGGTGGTTTGAAGAGCAAGGATCTCGGTCTCAAAAGTTTAAAATCTACACTTTGGTGTTCATTGATGATTGTACTTTAGCTCACTTTGAGTTGATACTTTATTACTCATGCACTTCACTTGTTAGTCCATTCATTCATTTGGCCTTGTTTTTCGACATTACAACCCTTCAAGTCCCCTTGATCATGAGTCTAAGGTATGTTAGTGGTGGAGATATTAGAATTTCTACAAGCTTATGGTAGGTGCTAATCTAGGTGGATTGAGTGAAATTTTTCCCATTTGAGAGATGAGTGAAACACTTGTACCCTATGTGAGTTCTATTATGTTTCTCTCCCTTTATTATGCTATGTTTCAAGTGTTAATTTCTTTGCACTGAAGTATTCTATGATTGTTGATTAATTAGGAATAAAGATTACTTGAGTTAATTGCACATTCATGCTTAGTTAGTTTTATGGTTGCATGCATTGAGTCTCTCTATTGAATTCTTCTTTAATGAAGTTTTGCCCAGGAGTGCAAAAGGCTAAGTGTGGGGGAGTTGACAAACTCAATTATTTTTATATATTTTGGTATCTTTTATATGAGTTTTGTCAGCTTAATTGGTCCCTTTTTGCCTTAATTTATTTAATTTATTTTATTTTGAATTATTATTTTATAGGGGTAAAATTGTTATATTTTAGTTTAATTGTGACTAATTGAT
This sequence comes from Neltuma alba, assembly GCF_004799145.2. NCBI lineage: Eukaryota > Viridiplantae > Streptophyta > Magnoliopsida > Fabales > Fabaceae > Neltuma > Neltuma alba. The sequence continues at coordinate 478,576 of NW_021633845.1, forward strand.
TTTTGAGGACAATTAATGCTACCTTATCTTTGAATTTTTACTTGCAGGTTTTTGGAAGATTTTGAAAAAAAATAATAATAAAAAAAAATAGTTTAAAAAAACAAGGGAGCAAAACGTTGCGTTTTGCTCCCCCCACTAATAACCTATTATAATCATCTTCAATAGGCGGGACGCAAGGCAAGAGTAGCGGCGGCGAAAAAGAAAAAGAAAGAGGAGAGGCGGGACACGCGAGAGGCAAAAAGAGGAACAGCGAACCAGCAGCGTGAAGGAGAGGATTCAGCGTGAGCTTCCACAGCGAAATCACATCCCAGCATTCATCTTCTTTGTTCTTCATGGCTGAACCGAATTGGATTGTTGGAGCTGTGGCTGTGATGGTTAAGAGTAGCTAAATCCTCCAAATCTCTAGAACAGTGTTTATGGCTTGAACTTGGAGTTTCAAAGGGGAGTTTCAACTCTTCTAATCTTTACTTCTTTCATTATAATTGTGATTTCTAGGTCTTAGAATGAATTTTATAATGTTTGAATGGGCTGTGATGATTTATATTTGTATTGAGATTGGTTGTAGTTGTTGGAATCTTTGATTAGCATTTAACATTATGCTGTGATTAGCTTTAATTTCTTTACATTGTACTGGGTCAAACTATGTTTTGAAATTATTGTGAACATTCAGTGGTAATTCAAGGTGGCTTGGTTATTGGACTAAAAATGTTAATTGCTTTTCTTTGATTCTCTGTTTGGCTAATTGTACTGAAACAGTTTAATTGTAAATAATTAATATGCAAGGTGGCTTGGTGTTGATTATTCTAATTAAACCGAGTCTAAGGAGTGGCCCTTAGAGTCTTTTGAATTTAGCTAACTCCCAAATTAATTGAAGTAATGATAGCCTTAATCATTGTGCTAGAGGATTGCTTTTCCATTTGCTGTCACTTGTTAATTCTCTTTGTTTAGTTCATTCATATCCATTTGTATTATAAAATATTCCTATTAAAATGCATCCAATAAACACGTACGACTCCTTGGGTGACATTCACCCAAAAACAGTTTTCCCTTTGTTATTATTTACAAATCATATTTCCAAAACCATTTCAGATTCAATTCACAAACATTTCACAAATGTAATTCAGGCTTTCAAAGGCAAGTTCACAAATTCTTTCACAAATCAACATTTGAAAATCATCAACAAATACCACTTGAAAATCATCAAAGGTGAGTTCACAAATTCATTGAAAAATCATATTAACAGGCTTTGCATATAGCTATTATAAATTATAATGTCATATTTGGAAATAATGACGAAAAAGATAGATGGTACATCTATATATGTGTGCCTAATTTATAATTTTCTTTTTTTTCTTGTTATTCTGTATCTACATGGTAGAATTTTTGGGTTATGAGCATATCGAAATGGAAATGGAACCCAAATCCATGCTTTGAGTATATTTGGTAGCATGGAATTTGAAAAAATTCCATTTCCATATCCATCAAAATATATGGAAATGATTTCCATGTTGGGACCCTAACATTTCTAATTCCATATCAGTATTTTCATTTTTAACCTTGGTCTCTTCTCTGTAAGTTGTCGTGCAACCATCTCCCTTGTCCTCCCACTGCCGGCGCAATCCACAGACAACTTGTGCTCACAAATGTGATGATGATAGTGTTGTCGAGCGGCAAGCTGGCGGTGGTGTCCAGCTTCATCTTGGCCTCCTCCCCCATTTTTCATGGATCTCTAGCTTCATCTTCTCCTTAACTTCAAATTTGCCTTCTTCCCTCATTTCTTTTACTTCTTGAACAAGATTGTGCGACGACTAATGGCACCCATGTTTTCTTCTCTTTGTCTTCGCCCCCTTCTTTATATCTGGCAACCGTCACCTTTCTCGATGTCGATGACCCCATCTATAATGGCACCCTTGTTTTCCCCTACATTTGAACTTCTAAGCTTTCTCTCATGCTTGACAGTATTGGTTGTGAATGATGATTTCATCTATTCATTGCATCTTGTTGAAATTGCTTTGTTATTTTTAATTTTACAATGGATTAAGTATATTTATAGCCAAATTCAATAGTGCATTAGTATTTCGCAAAAGTTGGCTTGACTTTTCTTTGGCTAAAGTGTATATATCTTCCTATTGGAGGTAATGTTATTCGAGACACTATTGGACACTAAACATGGCCATCTCTCTTAGCGAGCAAAAGTTGGCTTAACTTTGATTAAACAAATAAATGTAGGAAAAATAATGCAAGAATCCTACCTTAGAAACATCATTTGGATGCTCATTTGGTGGAAACTTAGAAACAAGAAATTCATATTGCTTCTAAAGGTGACATTGGTCGACGGGTGATATGTAGGATGTCGATTTTGAAAGTTGATAATGTCCTTGGACTGTGTGATTATTTTGGGTTTGATTTATCTTGCTGGATTTTTTGGATTTTCCTTAGTGATGGTGGTTTGATTTATCTTGTCAATGACGAAGAATGGTTTTTTATGAACGTTCATTGGGCAGGAGTTTTGTAGGAGGGCATTTTCGTATTTTTATACAAAAATCCCATGTGTATGCAAACACAATTTTAAACTCTATTTTCATCTCCATATCCATTTCTATTTCCATCACTACAAAAAAAAAAAAGCAAATTAGTGACAAAATTTAGGGACGAAATTTCTGTCGCTAATCAAAATTAGTGACACAGAAAATTCTATTGCTAATTCGACTGTTACTAATTATTTAGTGACGCAATTCAAAATTTTGTTACTAATTAGTGACAAACTACTGCCAGATTATTGATAAAAATTAGTGATGTAAAATTTCTGTCACTAATTAGAGACGGATATCTCACGAAATTTTTGTCATAAAATAATGACAGATTTGTAATGAAAATTCTGTCACAAATTAGTGACAAAAATTTATTTATCTAGGCAAAGTTGCTAAATTTATTAGTGACAGAAATTTATTTGTTCAATGAAAGTTGCTAAATTTATTTGTTCTGTAAATTTAAAATACCACATGACAACTATCACATCATCACTACCCTCCAACTCACCTGGTTCAGAATCTCTCCTCCTCTCTTTCAATCCTCTTCCTTTTCTAAGCATTAAATTAACATACTTCAACAATTAAGATTTTAATTTCTACAAATTATTTATAAAAACTATTTTAAAAATATTTAATATATTTGCAAACCGTTAGAATTAAATTTTAATAGAGTTTGTAACTTATTATTTATTTATTTTTATAATTTAATAATAATTTTAAAAATATTTAAATATGAATCGTTAAAATATTAATCTAATGGTTAGAAAGAAAAAGAGGAAAGAAGAGAGATTCCAAATCGTCACCCTACCACCCGCTGTCTCTCCCATGTCGCCGTGTCATCATCACATCAGTGCTTCCTCTCTCCCATGATGACCACATCATTGCTTTCTCTCTCCCGTGTCACCATGTCATCACCACATCATTGCTTCCTCTCTCCCATGATGCCATGTCATTACCACATCATTGCTTCCTCTCTCTCATGATGACCACATTATTGCTTTCTCACATCATCCCCTAGTCCATGTCATCGCTATATCACAAATTAAGCCAATTTTTATGAAGGAGTGGTCATTCAAACTTATGACCTCTTACTCATATTCAAGCTTTTGCCAGAGAAACACCTACAAAATTTTTATACAAAAATATATATAATATTTCTAATTACAAATACAAACATATATAATAAATATTATATATATAATTTAACATATTATCTAATTTAATATATTATTATTTATTTTATTTTAATTTTTTATTTTATTAAAAATAATTAATCGTTAATATTTTTATTCAAATATTAATTAAAATAATTATTATATTATATTTATTATTTATTTTTTGTTTATAAGATTTGTATTTTTTCTCAATATAATATATTTTGTGAGGGGAGTTAGGGATGGATTAGTAACGGAAATTAATGATGAAAAAATTTTATCACTAATTCTTTTACAATAGAATCAATGACAGATTAGTGATGAAATTTAGAGACAGATTAAATTTTCGTCACTAAAAAATTGCATCGCTAAATCCTGTCATTAATTTTAGGGATGGAATTTGTCACAGATTAGCGATGGATTAATGAAGGAATAGAATTTTGTCGCTAAATTCTATCACTAATGCCTTATTTTTTTGTAGTGCATATCTATGTCCATTTTCATTTCCATCAAAATCAATTCAAGCATACTAAACAACCCATTAGTGCTTGCCCATCATTTTAACATTTTAGTTTAGAGATCAAGTAGAAGTCAGGAGAATGCATTAAAGGAGGGAATCTTGAAGGCTCTATTATGTCCCTTGAGCACAAGTTGTGTTCATTTACATTTAATTGCTATGGTACTAAAATTGTATTTTATTTTATAAAATATTTCGGCTTGAGTAACTGTTTGAAATTAATCCTTTGAGATAACAATTGCGTTAGGAAGGTTTTGTCCGGGCTTCGCATAGCTTTGGGACGGAGTTCTTAAGCCCTTATATGGTGTAATTGATTGGACGCTAAGTATCCAAGTTGCGTGGTTGGGGTGTCAGGCAAAATGTTAGTACCTATAATTTTAGAAGGACATGAAATTCAGTTTAATGGTGTGACCTTCATTAATGAGTATATAGAGACCAAAATTAAAACCTGTTAAAAATATAGGGATCAAAATCAAAACTTGTTAAAAGTATAAGGATCATAATCAAAACGTGTTGAAAGTATAGATAAAAAAGGCAACCTAAATTCATGATGAGGGGTGCTCACAGGAGAGGATAGGACTGGCATACTGCCAATCCAATGTCTCATCTTGAAAACTCTCATAAAATGGAATTTTCGTCTTGTATCCCATCCCATCTCGAAAGTTTCCTAGTCTTAATTGACACAAGGACAAGACTAGAACAAACTAGGACATCCTGTAAAAAAAAAAAAAAAAAAGCCCATCTAAACAACATTTAGGAAAGAAGAAGCAACGACAGAAATTAATGCTTTCCAGTACAAATCATTATATCAGATTGAAGCTTCATTTACACCAACTATAAAAAAAAAATAAAGCATAAGAAAATCAAAATCAGACTTCCCTTCAAATCCATCCTTGATCCCTAATCCTCATCTCCCCTTTTCTTCTCTATTATTTTATTCACCCCGATCTTTTACCTACCCCCTTCTCCTTTTGAAATCACCCACGTTGAAAATTGCAGGTTCTTTTTGAGCATTGCATCAATAGTGTTCTCCTTCTAAAATCACTCTTATCCAGATGAGTTTTCAAATTGAGAAGAGAGGGAGGAGAAATGTACCTAACAATGCTAGAAGAGTGAAGGCGATAGGCAATGAGAAAGCGGCCAATCATGATGAGTGATTGATGAGGAAGATGAGCAGGAGGTGAAACATACTTCCTTCCAACCCTTTTAGTGCCTGTCCAAAAGCAAATTTAGGTTTAAAAGACATAATCAAACGCTTTAAAATTTGAGTACAATTATCAAAGTTATTATTGATAAACTATGTTATCAATAAACTTATTGATAAATGACTATTTTCTTGAAAAACAATGAACTGTCAAAAAGCTTATTGGTAACTTTATCGATAAATTTTCATGCAAGAAAAATGAAGGTCAACTTTGAATGATTGTAAATCTTTCAATTCAACTCCAAATGTTATAAAGGAACTATCACCAGAAAGCTCTTTGAGTCAACTTCCTAACACAACAAGTCCTACTGCAAAATGCATTGTAGTTTCAAAGTTATCTTCATCAAAGTGACTGAAGGTCAGTGACAAGGCATGAAACCTCAATAGCATATCTCCTTCATATGAAACTCATTGGAGTTGATCTTGGTGTCCATGAACCTTATACTAAGTCTAGTTTTATATTAATCAAGTTTCACCTCAAATGATTTATAGGTTAGGAGATATTGTAAAAATACCGACCATGTGTTAGAGCTGAATGAAGAACAAAGCATGACATATTGATTTTTTGAAGAGGTTATAGATAAATATGTTTATCGATAATGAACTCGACACACTTGAAAATCATCTCTGAAGATTATATTCAAGCTTAGATAAAAGGTGACTCAAGTTATATTGATATAACTTCCGATTGGGCTTCTTTAACTTTCAATTGGGCCACTCCAACTTCTTGTTGAGCATAGTAACCTTCAATATCAAATCTGAGAACTTAAATCTTGGTATTCCCAATTGATCTTACAATTTCTTATTTCTTCTATCTCTATTCTTCTTCTTTTGAATCAATCTCATGATAACTCCTTTCTTTTGTTGAACAAATTTTATGAGATAATCACATTAAGTATGGTGGTTAGTTAAAGCATGAGATTAGGGAAGAGTAACAGGCTGGTTGGGCTATCCGGCTCCTAACCCATGGCCCGCCCATTTAAGATTATATGGGTACATGTTAGCCTGTACCCGTAGATGGCCCGTTAAAGCCCATTGTTAAACCAGCTATTTTAACTAGACGGGTTTTTGTGGGTTCTGGGGAACCCATTTAAGATACGAAATTCTGAAACCTATTTAAATTTGAAGATATTGAAATATTATCTCATATTCTCATTCCTACTAAACCTTTTCAGCTCAAAGACAAGAAATAACTCAAGCAAGTAGTAAATAAATAACTAATTAAACCATCAATCAATCATAACATAATTTGATAATAACATTATAACCATTAACCAATCAAATTTCAAGCCAAGGTCTTTCATTCTTGAAATTAAAAGTTCAAACTTTAAAAAATCAAACCATAAAATAGAATAACCATCACTAATCAAAGTCCATAATACGTAGTACACAAAATCACAAACCATAATTCTAATGTTCAAGCTTAAAATAGGACAACCACAAATATAAAAATCTAAAGGATTATTCATCAAATCATCATCACTCATCATCACAATCATCTTCTTCTTTAGAGGTGAGACAAGGAGACTAACAGGGAAGAGAGATTTATAGCTTATAAAAGTGTAGAATGTGGAGACTGAGAGGTGAGAGGGGGAGACTAATAAGTAAGGGAGACATCGTCATTGAGATCGCAACGAGGGAGGACGTGAGATGCCAACAAGACTGAGAGTAAGAGGTGATGCGATGGGAGGAGTTATTGTCAGATGTTGCTACTTCGGTACTGGGACTAAGTGATTGATTAAGCGAGCAACGAGGTTGTGGGTGTGAGAGATCAAGCTAGAAGGCAAGAGTGAGAAGCGAGATGGCAAGAGTGTGGAGAGTCAGAGTCGGGAGGCAGTGCCCAATGTAAGACATTGAGTGAGGGTGTGAAAGGCTGTGTGTTGTGCGACACTTTCTGTTTGAGGTCTCCAAACGGGTGGGTAAGGGTAGCCCGTTCCTATGCCCGTGGCCGGCCCATCTAATATTGAAACCCACTCGTTTATTTCTTTTTTGGATAGGCTCAAGCAGGCCCAATCTTTACTGGTTGCGGGCAGAGTGGTTAGGTTGCGGGTTACTTGTCAGCCCTACATGAGATAACCATTTATTGCACACTTTTTGTTTTGATATTTGATATCATCAAAACTAATAATATCTAGCAGCTTTTTGTTTAAAATTTATAAAATTGGAGACGTAGATAGCATTGATTATTAGATTATGAGAATAAGCTAATCATTTTAAACATCAACCAGGGTTGGAGTTACCGTGTTAGTTTTAGTGGAAAAAATTTGACTGCTTAAACATAGGGTATTGAGTTTGATTTGAATTCATGTGACTACCCAAAAAAAAAAACATCATTTGAAGCGTTATTCTCAATTTGGCCTATTAAATACTCATATAAAAAAATTAATTATCTATGGCAAGAAAAAAGTTAATCATTTTAAACGTTTTTAACATAAACTTCAATTAAGAAAAAAAAATTTTAGAATTTGTTACCAAAACATTATTAAAAACTGCTAAAACAAAGATTAAAATTAAGGCTGTGAAAATATTTGAAAGTTTTTTTGTAATTTTAGCAAGCCTAAGGTATATCAAGTGTTATATTGAAAAAATTGATGTTGATAGTCATACATCATTTGATGACAAATACGAAAGAAGACGTACAAAAAGTAACTACTTTAAAACGGATAGAAAAGATGAACAATTGTCACAGCAGTGATAGAAAAATTTTGTATCTTATTTGAAGTAAACATTACGGTGAGGAATCTTTTGCTTTTCTTATGTGGAAAAATTTGTTCATTAATGGGAAAGGAATTTAGCAAGAAAGGAGTGGAGAAGAAAATTCCATGATTCTTGTTCTGTCCTGATTGATTTGTCCTATTGTATAGTGATTGGAGAAGAAAATTTCCATTTAATTTGCCTAACAATCATATAACACATTATATATATAAAAATATTATTATGATTATATTTAAAAATAATATTCATTTAAAATTATTGCTGTTGTTACTTTTAAAAAAAATTTAATCAGTTGAAAAGGAAAAGGATTATATATACTTTTTTGTTTTATTTGGGATGAAAATATTGTGAGATGAGGAAACTGTTGTTTTTTTAAATGTTAAAAATTTTTCTGTTGATTCGAAAAGACCATTTGAAAATAAGAGAAATGAGTCGAAAACCCTCCACACAAGTTTCGTATGGTTCACTTGTATGCGGAAAAAGTTTGTCAACTATGTCTCTAATTTCCAAAATTTGCAACCATGCTTCTAAAATTGCCGTTCTGCGGGTTGAAACTAAAAGTTCAATCCAATTAACTCATCTTCAAGTTATTGTCTCCATTTGGAGCTTTTGGATTTTTTACGCTTTTCTTCAGTTTTTTCAACGACTTTGAAAGATATATGTAGATCAATGCACTTGATCTAAATCAACATAGTAATATTGATCAGTGCAATTTATTTTTGCACATTTGAAAAAGATATGATATTTGGCACACTTTGAAAAAAAGTTTATAAGTATTTTTGTAAATTTACTTTTTATATTTTTTAAATAGCATGTGTCCCACTATAAAAAGTAAACCAACTTTATGTTATTTTAGTAGTTATATCATTTTCACGCTAATTTTGCATTTTTATGTGCATTTTTGAACCTCCAAAAACACTACAAAAAAATATGTATTTTGTAGTGGTTAAAATATGACTTTTCTAGCAGTTATAACTGCTACAAACAACATTTGCAGCCGTTACACAAACTGTTGGAAAATCAAGTGCTACAAAGGAATTTCTAGCAGTTACGTCAACCGTTACACAGTGTGGTCAAAACGCTAAAAAACTTCTAGCAATTAAAATAATCGCTAGAAAAAACAAGTACCGCGGTGGAAATTTCTAGTGGTTATGACCACTAGAGAGATCTGAAAAATTTATAGCGGTTAATTAACTGCTAGAAACTTCTAAGTGAAATTTTATTTTGCTAGGAAACAAAAATTTTCATTTTAACGCCATAATTTTCTATCGGTTGTTAACCGCTAGAAAATTCAGAGTAGATCAAATTTTGCCGGGAATTGAAATTTTGTAATTGGCGCCAAAACATTTCTAGCCATTATTAATCGCTAGAAATGTGACGGGTATTTCAATTTTACGAAATTTGTCCCTTATGGTAGTTTGTGTTCGATATGTTATATATAAAATATTTGGAACAATGATGAGAGATTCCTTGATAATTGGGAAGGGTGAGTATGTTTAGGTGAGAGAAGCGAGGAAGGTTAAACCCCTACCTCTTTGAACCTCTATGGCTCATTCATATAAATCACACATATTTAAATTATTTTCTATATTTTTACAATATCATATATCAACACTTAAAGTATAGTGGGTATCATATTAAGATGTTTACAAAAAATTTCATATTACAACTCAAACAAATATATCCATAAATAAGATATGAATATTTTTATTCATAATTCTGAACCAACAAGGAGCTCATCGATAGTTGAAAAGTGGTACGAGATTTTTTTGGACCCGCATCACTTTTAAAATAATTAATAAGTATATTTTAAATAAGTTGAGATAAAACTCTTTTTATATACTTATTTTGTATTTTATAAATTATAATTAAAAAATTACTTATAAATCATTTCAAACAGTCTTTTATTTATGAGGCAAAATAAATTACCAATGTTTTTCTTGTTTTTGGTGAAGAGCACAAGTTTGGACTCAAACCAAACTCAACCGGTCTGGGCCAGACTAGTCCAAGTGACCCCCACCACACATAATTTAGGTATAAGAATGGATCATTGATTTTCTGGTCCAGTTGGACTTCCAAGGCTATCCAATGCCTTTTTTGCCTAGACAACTTTTTTTTATTATACATTTTTTAATAACAAAAATTACTGCAAAAAATTTATATATCCTTTTCTCTGAATTAAATTTAATAAGATAGGTGAATTAAAGATGAGATAGTTTATAATATTAAACCTAAACTGTTATGTTAAGAAGTGCTTGAATTAGTTGACAAAGGTATGACAAATGTGAAAAAGAAAAATCTGAAAGAAAAAGAAAAATAAATATGTTAGTAAATTATAAATACAAACAAATAAAGGATATTAATATGCATAAAAAAATAATCACCTTGCCATATAATGAAGAGAAAAAAAGAGAGAATTATAAAGAAGAATGGGAGAGGAAAGAAAAGAGATGGGATAAATAAAGGAAGAGGTGATGTGGTATTTATAGAGATCAGCGAGACATTTTTAGAGGTTTTTTTGCAACGTTTTATTCATTTTGTAACGGTCTTACATTCTCTAGCATATTATAAAAACGCTAGTATTTATAGCAGTTTCACAATTTGTAGCGGTTATGTAACCGCTACAAATTGTAACTTTTTACTTTTTAAAAAATTGAACGAATTTTAATTTATACATATTTATTTATGAAAGGCAAATTTTTTGAATAATAAAAATGTTTGAAGCTGCTATTCTTGATCTTCATCCTGCCTAAAAAGAGATATTTAAAAAAATTATGTTAGAATTATAATACATTTAGAAAAAATTAGTAGTTAGTAGTTAATTATTTAAATAATTTAAGAAAAGACATATATCTGATAATTGTCAAATTATCATCTCCTTAAGGAAAGAAGTTTTCAAAATTCGGGGGTTATAAGGGTTTGCTGTCGTAAATAATGTCACCATCACCCATATCATAAAGATCCCGTTGCTTGAGGTGAACGACCATATTTCAATCTTTATGTTTATCGTCCTTGACATAGTAAACCTGGTGTGCCTCAAAAGCAAGAATATATGGCTCATCATCTTCAGATTCCCCCGTATGAATAAGTCTTGAGAAATTAACAGAGGTGATGCCCAAGTGGTCAGTAGCGAGTCCCCATGGAGTTGTCGTATTTGCCTAAGAACACTTGAACAGAGTTACAATAAAAAGCTGGTAACTCAACTCAATGATGTCAATTAGCTTTCCATAGTAAGTGAAGCCTCCAAAGCACATATCGTTGTCACTGCTGCTAGCATAACATCTTGTCCTGAATGTCCCGCAAACTCCAGAGTTTTGTGTGAGCAATCCCTGATCACATCCAACCGTACAAAACTTGAAGCTGTTGACATTATATGTGGTAAACCTTCATGCATGGTCTAACGAATCGAGGGAAAAAGCTTTGAATTCATCTGTGTATGGGTTGTTGTCATTATATATTTGACGTGTAAACCAACCGAGAAACTCTTTGTGGACTCTTTTATCAAAGTCAACAGAACGCGCATGCCCCCGTAGCTGCTGCCTAAGGTAACTTCTAAACTCACTACAGTGAAGTGATTTTGTTAGAAGAGTTAGTGAGCAACAAATATAAATTGTAAAAATTAGTGAGCTTATATAATACTTACTGCATGAAAGGTTCAACCTAGCTATAATTTATCAAAACATGCCTGTGTGCCTAGAGTTTCTTTGTGGGAGTAAGTCTAAAGAATTCATATCCTCCAACTGGTTTCCCAACAGGAGGAAATAAAGTTGACGTGGAAGGACCAAGAGGAGAATCATCTACGTGACGCAGGCGGTTAAAAGATGTCTCCATGTTATCAAAGTACCTTGAACAGAAAGTTAGGACCTCATCTCCGAAATAACCTTCTACTATTGACCCCTCAGGCCACGCCTTATTCCTAACATGTGATTTTAATTTTCCCAAGTACCTGTAGGTTAATATTCCATTAATAATTGCAAGCAAATGAAATAACAATGTGAAATTTAAAGAGGTAGCCGGGGATAAAAGATAATCAATATATTGTACCTCTTTATAGGGTACATCCACCGATAGTGAACTGGGCCTGCAACCTTTGCTTCTTGAACAAGGTGGACAGTCAAGTGAACCATAACAGTGAAGAATGATGGAGGAAATATCATCTCTAAGTGATAAAGTGTAAGAATTATTTTATTTTGTAGCTGATCAAGCTCTTCTGCTATCAAGACCTTCGCACACAACTTCTTGAAAAATGAACACAATTCCACCAAAACCACTGATACATCAGAAGGAAGTATGTTTTTCAAAGCCAATGGAAGTAACTGTTGTATAAGAACATGGGAATTATGAATTTTTAACCCAGTAACTTTTTGAGCCTGCAGCTTGAGATGTTGCTAGAATATCCATCTAGTACTTTTATGTTCTTCAGTGTTAAAAGGAAGATATCCTTGTTCTACTTCGTCAAGTCGAATTTAGCTGGTTGAAACTTGTCGTGTTCATCAGGCCAAGCCTCTTCACGAATCCCCTAGGCCCCGTAAATCTTTTCTAGCTACAAGATGGTCTTTGGACTTTCCAGCTTTGTTGAGCAACGTATATAGCATATTATCGCACACATTTTTTTCAATATGATAACATCCAAATTGTGTCGTAGCAAATTAGATTCCCAATAAGGAAGAGTGAAAAATATGCTTATCTTCTACCGTTGCATAGGTTGCGCATCAGATGTCCTACGAGATCGTCATCCCAGTCGTTTGGGATCCACATTCTTACCAAAATCGACATTAAAATCTTCTAATTGCCGCAAAATATCCACACCAGACAAAGTAATAGGAGGATCTCTCTTCTCCTGTTTCCCATCAAAGCGAATCCGTTGCAATCTAAATCTGTGCATGGAATCGAGGAACAATCGATGTCCTATAAAGCATCACTTGCGACTGTGTGGAAGGTGACATGGCACGGAATCAAAATTACACTCAGGACAGGCTAACCCAGTATGCACGGTCCAGCCAGACAAAGCTCCCAAACCGGGAAAATCACTTATTCCCCACATCAAGGTTGCATAGAGGCTCCAACACCATTCGTCCATAGGTCGATCAATTCGTGTATCAACGGTTACAGGTATACATCTATATCACTTCCTAGTGCTTTCTTGCCAGGAATGATCATGGACAGCAAAAAAGAGCTCTGCTTGCACATCCAAGGTGGTGGATTGTATGGAATTAACACCCCCGACTAGATACTGTAACTTGTGCTCATGTTTCTGAAGGGATTGAAACAATCGGTTGCCAATGCAACACGTACATTTCTAGGATCACTGGCAAAGTCTGGAAATTTCGCATCAAATGTTTTCCACGCCTCTAAATCTCATGGGTGCCTTAACCTGCCATCTGGATTTTCTTCAGTCACATGCCACCTCATCTGCTGAGCCATTTTTGATGACATATACATTCTTTGCAACCACGATTTTAAAGAAAAGTATATAAAGAAATAATATATTAAAAATTTCAAATATCGAATATTTAAATACTGAACAAGTAACACATTATAATCAATTGTATTGAGAATTTCAAATATTGAATATTTAGAGACGGAACAAGTAACACATTATAATAAATTGTGCCTGAGAATTTTGGCTGGTTTCTTCTTCTGCTTTTTCTCCTTCTGTATCGACTTATAGCGAGACGTCTTACATCTCGTACAAATCTCCTTGTTTGCATCATCTCCCCAATACAACATACAGTCGTTTGGGCATGTATCTATCTTCTTGTAGTTCAGGCCAAACTTGTTAATAATCTTCTTTGCTTCATAAAAAGATGGAGGGAATTCAGCCAGAGGGAAAGCATCTCCCAGCAATTCCAACAGCATGGACGTCGCCTTGTCAGTCATACTACACAAGCATTTGATATGATACAACCTCACCAAGAATGACAACTTAGAATACTTTGTGCACCCAAAATAAAAAAGCTTGTCAGCTTCACTCATGAGGTCAAAAAAATTCCGAGCAATTTTGTTTCTAAGAAACTTCGGTTGAGGCCTCTCTACTTCATCTTCGTTGGGATCCTCACTTTTGTGAACGCCAAAAGCATCACGCACATCATCGTTCACGATATCAGCTTCATCCACTCGAACTCCCATCCGTGAAACTATTGGAACTGACTCAACAACAATATCTGGTCATTCCCCATGTAGTTGCCAAAATACATACTCTCGCGGGAAGGGCTTAAAGATCCAATGTTCTCTAACAATATCTCTGGGATGCCACATCTTGAAATTACATTTAGGACAGGGGCACTGAATCTTACCATTTACAACGGCATTGGTGAAAGCAAAATCCAAGAAATAGTTTAGACCAGCCAAGTATTGCGGAGTCGAACGGTGCAAGTTGATCCATGACTTATCCATCACTAATGTTGCTCAAATTTCATAAACATATGACATAGGAAGGTCAAAGAGAAGTTAAAATGAATTTCAGATGGAGTTCTTCAGCTTATAAAGGAGGCTGCCAACGGTTACATAACAGTCAACTTTTTTGTAGCGGTTGCAAACCGCTAGAAATTTCTAGCTGTTTTAACAGCTAGAAATTTGCATTCAGGCGATTATACATTTTCTAGTGGTTCTAAACCGCTAGAAGTTTTGACCCGTGCAATGGTTACATATTTTTTAGCAATTTATAACCGCTAGAAATTTTGAGACAGTACGAAATTTGAATTTCCGATGAATGTTGTAGTGGTCAATTAACCGCTAGAAATTTTTTTCATTTTCTAGCGATTTACAACCGCTAGAAATTTCAAGGGAGGAGGGAAATTGAATTTCTAGATAGTATGGAAATTTGAATTCTCTAGCGGTTATTTAACCGCTAGAAATTGAAAACATTTTTATTTTGTAGCGGTTTATAACCGCTATAAAATATCTGTTAGAATAAATGAATATTTATTGTATTAACTTTTACAAAATTATTAAAATAATAAATAGGTATTAAAAGGTATTAATAATATACGTATGCGTAAAATTTAAAAAATTCCATGATATGTTAAATATTAAAATATATATTCTAAGAATGAATTTTATAATGTTCAAAAAATATATGTTTAGCATGTTTTATATAGTGCAACAATATATTAAGTAATACTTGATATAAATAAAATTATAGAAAGAAATAATAAAAGTAAGCAAATAAACATAAAATTTAAATAAATATCCACATAAAACATAAGACAATAAAATCCAAA
The DNA here is from genome assembly GCF_004799145.2 of Neltuma alba. Classification (NCBI taxonomy): domain Eukaryota; kingdom Viridiplantae; phylum Streptophyta; class Magnoliopsida; order Fabales; family Fabaceae; genus Neltuma; species Neltuma alba. The sequence continues at coordinate 493,920 of NW_021633845.1, forward strand.
CCCAAATAAAATCCTATACAAGCAAAACAGGGGAAATCAAGAGTGAGGGGCAGAAGCAGCATCATTGTGATCGTCGGCTGTTGGATCCTCCTGCTAGTTCTGACTGATGGTCATGCAAGGCCGGGACTGGTGGCAGGCGTACGTCAGGGATCTCAGGAATTGGGATGTTTGGAGTGATAGTGATCACCACATCAAGCATGGCCATAGCAGCTGCCTTTAACTGGTCAAGCTACAACTGGAACTGACAATCACGCTCCTCCATCCTGGCCTCCATCTCTCACCTGAGATCTTCTCGCAACTCATCTAAGGATGAGGAACCTGGCCGCTTCACTCTTGCACTCGCCTAAGAGCTCCCTGCAGTGTATGAAGGGCCAGCACCACCCAAGTGGGTCAACCTAGTCGGTGTGGGCCCAAGACCGAGCTCGCTAACTCAACCAGGGTGCTGTGCTCAACCACGACCCACTAAAAGTGAGGCGGTGGGATCCAAGGCAAACCCCTGAGACTCACGCAGTTCGGTATCGACCTGAGTCATCCGCGCCTATCAAAATTAATATAAAGATATTAATTAGTATGAAATAATATATATCCTGCCATATTATATTAATATTTAATTAATTACTTACCGCCATCTCCTCAACCTTATCCGATGCAGGCCCGTCTCGAGGTCTATACAGAGTCATCCACATCTCGCCATAGGTGGGCATGTATCCCCACTCCTGTCGTGTCTTTTCCCTCTGTAAATTAAATGAAAGAAATTATTAATTACAAATTAAATACATATACACATTTAACAAATTCTTTTCAAATACTTACAATCTCGTCATAAGTGATAGCAAAGCTCTTAGATCCAGCCCTATGATGTATTGTCTGATGCTTGACACTCCCAGTATTTCTCTAGGAAAGAGCCTAAAACAAAATATAAAAAAATTAAATTAAATTAGTCAAATGGGACAAAAAATAAAAAATTATAATTAACGCAATATTATCATACCATCTGGTCAGCCAACATCCTAAAATAAACATAACTCGACTAGTCTTGCTCCGGGACTCCACCAGGTATATCTGCCAATATCTCCTGCAAAGGCCTCGTCCTGTCACCTTTTTTCTCCCGCTACAGGTCAGCCCTCCTATTCTTCCATGCCACCCCAATCTTTTAATCGTATCTGCCCTCAACTCCTCTCCCAATATAAATTTACTCTGTAATTAAAAAAATAAAGAAAAACAATTAAGCAATTTAAATAAAAAATTATTATGAGTAATAAATTAATAAAATAAATAACAAATTATTATCAACCAATAAAGTAATTTAAATAAACAATAAATATTCATTTAACTAATTTCAAAATATTATCAATAAAAAAAATTACAGCAAAACAAATCATAATCAAACAATTAAGTTATTAAATAAAAATAATTTTCATTAACTAATTTTAAATTATTATAAACAATAAATTAATGAAATAATAACAAATTATAATCAAAAAATTAAGTAATTTAAATAAAAAATATATATTCATTTAACTAATTTTTAAAGATTATAAATAAAAACAATTACATTAATAACAAATCATAATCAAACAATCAAGTAATTTAAATAAAAATATATATTCATTCAACTAATTTAAAATATTATAAGTAATAAATTAATGAATAAATAACAAATTATAATCAAACAATTAA